>NC_029786.2:83749414-83772569 GCF_000816755.2 Arachis ipaensis | reverse complement strand
AATAGTGAAATTTTAAATTTTATTAGTTTAGAATTTATTGAATTTAAATATTCTAAATTATATATTAAATTTTTAATAATTTTATTTAATATTTAATTAAACAAATTGGATTCCAGTTGAATTTCGGTCAAACCATCGAATCAGTGAACCAGCCACCTTACCAGTTTATTAACCGGTTCGATTCTCGCAACCCTGAGTTTAACCCAATTTATTTCAGATCGTTTCTGGATCAGGTTAAAATAAGCCTAGCGGCCTTTTAGGGCCGGATTCGGGTCTAACTAAATCCGGTTCTGCCCATAAACACTCCTCCTTTACAGTAGCAGAGAGGATGCCTTCATGTTTGGCCATCTTTGGCACAGTTTCTTTGCTTCTTTGGCACTTCATTCATGAATCCTTTTTTTGTGTATTTAACTATTTATGTTTTTGTCAGAAATTGTTTTGGTCATGAACATGAAGGACCTAGGCATGGTCTTTGAAGTTGGTCCCATTTCAGATACTGTAAGTTTGTAACTCCTATTGTTCCGAGGGTTACCTGAAACTGTAGGTCGATCTCGGATGAGATCTGCGGTGGTGGCCGGAGCTGGTGTGTCAGACTTGTTGGACTTGGTGGTGCTGCTGATCCTTCGTCACCAGAGGGTGGTGATACCTGCAAGAGACTCCAATGCTTAAGTTAGCATGGGCTTTAAGCAGGTTTTTTGTAGAATCAGAGTATGAGTTATACCTGGGTACTCCAGTGTATTTATAGTAGTGTAGGCTGACCTCTCCGGATAAGATAAGTTAGTTATCTTATCTTATCTTCTGAGCGAAGTCATCTTATCTTTAAGGGGAACCGCCCTTATCTTTCTAGGCTTTAGTTGCCTTTAGATTGGGCTATGTTCCTTTATTTGGGCCTGCTTGGGCTCCCTGTAGCGATTTGGCCGAACTCTTTGAGAAGAGGTCGGGAATTCCAGACCTGAAGAGGTCGGTCGTCTTGTCTTTAATCATCCCGGGTCGTAAAGGTGATTCCCTTGTGGTGGAGTGTGGAGTTGTCCGATATGCCCATAGGACTTGTGGGAGCTCTTCAGCCCAGGCTCCTTTTGCGTCCTGTAATCTCTGTTTTAACCCAGCCAATATAACTTTGTTAGCTGCTTCTGCTTGTCCATTAGCTTGTGGGTATTCTACGGATGTAAATTGGTGCTTTATTTTCAAGTCTGCCACCAACTTTCTAAAGCCTGTGTCCGTGAATTGAGTTCTATTGTCTGTGGTGATGGAGTAGGGAACCCCAAATCTTGTAACGATGTTTCTGTATAAGAATTTCCGACTTCTTTGAGCTGTGGCATTAGCTAGGGGCTCTACCTCAATCCACTTTGTGAATTAATCTACCCCTACAATGAGGAACTTGACTTGTCCCGATCCTTGGGGAAAGGGTCCCTGGAGGTCGAGTCCCCATTTTGCGAACGGCCAAGGTGATGTGGAAGTTAGCATGTTTCTGACATGGTAGACATGTCTTTACGAACACTGTTGCTTCCTTTTGCAAAGTCGGCCAAAAGAATCCAGCTCGGAGTACCTTTTTGAAGAGAGTTCGTGCTCCAAGATGGTTGCCACATATGCCACTGTGTATTTCTTCCAAGACCTCCTTTGTGTTGGAGGTCGGTACACATTTTAATAGGGGTGTCGAGATCCCTCTCTTGTATAGGATGTTGTTTATGATTGTGTAGTACTGTGCTTCTCGTCTTAGCCTCTTTGCCTCCTTTTTATCTGTGGGAAGTGTCTTTGATTTGAGGTAATTGATTATGGGGGTCATCCATCCTTTATCCTGACCTGATATGGCTAGGACCTTTTCTTCTTCCGAGATTGATGGTCTTTGCAGTATTTCTTGGATGAGGCTTCTATTATTTGCTCCTGGTTTGGTGCTGACTGATTTTGAGAGTGCATCAGCTCGAGCGTTCTGTTCCCGGGGGATATGGTGGACTTCATATTCCCCGAGTTGTTCGAGCTGTTCCCTGGTCTTGTCCAGGTACTTTTTCATGGTAGGATCCTTAGCTTGGTAACTCCCTGCTATTTGTGAGGTGACTACTTGCGAATCGCTGAAGATAATAAGCTTTTGAACTCTAACCTCCTTAGCCAGTCTCAATCCAGCTAGTAATGCCTCGTATTCGGCCTGGTTGTTTAAAGCAGGGAACTCAAATTTTAGGGAGAGTTCCATTTGGGTTCCCTGGTCGCTTTCTATTATCACACCTGCACCACTCCCGGTTTTGTTTGAAGAGCCGTCTACATAGAGATTCCATTTTGTAAGAGTTCCCAGGGTGTCAGTGTACTCAGCAATGAAGTCGGCCAAATACTGAGACTTGATGGCCGTGCGAGCTTCATATTGAAGATCGAACTCAGATAGCTCGACTGCCCACTGTAAAATTCGGTCAGCTAAGTCTGTCTTCTGTAGAATGCCTTTTATAGGTTGGTTAGTCTGAACCTTGATGGTATGAGCTTGAAAATATAGGCGCAGTCGTCGAGAAGTTAGTATAAGAGCGTAGGCAAACTTTTCTATCTTTTGATAGTTCAATTTGGCCCCTTGTAGGGCTTTGCTGATGAAGTATATGGGTTGTTGCCCATTTTTGTCCTTTCTGACTAGTGCTGAGGCTATTGCCCGACTTCCCACTGCGAGGTATAATATGAGTGCTTCTCCTTCTCGTGGTCGAGTAAGAATGGGTGGTTGTCCTAGGAATTTTTTGAAATCCTGAAAAGCTTGCTCGCACTCTGTAGTCCATTCAAACCTCTTTTCCTTCTTAATGTGGCGTAAAAGGGGAGAGATCTTATGGCCGATCCGGCTAGAAATCTGGACAAGGCTGCCAGTCTTCCGTTGAGTTGTTGTACTTCTTTGACGCAGGTCGGACTTTTCATGTTAAGTATAGCTCGGCATTTATCCGGGTTTGCCTCAATTCTTCGTTGTGTTAGCATGAAACCCAGGTATTTGCCGGCTTCTACTGCAAAAGTACACTTTGCGGGATTAAGTCGCATGCCATGCTTTCTGATGGTGTCGAACACTTTGGCGAGGTCGGATAGTAATGATTCCTCACTTTGTGTTTTTACCAACATGTCATCCACATATACCTCCATGAGTTTCCCGGTATGGTCTGCGAAGACCTTATTCATTAATCTTTGGTAGGTAGCTCCTGCATTTTTGAGTCCATATGGCATGACGACATAACAGTAATTTGCCTTTGGGGTTAGAAAAGAGGTCTTTTCTTGATCAGGTGGGTACATTGGGATTTAATTATATCCCGAATAAGCATCCATAAAGGAAAATATTCCGAGGGTTACCTAAAACTGTAGGTCGATCTCGGATGAGATCTGCGGTGGTGGCCGAAGCTGGTGTGTCTGACTTGTTGGACTTGGTGGTGCTGCTGATCCTTCGTCACCGGAGGGTGGTGGTACCTACAAGAGACTATGATGCGTGAGCATCTTTTCTATTTTTTTCTAGTAAATTTGCATGTAATTTGTTGAGTTTAATTAAGAATAAATTATATTTTAGCCACTATGGATGCTATTTTGAGTTTTGTGCAATACTGTTTATTTTAGGTAGCATTCGGCTGGATTTAATGGAATTTCTGCAGCATAAGAATCAAAGGAGATGGCAGCGATGAGTGACGCGTACGCGTGATTTGAAGATTTGCAAAGCGACGCGTCCGCGTGACCAACGCGTCCGCGTGACTCGCGAAAAAAACCATCGACGCGTGCGCATGACCGACGCGTACGCGTGACATGCGCAACGTGCAAAAAATGCAGAAAGACGCTAGGGGCGATTTCTGGGCTGTTTTGACCCAGTTTCTAGCCCAGAAAACACAGATTAGAAGCTGTAGAATGGACAAATCAAGTGGTCCCCAGACTACAAAAATACATTTTATTAGAATCCTTATTTTCTACTCTAAACCATGAGCAACTAATCCTCCATTGTTAAGGTTAGGAGCTCTGTCTATTTCTATGTATTAATTTTATTGCTTTTTCTATTTTAATTTATGCATGGATTTATAATTTAAGAATTGTTTTCGCTCTTTATCTTATGAATTTGGGTGGAACGGAAGTATGACTCTCTTTCTATTTGAGTTCTTGTAAAACTTGGAAAAGTTCTTTACTTGAACAACAGCTTGAAAATATATTCTTCTAAATTTTAATTATCTGGATTTAACGGGATACATGACATATAATCCTTTTATTTTTTGGTAATTAGAGTTTTTGTGGCATATAAACTGAAATTTGATCATCACCTTCTAATTGGAATTAATTGACTAAGGAATTAGCAGTTAATGAATTTTAGAGGAGACTAGGAAGGTCTAAGGAATTAGGGTCTAGTCACATATAGTTTGCTATAAATTAAATCCTACATGATTAAAATAGTTAGTAAGAAAAGTTAATCCAGAAAAATAGATAACTCTGAAACCTTAACTGTCTTCTCAATATTTTACTCCCAACTTATTCACCTGTCTGGCTTCAAATTCTTCTTTATTGTTTAATGCTTTTGAACTCTCAATTACTCTTTTCTGTTTGTCTAACTAAGTCTATCAAATACTATTGTTGCTTAATCCATCAATCCTCGTGGGATCGACCCTTACTCACGTAAGATATTACTTGGTACGACCCGGTGCACTTGCCGGTTAGTCTGTGGTTAGAAATACCGCACCAAGTTTTTTGGCATCGTTGCCAAGGATTGAGTCCCATCTTTTTTTGTTTTCTGTTTGTGTATGCGCAGGAACAGAAACAAAGAACATCTCTTAGACTTTGATCCTGAACCTAAAAGAACTTTCAGGCGGCGTTTACAACAAGCAAGACTTTGCAAGGCTACAGAATCCACTATGGATCCTAATAATAATGCTAATGCCAATGTGGCAAATCCGAATGGGATGATCAACAAAGAAAAATGCTTGGCTCTTATTCTGCTCCTATTGCAGATCTTTATGGAAAGAGCATTGTGGTGCCTCCTAAAACTGCAAACAACTTTGAATTGAAGCCACAACTGGTCACCCTGGTGCAACAAAACTGCCAATATCATGGACTTCCTCATGAAGATCCAAATCAGTTTATATCTTATTTTCTGCAGATTTGTGATACTGTGAAGATAAATAGAGTGAATCCTGAGGTGTACAGACTCATACTTTTTTCGTTTGCTCTAAGGGATAAAGCAAAGCTATGGCTAGATTCCCAACCAAAGGAGAGTCTGAATACTTGGGAAAAGGTTGTTACTGAATTTCTCACTAAATTTTTCCCACCAAAGAAGTTGACTAAGCTTAGGTTGGAGGTTCAGACCTTCAGGCAGAAGGAGGGTGAAACTCTTTATGAAGCTTGGGAGAGATACAAGCTACTGACTAGGCAATGTCCTCCAGACATGTTCTCCAAATGGACCCAACTAGATATCTTTTATGAAGGCTTGGGTGAGATGTCCAAGATGAGTTAGATACCTCTGCAGGTGGTTCATTGCATAAAAAGAAGACACCAGAGGAGACTATTGAGCTTATTGAATTAGTTGCTAGCAACCAATATTTATACTCATTTAACAGGAATTCTGTGAACTCTAAGACCTCTCAAAAGAGAGGCGTGTTGGAAGTAGAAGCTGTGAATGCTCTTCTTGCTCAGAACAAGCTTATGTCTCAGCAAATAAATCTACTTACTCAACAGATGGGTTGCATGTAAGTCTCAGCTATCAACACCTAAAATCCACCACAGGAAGTCTCCTATGACATGGCAGGTAACTTTATGCAAAATGATAATTATGATTATGCTCAATCTTCTTCTGAACAGGTCAATTACATTGGGAGTGGTCCTAGAAATCCCAACAATGATCCATATTCTAAGACATACAATCACGGGTGGAGGAATCACCCAAATTTTGGATGGAGAGATTAACCTCATAGACCTCAGAACTTCAATAATAGTTCTCAGGGCGGTTTTCAGTAGAACAATGATTTGAAGCAATATTGACAGGTTTTAGACAGGAAACCAGAGCATCCATCAAGAACCTGGAGATTCAAATGGGTCAATTAGCCACAAAAGTTAATGAAATTGATCAGCAGACCACTAATAGCCTTCCTGGTAACACAATTCTAAATCCAAGAGAGGAATGTAAGGCTATCACCGTAATAAGTGAACAAGTAGCAAGTATGGAAGCACAAGTTACGCAGGAAACCAGAGCCTCCATTAGAAACTTAGAGGTGCTAGTGGGCCAACTGAGAAAGCAAATACTTGAGAGGTCTACAAGTACATTTCAAGGTGATACAGTGGTGAACCTAGGAGAAGATTGCAAGGTTATTCAATTGAGAAGTGGTAAAGTAGCTGGCTCTGAGACCAAGGCCAATGAAGAGCTAGTTGAAAAGGAAGCTCCAGAGGAGAAAAAGGAAGAAGTAGAGCACGCCCCTCCAAAGCGTGCGGACAACCCATTCCCAGACTCTCTTGACACTTATCCTACATTGCCAAAGGCTCCTGAGTACAAACCAAAAATGCCATATCCTCAGAGACTTCAAAAGGAGACCAAGGACAAGCAGTTTTCAAAGTTCTTGGAAGTCTTCAGAAAGTTACAAATAAATATTCTTTTTGCTGAGGTTTTGGAACAAATGCCTCTCTATGCCAAGTTCATGAAGGAGCTGTTGTCAAAGAAGAAGTCTTTAAAGGGAGATGAGACAGTGGTCCTGACTAAAGAATGCAGTGCCATCATTCAGAATAACTTACCAAAGAAGATGCCAGATCCAGGGAGCTTTCAAATTCCATGCACCATTGGGAGCACAACCTTGGAGAAAGCGTTATGTGATCTGGGAGCAAGCATCAATTTAATGCCCTTGTCTGTGATGAAGAGGCTGCAGATCCAAGAGGCACAACCCACAAAGATAGCATTACAGATGACAGACAAATCTATGAAGCCTGCATACGGATTAGTAGAAAATATCTTGGTCAAAGTGGGTAAGTTCTTCCTCCTAGCAGATTTTGTAATTCTTGATACAGGGGAGGATGAGAATGCCTCTATAATTCTAGGAAGACCATTCCTAGCCACTGGAAGAGCTCTGATTGATGTAGAAGTAGGTAAATTAGTGCTTAGAGTGCATAATGAGCAACTGGTCTTTCATGTCTTAAAGATATACATTCAACAGGTGAAGGAGAGAGGTGCATGCAGGCTGAGCTTATTGATCCAAACCTTCAAGAACCCCCTGATGATGCACAGCAGAGTCTGCAACTCAAACCTCCTTTGGTGACAATCAGTAAAATTCCTCCTGACATCAAACCTAAGTTTGGTGTTGGAAATGCATCATCCACCAAGGAGGAGGTTCCCAAAAAGAAGAAAATACTCAGAAGATGGAGAAACAAAAAGATCCCCACTGAAGGTTTCTCCCCAGGAATGAAGGTGGTGTTGACTAAGACTCCAGCATGGATTTATACAGTAAACAGAATCCTCTCTCTGGAGCATATTGAGCTAATTTATGAAGACACAGGAAAGAAGTTCAAAGTAAGGGGTGAAGAGCTGAGCCCCTATGATCCCCCTCCTTAGAGGAGCTGACCGTCAAGCTAGTGACGTTAAAGAAGCGCTTGTCAGGAGGCAACCCGATAATTTCGTATCCTTAGTTATTTTTCGTAGTAGTAGTTTTCTTACTTATTTGATTTTTATTAAGTTCTTACTAATTTTCTGATCATGCAGCTATTTTAGAACAGGAGCCAGAAAAAAATTAAAAAAAAAAGAGCAACCCATGCCCCTGATTCTCTTTCCTTTTGCCCGTAACCCCTGGACTCATCGCTTCCAATTCCTGTGACCAATTTCCATGACCACCCCACCTACCCCCTCATTCATATCCTTCCCTTCCCATACACGTACCCCCCCTCTCTTATATATATATATACCCCTTCAACGTCTTTTATTTTTGGTTTCTTTTAGATTAATATTTGTTTTTACTCCTCCGTATGTCTTTTTATGTCCCTCTCTATTTTCAATTCTTCTTTGCTTGAGGACAAGCAAACCTTTAAGTTTGGTGTTGACGCTTTACTTATGGTTTTTCTTTTTATGGCACTAAGGGAGGTGAATCATCTTCACAAAGGAGCACAACCTGAAGAATAAAACGACCACTCGGATAACTAAGGTGGTTGAGTTCCTTTCATTTTTTATTCCTTCCCGCTTTTATTATGTTATGTTCGGGTTTCCTGCTACTTTGTTTTGTTTATTGCATGATCCTTTATTAGTAGATTCACAGGTTCTAGTTTAATTTTCTGTTAAGTGCTTTAATTCTGAAAGATGTCTCATGTATTGCCCACTGAGCTTGAAATCAAAAAGAAAGAAGAACAAATGTAGTGCATGAGAATTTGAGTTTAATTTTTAGAGTAGTCTCATTTACTTAGATGTGGTGGTACTTTCTGTATTCTGAATGAATGCTTGAACAGTGCATAATTTTGATAGTGAAGTTTATGAATGTTAAAATTGTTGACTCTTGAAAGAATGATAAAAAAAGAGAAATATTATTGATAATTTGAAAAATCATAAAATTGATTCTTGAAGCAAGAAAAAGCAGTGAAAAACACGAAGCTTGCGAAAAAAATTTATAGAAAAAAAAAAGAGAAAAGCAAGCAGAAAAAGCCAATAACCCTTCAAACTTAAAGGCAAAGGGTAAAAAGGATCCAAGACTTTGAGCATTAATGGATAGGAGGGCCCAAAGGAATAAAATCCTGGCCTAAGTGGCTAAATCAAGCTGTCCCTAACCATGTGCTTGTGGCGTGAAGGTGTCAAGTGAAAAGCTTGAGATTGAGTAGTTAAAGTCGTGATCCAAAGCAAAAAGAGTGTGCTTAAGAACTCTGGGCACCTCTAACTGGAGACTCTAGCAAAGCTGAGTCACAATCTAAAAAGGTTCACCCAGTTATGTGTCTGTGGCATTTATGTATCCAGTGGTAATACTGAAAAACAAAATGCTTAGGGTCACGGCCAAGACTCATAAAGTAGCTGTGTTCAAGAATCAACATACTGAACTAAGAGAATCAATAACACTATCTGAATTCTGAGTTCCTATGGATGCCAATCATTCTGAACTTCAAAGGATAAAGTGAGATGCCAAAACTATTCAGGATTGCAGTTGTAAACCCCACTATAAGAAGAGACATGAGCTTAATCGAACTCTCATTCTCATGCAAATTCACATCCTAAGCTTATATTAGTTTTGGTTGCTTGAGGACAAGCAACAATTCAAGTTTGGTGTTGTGATGCGTGAGCATCTTTTCTATTTTTTTCTAGTAAATTTGCATGTAAATTGTTGAGTTTAATTAAGAATTAATTATATTTTAGCCACTATGGATGCTATTTTGAGTTTTGTGCAATACTGTTTATTTTAGGTAGCATTCGGCTGGATTTGATGGAGTTTCTGCAGCACAAGAATCAAAGGAGATGGCAGCGAGGAGTGACACGTATACATGATTTGAAGATTTGCAAAGCGACGCGTCCACGTGACCGACGCGTCCGCGTGACTCGCGAAAAAGACCATCGACGCGTGCGCATGACCGACGCGTACGCATGACATGCGCAACGTGCAAAAAATGCAAAAAGACGCTAGGGGTGATTTCTGGGCTGTTTTGACCCAGTTTCCAGCACAGAAAACATAGATTAGAAGCTGCAGAATGGACAAATCAAGTGGTCCCCACCCATCAGCTGAAGACTTGTTAATTAATTCGAATTTGATTTTTAAATAGGAAAAGATATTATTTTAATTTTAACTTTAGAAATTTGATTTTTAAATTATTAGGATTAGTTATAAAAGGGGATTCAGATCCCAGACTACAAAAATACATTTTATTAGAATCTTTATTTTCTACTCTGAACCATGAGCAACTAATCCTCCATTGTTAAGGTTAGGAGCTCTGTCTATTTCTATGGATTAATTTTATTGCTTTTTCTATTTTAATTTATGCATGGATTTATAATTTAAGAATTGTTTTCGCTCTTTATCTTATGAATTTGGGTGGAACGGAAGTATGACCCTCTTTCTATTTGAGTTCTTGTAAAACTTGGAAAAGCTCTTTACTTGAACAACAGCTTGAAAATATATTCTTCTAAATTTTAATTATCTGGATTTAACGGGATACGTGACATATAATCCTTTTATTTTTGGGTAATTAGAGTTTTTGTGGCATATAAACTGAAATTTGATCATCACCTTCTAATTGAAATTAATTGACTAAGGAATTAGCAGCTAATGAATTTTAGAGGAGACTAGGAAGGTCTAAGGAATTAGGGTCTAGTCACATATAGTTTGCCATAAATTAAATCATACATGATTAAAATAGTTAGTAAGAAAAGTTAATCCGGAAAAATAGATAACTCTGAAACCTTAACTGTCTTCTCAATATTTTACTCCCAACTTATTCACCTGCCTGTCTTCAAACTCTTCTTTATTGTTTAATGCTTTTGAACTCTCAATTACTCTTTTCTGTTTGTCTAACTAAGCCTATCAAATACTATTGTTGCTTAATCCATCAATCCTCGTGGGATTGACCCTTACTCACGTAAGGTATTACTTGGTACGACCCAGTGCACTTGCCGGTAAGTTAGTGGGTTACAAATACCGCACCAGACTCCGATGCTTAAGTTAGCATGGGCTTTAAGAAAGTTTTTAGTAGAATCAGAGTATGAGTTATACCTGGGTACTCCAGTGTATTTATAGTAGTGTAGGCTGACCTCTCCGGATAAGATAAGTTTGTTATCTTATCTTATCTTCTGAGTGAAGTCATCTTATCTTTAAGGGGAACCGCCCTTATCTTTCTAGGCTTTAGTTGCCTTTAGATTGAGCTATGTTCCTTTATTTGGGCCTGCTTGGGCTCCCTGTAGCGATTTGGCCGAACTCTTTGAGAAGAGGTCGGGAATTCCAGACCTCAAGAGGTCGGTCGACTTGTCTTTAATCAGCCCGGGTCGTATAGCTCGACCCAGGGCATGAACACCTATTAACCTTACAATAACTCATGACAAAAAAAATATATTAAAAGAGTAGGACTATCATTTTTCAAATACACTCACACATATATGGATTTTAGGAGTAGGACCATCAAATGGATTTTAATGTCTTGGATTTTGTCTGCATAAGAAGTTGTTCTTTTCTCAACCCTTTTTGTTGCAAGATCGTGAGATTAAAAGGAGGCTTTTTGTGAGAAATAGGCCTAATTCAGCTGAAGCATGTTGTTATGATGAGAAATGAGTAATTTAATCCATTGGGTATATATATATATGCGAATAACATAAAAATAAACACCTCAAGACTTAATAAATAAAATAAACATCTGAAGTTAATAAGAGCTTTGATACATCTAGAAAGGGCAATACAGTCAAAGGATAAACACGGTTAAGTGAGAAAACCTCTCTGATATACTATTTCTTCTATTAGTAACTGAAAGCTATCCTTTTACTTATGCAAGTGATTGCTGGATATACACTTGTTGATTTGTTCATTTCTTCATTCATTATACTTGCTTTCAAATATTTTGTCATTTGTGGAAGAAAATCCCAAAAATATACCCTGTATTTATTCCTTCACTACAATACTTATCTTTGGTCTTTGTTTCAGTGCATATCAATTTGGTGCTTTCATTGAGTTTTCAATGGTGGAGAGTACGTGTTTACAAACTATGCAAGCCACGATTAATTGGCTTGCCAAATAGTTTGATGGTCATTAAGAATAATTGGCTGTGATTACCCAATGACTGGCATCGATATAAGTGTATCCCGCCTAGAAATTGGAGGATTCATCGTGCCAGTCTCAACTGCTTTCAGCCTTTGCTCCACCGCGGTAGCTTTGGGTTAGCTTCTCGCATTTCTTGGGTGGTGACGATGTGGCTCTAGTGGATATTTCAGACGAATTAATTTTTTGCATATATGAGATCCGGTTGTTGTTAATTTGGAAGGGAAAGTGTTGGCATGGTTTCAAATTTGGGAACAACTATATCAGGTACATGGTTGATTTACTTTATCTCTGGCTATACAAATTCAGTTTGGTCCTCCTCAATTCAAGAATCCTAGAGAGGAATTGTTTAAACTAAAACAATCTTTGTATCTGAAATCTTAATTTGAGGCTTTTAATAACTTGGCTGCTCAAGTATTTGGTATGGATAAATTATTGTTGATGGACTATTTTATTGCTCAATTGTCTTCAAACTTAAGCGTGAGGTTAAGATGCACTGTCCATCATCTTTCATGCAGGCTATTTCCTTGGCTAAGTTATTTAAGGTAGGCATGGTAATTTTTCCTAACAAGGCAGCTACCCGCAGGGATTTACCTGGCGGGGTATAGGTTTGGAGGCTATTTTCCCTCTCGTGGGGACGGAAGATGGGAATCCGTATAATAAATGGGATGGGGGCAGGGATAGAAGTCCCTGCTCTATGGATACCCGTGTAACGTCCATAATAAGAAATGACTAAAATGCCCTTGATGTATATATATTAACTTTACACTTTTAGAAATCCTAAGGCGTCACTTCTTAGCTCTCAGTTCATCAAGTTTGAAAACCAAAAGGGATTTCTCTAGTCTCCACCTCTCCTCTCACTGCCATGACGCTACCGTTACCCTCCTCCACCTTCACCGCCGCGCTTCCCCTTCTTGCTACTTTTCCCTCTCACTCTCAAGGTCATTGGTCAATGCGGTAGTCGTGCGCATGAGAATCCTATCTGAGGAGAACATTGCGTCGCACCGTCACACGCCTTACTCAGCTGAGAAGGACGTCACCGTCATGCCCCTGATGGAGCTGAGGAGAATGGTGTCGTCGTTTTCCTGACCCAACCCGAGGATAATCGTCATGTCAGAGAGCGACACCGTCTTCATCGCGTGAGCGGGAGAACCATCGCCGTCTTTGTCACATTAGAGGACGGTCATCATTGCGTCTTCTAAAAAGATCGTTCTTCATCACGCACCTGACTCAGCCGAGGAGAACGTCATCGCGTGCCTGAGAAGAGAGAAGAAGGGCCACGGGCTATTATATGCAGAAATTACATTCGGTAAAGAGAGATCAGAGAAGAAAGAGAGGTGACGCTGCTGATGGAAGTTCTGCCATCGACGATGTTATAATCCACGAACAAAAAGGCATTTCTTTTTTTTTTTCAAAATAGATTTTATTTTTATTTTTATTTTTATTTTTATGGTTTAGGTATTTTTTGTGTTTGATTGATTTGGTTTGGGTATGGTTTGTGAACTTATTACTGAATGTTGCTGGTGATGGTGCACATTTCTATTTTTTTTTAGTTTTTTTTCTTTAATTTACAGATATTCACAGAGACCCCAGTCCCGGGAGGATACGGGACCCTCGTTACCTGTCGCAGAGACGGGGACAGATTATGGGTGGTCGGGTTGGGGGTATGTCCCTGTCCTCATTGGTACCTGTTGTCATCATTCCTAATTTGGGGAGAAATTTGTTCCCAATGCACAGAGGTGAAAATTCCCTGTCATTCCTTAATCCACATTCCATAAGAAAATTGTCTCCCATAGATATCCAGTTTCGACAAGAGAAGGGAGTTTGCTTCACTTGTGACGAATGTTATTCACCCTTACATTGATGCGCAGTGAAATACTATTTTATCATTTAGTTAGTGGAGGAATTTTCGTGTGTAAATGCGATAATGGAAGAGAAGCCAAAATCAAACAACCATTGGCTGACTTGGAAACATTCAAACAATTGCACCTTTCCTACAATATTTTGATTGGGATACCTGGAAGGATGTCTATTTAGTTCACAGAATCTGTCAATGGCATAGAGGTTTGAGTTCTAATGGATGGAGGTAGTTTGGATAACTTTATCCACCCAGATTTAACACACTGCTTAACAATTGTGGTTCATCAGACCCTACCATTTAAAGTTGAGGTTCGCAATGGCACCCTTCTCTAGTGTGAAGGTGAGGTAAGGGATATGCTAGTTAAAATCTAGGATCATACACTTTTCATCTCTTGCAATATCATTATCACCTATTGGGGTGGAGACTTCATGGATCCTAGGGAGGCAAATCCAAGAGAAGAAACCTCCGTGCCTCTCAATGCCACCAATCTATGAAATTTACCGATGGACCGAGATCAGGGACAAGGTTGAAGTGTAGGACCGCCTGCTCTCTAGCATTTCAAAATTTCAGCCATTTCAAATGATACTCGGAAAACCATCGATCTCCACCCCTCTAATCCTTTGACATTAGGAAATCAATGTCAGAGTTCTCTCTAGTTGGTGTTGCACTCCACCAAACTGCACCAAACTGAGGTATAACACGATCAACCTGATACCACTCAATAATAACAAAGTAGATCAGAGTAGTAATACAGCGCCATAATATTTGATGTATGTGCTCAAGGATAGCGTGATCCACAATAATTTGTACCTCTAGGACATTGTATGACCTCCACAAATCCGTTAAAACATAGAGGTGTTACTTTACGACTTCAGGATATTTAACGCTACAATATGATTAAAGAACATAGAAGATACTTATCTTAGTAGATCACAATAAATCCATCCTCAACCTAGTATGAACCAACCTAGACTCTCTCTTATGATATGAAGGACTAAATCCCTTTCACCTGCAATACAATCATCTTACCGTTATAAACAAAATAGCTAATATCAACTATTATATTAACTCGTAGATTTGTACCAAGAATATTACCTAGATTCCAATGGCCAAACAAATGAATCATATCTACGGAGTTTGAATATGGAAAAATGCCAAAATATCCATGGCTGGAGAAGGGCCAATAGACTAGCTAACTATACTACATTTTGGTTGGCAACACGACACATGCAGCGGTACAAACACGCCAATGTGGTAGAGCCCCAACCATATTTTTCCAATTCATCTGGCTTTGCAACATAGAGAAACCAGCAAATGTGAACTCGAGCACCAGACTTATCTCCAAACAACTAAGTTGATAAGAGCATCATAATGTATGCTCGAGCATAAATCCTGACAGTATCTTCACTGACCTCTGGAAGGAAAACCCTAAATATCTGCTGAAGCTAACTCTGATAGACATTGTGCTTGTGAATATATTGGTCAGGAGGAAGCTCACCAAATAACTGCTCAAACTGTGACAAACACCCACTCACAATCTCACCATCTACTAGAAGTTCAAACTGGTACGCAACATCCTGCAATGTGATTGTGCACTCTCTAAAAGGTGATATGGAACGAAACCTAGGATAAGATGGAAAATCAAAGAAAGGGACTCCTCTACCTCAATTTGACTTCCTGATGTAATAGTTAAGGGAATCACTCTACCTCTCCTCTTCACACCCAAGTTTCTCAAAGAAACTCAAGAAATTTTCATTCATAAAAAATTAAGAAAAAGTAACTACAAGGTTTAGATGTTTGTATACCTCTTAGGTTTAAAAACCTAACTCATAAATTTTCTAAGACAAATATGGGGCAAATCATAATTGAGCCTAAAACAAACAAAATAAAATAAAATAAAATAAACATAAAATAAGTCTTAAAATAAATATTAATAAAGTGATCCCTATTTGATTCAACTTGACTAACGAGAGTCTTCAATGCTTGTAATTAGTAGGACGTTTGGTTTTTCATAATCATTAACTATTGTCTTGGTCAATTCTTGATGCATTTTCTGAACAAATAATTTAGTCATGTTTACAAAATCTTCTTTTATTCTCTTAGCTGTTGCTCTTGTAATTAGACCAATTGGCATATGACAATTCTTAGTTTATCCCACTGAGCTCGTATCATTCCCTCCCTCCTGAATTCAAATCAAAAGGAGATAGATTAGGGATATTAAAAGTAGCTGGCACATTATACTCACCTGGAAGATCAATCTTGTATGTATTGTCATTGATCCTTTCTAACACCTGAAATGGACCATTACCCCTGGGATCTAACTTGAATTTTCTTTGATTAAGAAACCTCTCCTTTCCCAAGTGAACCATACCCAGTCACCAGGTTCAAAGACAAGTTGTCTTCGACCTTTATTCACCCTTTAAGCTGTCAACCTATTTTTCTTTTCAATCAACTCACGTGCTTTCAAGTGCATTGTCTTAACCTTTTCAACTTTACCTTCTTCATCCAAGCTAACAAGATCACTCAAAGTCAAAGGTAATAAGTCCAAAACTGTTAAAAGATTAAAACTATACACAAGTTCAAAAGGAGAAAATGGAAGAATGAATTTTTCTATTATAAGCAAACTTACTAAAAAGTGAATCTTCTCAAGTTTTCAGATTCTTCCAACAACAGCACATAATAAAGTTCCTAATGTTCGATTTACTACTTCAGTTTGACCATTAGTCTGAGAATGACAAGTAGTAGAGTATAATAATTTTGTTCTCAACTTACTCCATAACACTCTCCAAAAATGAATAAAAAATTTTTACATCATGATAAAAAATAATAGTTTGGGGAACAACATGCAAGCGCACAACCTCTCTAAAGAACATATCAATAATATTTGTTGCATCATCAGTTTTATGACATGCATGAATGAGCTATTTTACTAAACCTGTCTACCACAACAAAAATGCTATCTCTACCTTTACTAGTTCAAGCCAAACTAAGAACAAAATCCATAGAATTATTAACCCACGGATGTATAGGAACGGGTGAAGGAGTGTACAAACTATGTGACAATGACTTAGCTATAGCCTGTTTACATGCAAGACATTTAGCACAAAATTTTTTAACATCCTTACATATTTGTGGCTAGTAAAAATATTTAGACAAAACATCCAAAGTCTTATGTATACCAAAATGACCCATCAAATCCCACTGTGTGATTCCAGAATAAGTAAATCCCTTAGAACAAGCAGACACACAAATTCTATTACCACAAAATAAAAGACCTTTATGTCTATAAAATTTGTTCAATGCACCATGTTCACAAGAGACATGAATAGCATAAAATTCAGCATCAGTTGTATACAATTGTTTTAAAACTTAAACCCTAACAACTTAGAAGTAAGTGTAGTAATCAAAGTATACCTCTTAGATAAGGCATCAACAACTATATTTTTTTTATCTTATTTAAATGAAATCACATATAAAAATGTCTCAAAGAATTTTACCCACTTACCATGTCTTTTGTCACAAATTTCTTGGGTAATAGGTAGTGTTGTCTCACTGAAGAAGGTAATCGCTCGCTTTTTCTGTATCGAAACAACACTTATACCAATTCCAAAAGCATCACATTCAATCTCAAAAATTTTATCAAAGTTAGGTAAAACAAGAATAAGGGAAGAACACAAATAATATTTTAGAGTATGAATACAGTTTTTTGTTATTTGTCCCATTTAAATCCAACATAATTTTTGATAACCTTTGTGAGAGGTGCAACAATAGTAGAAAAATTTATCATAAATCTCCTATAAAACTCAATTAAACCGTGAAATATTTTTTACCTCAGAAGCATTTTTAGGCATTGGCCATTCATGAATAGTCTTCACATTTTTTTTATCAACCTTAATTTCACTCGCACTCACAATAAAACTAAGAAACACAACTCTATTAATACAAAATGTACACTTTTTAAGATTTGCATATAATTTCTCTTTTCGAAACACTTCCAAAACAGCTGAAATATGTGACAATTGGTCATCCAAACAAGTGTTATAAATGAGAATATCATCAAAATAAACAACAATAAATTTACCCAAAACATCGTGCAAAACATGGTTCATTAGACAGATATAGGTACTAAGTGTGTTAGTTAACCCAAAAGGCATTACTAACCACTCATATAATCCATGTTTTGTTTTAAATGTAGTTTTTTATTCATCCCCTCGTTTCATTCTAATTTGTGATACTCACTTTTTAAATTAATTTTAGTGAATATGCATGCACCAAGAAATTCATTAAGCATGTCATTTAGCCTATACTTTATCATAATCTTGTTGACTACACAATAATCTACACACATTCTTCAAGTACCATCTTTCTTTGGAACCAACCAAACGGGTATAGCACATGAGTTCAAACTCTTTTTGATGTAGCCTTTGGCCAGTAATTCTTCCACTTTCTTTTGAAGAATCTTTGTCTCTTCAGAATTATTTTTATAGACTGGTCTATTAAAAATTCTAGCTCTAGGAATAAAATTAATTTGGCACTTAATTTCTCGTAATGAAGGCAAATTACTTGGCACGTCAATAGAAAAGATATTTGCAAATTTCTATAACAAAGAGACAAATCTATTTGAAAAATTTGAGTTTAGTTCAGTGTCAAATAATAAAGTGTCTTTAAATCGAACCATAATCATAGCTCTTTTGCCGACTAAAGCATTCTTTAAATATCTCTCTTTTTCAAAGAAACAATTTTCTCTCAACTCTCTCATTTTTCTTTGTATTCGCATTATTCTCATGACATGCACTCTTTTTTTTTTCTTTTCACTCACCTTTGGGCCTTTGCCTATATTCTTTTTTCTTATGGCCTCTTTTCTCTCAGATTTTTCTTATACCTTACATCCCATTTTTTTTGGTATCCTGTTGAAACTTCAATTGGTCAAGGTAATCCTCTTTAGATGATAATAGAGTAAGAGTGATCTTACAACCACTAAAATCAAAAGAGAACTGATTTGTGTAACCATCATGGATAGCTCGATAGTCAAACTGCCAATGTTCCCTAATAATAAATGACAATCTTGCATTAACACCACATCACAAATACCTCATCAACATAATTTCCAATAGAGAACACAACTGTCACCTGCGTGTTAACGTTTATCTCACCACTGTCATTCAACTATTCGAAACTAAATGGTTTAGGGTGTCGAACAGATGTCAAGCCCAATTTCTCCACCAAAGTGTACTAGCCACATTAGTCTAACTCCCTCCATCAATAATCATACTACATATCTTTCCACCCACCAAGCATCTAGAATAAAAAGGATTTTGGCATTATTTTAAGCTATCTGCTTTCACCAGCTGCAAATTCAAAGCACGCCTAACAATAAGAGATTCACAGTGGACTGCATATTTTACATTACCATCAGAACAATCCTCCAAAGGTGACACACTAATATGATCAGAGTCATCGCCTTAATTAGAATCAGACACAATATGACCCCCTCTAATAACCATCATCCTCTTGTTCGAAAAATCACTAACATAAAGATCCAAACCATGACACTTGAAGCATCTAATATCTTTGTGCCTAGAAGTAGCAGAAGAAGAAGAGTTAGAATTACCTTTCTTCTCTGTAGTATCAAATAACTTCTCCTTAAATTCGACACACTTCGTATTTGTTGTGTCATCACTAGAGACTCTGTCTACTTTGGATTAGCATGAGACAATTTTTTGGTGCTCTTCTTTGTTGTTTCCTCTCCATCTTCATTGTCGTACTAACTAAATTATCCATCTCTACATAATGATGTAACTCCACCACATCAGCAATCGCTCTATTCAAACCACCTATAAATTTTGTCATAGTAACTTTGGTATCCTCTTCTATGTTAGCCTTGATCATAAGCATCTCCATTTTCTTATTGTAGTCTTTAACAGACTTGGAGGCTTGAATCAACCAGTATAACTTCTGATGCACTTTTCTGTAGTAGTATGAAGGCACAAATCTCTTTTTCATGAGGCACTTCATATGATCCCAAGTCTCTATAGGATAATCATCATTCTGCCATCTTGTCTTTGCTAGTTCATCCCACCAAAGCAAGGCATAGTCAGAAAATGCAACTGCTGCCAAACGAACTTTCTTTGTCTCAAAGTAATTATGACAAGCAAAAATTCTTTTCAACTTACGTTTTCACTCCAAATAAACTTCAAGGTCGTTTCTCTCTTTGAACGGTGGTATTTGCATCTTGATGACTTTGATATTGCTATCTTCATTTTTGTGTTGATGTGTTGTATTCCCATCAGAGTTATAATCTATGATTTTGATGCCAATTCCTAAAAGTTTCATTTTTGTATTATTGAACAATGTGTGTGTCACTTTCTGCCTCCATTCCTCTAATTCATTCAAGAGATTAGTTAAGTATTGAATGACCCTTAGTATCATTCTCACATCAATCAGAGATTCAGAGTATCTTTTGAGTGGGTCATCATAATAATGAACTTGCAAAGATGTTATAGAAAGGACCTCGCAATCACTCTTTCACGTATTTCACTTGATGATGGACACTCGTGTTTACTCTTAAAATTGGCTTTTACCCTCTATTAAACACACCGCTCTTGCCTTTTTATCACTCTTGAGTTCTATTTAGTTACACTTTAGAAACCAAATAAAAAGTAGAAGAAATCGATGAACAAGAATAGAGTTAAATTACAAAGGTACTTAGAACAATAAAATAAGGCACTAGAATATATCAAAGTGAAGATAAGAATCAAAATAACAAGACAAAATAAAAAAAAGTGTAAAATCAAAATCAAAGATATATCTAAATATTTATATCTTTTCTTTCTTTCTCTTTTGTTTTTTTGTTGATTTTTTTTGTATTAATTTTTTTTAGTGTAGGCTACGACACTTGAAACTGATACACTATTGTGTATAATAATTCCTAATGTATTAAAGTGATGGTCAAATTCAAATTGCGTATGACAATTTCTAATATATCACTATACTCAACAAAAGCAATTAGAAGAAAGGACAAACCTTGTGGATACATAGTTCTAAGAACAAGTATCAGGTGAAGACTAAATTAAAATATCCTAAATAATAAAAAACACTACAAACAAGAGACGATAACTGAGATTTTTTTTAAGAACACAAAAGAATCGAACAATCACAATTGAAAATGAATTTTTTTTTCAAGACATAAGAAGAATAAACATAGACCAATAAAAATTAATTTAATACCTGAATCTGATACCAAATGATACTGAACAAAACTTAGAATAAGATGAAAAATCAAAGAAATAGACTCATTTACTTCAATTTGATTTCCTGATACAACAGTTAAGGCAATCACTCTACCTTTCTTATCACACCCAAATTTTTCAAAAAAACTCAAGAAATTTTTATTCATCAAAAATTAAGAAAAAATAGCTAAAAGGTTTAAAGATTTTTATATCTCTTAAGTTTAAAATCCTAACTCATAAGTTCACTAAGACAAAAACGAGTCAAATATAATTGAGCTTAAAACAAAAAAAAAATAAATTAAACATAAAATAAATCTTAAAGTAAATACTAATACAATGATGCTTATTTGATTCAACTTGACTGACGAAAGTCTTTAATGCAATTTGTAACTAATAAGGCATTTGGTTTTTCATAATTGTTAACTATTGTCTTAGCTAATTCTTGATGCATCTCCTGAACAAATAATTTAGCCATGTTTGCAAAACCTTCTTTTATTCTCTTAGTTGTTGCTCTTGTAATTGGACCAATTGGTATTATAGCATATGATAGTTCTCAGTTTGTCTCATAGAGCTCATATCAAAAGGCATATGAAATGTATGGATCTCCGGATACTATCGCTCTATAAATACACTAACAAGAGCCTAATCAACCTTGAACCATTACTCATGAAACCTATCAACATGGTACAACTCAACAACCTAAAGGTCAGAGATGATGTGCTCGTGTAATGGCATCTTTCGTTACCTCTTCATGGTAACAATACAACGACTCATCTACAAAACAGATATCCAACTCGTTTATATGTTTATAGATTTTAAAAATAATGTGACTTATTTCATTTTCTATTTATCTAACATGCATAACTATGTCAGTTCTACCGTTATAAATGTGTTACAATCTATGACAACTATATAACGTTCTACATAGTAATTCGGATTATCAGCTCACACTATCATCACAAATATTAGAGTCAATGTAGCAGAAAAAATTTTAAAAAGACTAACCTCTTCATTTATATTCCTTGCCACATGAGTAATCCAACACCGTATTCAGTTGTGCGGTGCACCCTACCAAGTTTACTGGTTGTTTCAAAAAATCACATTATTGTTGCTAAAAGTGTTGCTTCACGGTTGGTCTTATATGCACGTCACCGCTATGCATAAATTATTGTTTTTTATTGGTTTTATCCTCCTTGGCTATAAATTATAGGTGATCTATAGGTTTCGTCATTTTAGCGTAAAACCAGTCACATACCCACAATTTATGCTTTCTACGAACATAGTTTTATTCTACTTGTACATAGTTTTGGTAACCGCATAAATCTTTGTCTCCATGTGATTTAAAGTCAAATTTCTGACATCATTAAAATTTGTATCTGAATCACAATTCATATCTACAAATATAAGGCATAACTTGTGTTATTCCTCTAGGTTTTATATTTTTTGTTAAAACTAGTAGCATTACCACGATTTATATAATAAATTAAAAAATAAAATATAATGCATTCAGATTTTCTTAAATCTGGTAGTATCTAATTTCAATTGGTTTAATTAAGTAAATTACCCTTAAATTAATGTCATATGATTCTTTCGAATATTAATTTGAAATTTTTTTAATTTTAAATTTTACAAAATAAAACATAAAATTAAAGAAATTTGACAATATTTTAGATGTAAAAGAGCCAAATATAATAGATAATTTTTTTAAAAAAATTAATCAAATGACAAAAATGGAATGAAATATGATATTGATACAATAAAAATGAAGGACACTATTAAAAAGGAATTGCAGCAGCTAGCAGGGAGTAAGAGCTGAATCTAACTAATAGCCGAGAGAAAAATTAGAAACAACTTGAAATAGTTGAGAAGAGGATCATGGCAAAAAGTATGTGTGATGTGAGTCTTCTTTTTTTTTTTACTTTTCTTTTTCTAAATACTCTTATTTCTATTTTTTCTCTGTTAATATCAGACCCCAATTTTCTAATTATAGGTTATCTTTTTTTTTTCAATTTCCTTGCTTAATTCGTCCCTGATACGAGCCTTCACTTCATTACGAACTACTACATTGATTTTAGTGTTTAAATTTCTTTATTGCTTGCTGATTCATATCAGATATTTCGAATAAAATTTAGACATTTTAAATATTAAAAAATAAATAAAATTTAGTTTANCCTATATATACTGAATATTTATTTGAAATTACTGATGGGTCGAAGAATGATGTAAGAGCAATTTTAATGCGATAATTTTTGGATATCAATTTTAATTTTTATAACAATTGAACTCATTTGAAATTGAAATTTATATCGAATACAATTTTTGAAATAATACTGATATCAATAGGGAGATATAGTATTATTAATACTCGTAAATGCTATTATTTGTATATCTATTAAATCAATTAAATG
>NC_029786.2:83747992-83749342 GCF_000816755.2 Arachis ipaensis | reverse complement strand
TTTATTTGATTTGTTTTTCCTTTGTCTATAAATTGGAGCAATTATACTTACATCAAAAATAATATTTTAATTTTTTATCAATTTTTTTAAGTTTAATTTTGATGTCTTAACAATATAAAATATGAGTAATTACCCAAATTAGTCCCCGAGAATTTTAGAATCGGACATTTTAGTCCCCAAGAAAAATTAATACACAGATCAGTCCCCAAAGTTTTACTCCGGCAGACAAATCAATCCCCAGTTCATTTTCCGGCAGAGTAATTACCCAGATCAGTCCCCAAAGATTTTAAAAACGGACATTTTAGTCCCCAAGAAAAACTAATGTACAAATCAATCCCCAACGTTTCTCTCTGTTAGACATAATAGTCCTCCGTCCAAAAATAAAATAAAATAAAATAATTATTATTATTAATTACACAATAATATTGTACTATATTTTGATTAATTTGTACATTAGTTTTTCTTGGGGACTAAAATGTCTATTTTTAAAATTTTTGGGGACTGATCTGGGTAATTACTCTGCCGAAAAATGAACTGGGGACTGATTTGTCTGCCGGAGTAAAACCTTGGGGACTGATCCGTATATTAATTTCCCTGGGGACTAAAATGTCCGATTCTAAAATCCTTGGAGACTGATTTGGATAATTACTCATAAAATATTTTACACAATCATTCGATTACATCTGTTTTTTTAGAGATCACTCACATAGTCAATGAAAAAAGTGAAACATGACATTACATAATTGAATATCGTATAATAAAACTGTTTTATACCGATATAAAAATTAAAATGAATAAAAAATGTATATAAAAATAATGTACAATACATATCAAGAGAATAATAAAAATTTCATACATAAAATAATAACATGTATAAAAAATAAAATTAATAAAAAATTAAAAAATTGGTTAATAAACACAAAAGCTAATAATCTTTGCTTACTGTAAACATGAGTTAAAAAATAAAATCTCATCTGCGTTCATAAAAAAATGTCCAAACAAAAAATTTAAAGCGTTCCAGCAATTTAAAACATGCTTTTCACCTTCCAACACCAAAACAAACGCAATAGAGATTCACATTAACATGCTCCGATCCCCACAGTAAAAACACACACGAGTGAAACCCTACACACACAGCTTACTAAAAACTAAAAAGCGTTGAACTTGAATTTGTAGAACAACATTAGAACTGGGCATTTCTCTCTCTGCCTGCTGGTTTGTCAATTATTATTTTTTATGGTAATATTTTCCGTTTTCTCTCTTTTCGTTTTATTTCCTTAGTCATCGCCCTTTCTTTTATTTATTTGTATTTAATAAAATCTATTATATGTCCTAAAAATTAAAACAACA
>NC_029786.2:83738664-83747855 GCF_000816755.2 Arachis ipaensis | reverse complement strand
TATTTTTTACATTTAAAATAAATTAGAATTTTAAATAAATTTTAATTTTATTCCAATAATCTAATTTATTTTAATATTCCATTTTTATCCTCATCTTCCTCTTCTTTTTGTCTTTCTTTACACATTAGTAGGCTCAATTTTATGGAAATGGAAGGCATATGTGTGCTATTCTTCGATATGGATTCATGGGGGACTAAACATATATGTGGGACAGCTTTTTGGCAGTGTGAGGTAGAAGAACTCGGACCATGCGAGTTCTTTGGTTTTAAACTTTTGCATAACAAATCGCACGGTCCAATTTGTATGGTAAGAGAATTTAAATTTCGGAAGGTTGAAATCGGACCCTCCGTGTTGCTTAAGCTTGGTTTTTTAATATGAAATGGGACATCAAATCGCATGGTCCGAGTTCCATGCTGAGAATTTCAATTTGGGAAGATTGAAGTTGGACCCTCCGTTTTGCGTGAGCTTGGCAATTTTTTATGAACTGGTAGATGAAATCGCATGGTCCGATTTAATTTTTTAATATTTTTTTTGAATCAGGTTAACCTAGTCGAATGGCGCGAGTTGATTAAAGAGGCCTATATAAAAGTGTGAAGTGAACTGGTGGTAGCTTACTCGCGTCTTCTTCCGCTTCTTGAACGGCTGCTTCTTCTGTTTCTTCTTTCTGGTTTCTTCATTGCTTGTTTTGGACCTGAAAATCTAGTAGCTAAAGTTATGCTTCTTTTTTGGTGATTGAGAGAAATGAGTGATAGAGTGTTACTAAAAGTGTATTATTTTAGTCAGATTTTGTTACAAACGTCTGAAGGAGTAAAATTTATTTGTGAAAATTCGCTAGATGTTGTTATTCCTTTTATCATCTCATTTGAAGAGCTCAAAGGTGTGATCTGTGAAAAGATTGATTCTGAGAGGGCAAGAAAAATATCCTGTATTCAATACAGATATCCCATACCAGTGTTTAGTGGATTCGTCCAGTATCAAACTAAATATGTGACGGATGAAGCGAGCATGCAAGAGATGTTTTCAATGTATATTAAAAACCGGGCTCAAATCTCGTTCATCGAGTTGTATGTTGAGTTTGAACAATCTGAGGCTGACCGAAATATTCTACGGAAAGATTATAATAGTGACAGTGAAGAAGAGTTCGAGAGCAACTACGAATTTGTTGGTCCAGATGGAGATGAAGATCAAGGTGACAGAACTATGACTCCAGATGTGACAGAGGTGGCAAATGCACTCGCAAACGAAGTGCCGTTTGAGGAGCCATCATTCATGCGAGTTTTGGACCTGGAAGCTGTTCATACCCTGGGTCGAGCTGTCCGACCCGGGATGTTCTACTGACGAGACGACCGACCTCTTCAGGTCAAGCCGTTCGACCTCTTCTCAAAGAGCTCGACCAAATCACCAGAAAAGCCCAATAAGGGCCCGAACAGAGGAACACGACCCAAATCCAAAGGCAGCCCAAGCCTATAGAGATAAGGGCGGTTTCCTTGAAGATAAGATGACCTCACTCAAAAATAAGATAAGATAACTAACTTATCTTATCTAAGAAGGTCACTCCACACCTCTATAAATACACTGGAGCACCCAGATATAACTCATACTCTGATTCTACTAAAAACCTACTTAATACCCTTGCTAACTTAAGCATCGGAGTCCCTTGTAGGTACCACCACCGTCTGGTGACAAAGGATCAGCAGCATAGCCAGTCCAACAAGTCGGACACCACAGCTCCGGCCGCCACTCACCAGCCGGACACGTCAGCTCCGACCAGTACAGAAGATCTCGTCCGAGATCGACCTACAGTTTCAGGTAACCCTCGGAACATTGGCGTCGTTGCTGGGGAACCTGGAAGTCATCCCACCACCATGGCAGACGATCATGACAACGACCACGATTCGGATCTAGAAGATAGAACGCCGCACAAAAACGCGGACACTGCACCAAAAGATACCCCTCAATAACAAAAACAACGATTCACCAAATGTGGGAGCCATGGAGGCACTTCAAGATCGCTTAAAGCAACTCGAAAAAGAGGTGGAGCATCAACGAGAAGCTGAGAGAGACCTACGAAGGGAAGTTAGACGACGCCGCGAGTTAGAGGACAAGCTCCTAAAACTCGAAACAGATCTCAAGACCAAGACTACTCGATCCGGTCACGAAGACGACTCCCGTAGGGATCAAGACCCATTCACCAAAGAGATTATGAGGCCCAAAATCCCAAAGGACTTCAAACTCCCCGACATGACTTTATATGATGGCACAGCAGATCCCGGCCATCATCTCAGTAACTTCAGAAGTAGAATGTACCTCACCGACGCCTCAGATGCAGTTCGCTGCAAAGCCTTCCCGACTACTTTAACAAAGACAGCAATTAGATGGTTCGACAATCTACCTCCTAGGTCCATCTGAAGCTTCGACGACTTAGCCAAGAAGTTCCTGGCCAGATTCTCCATCCAAAAAGATAAGGCTAAACATGCCCCAAGTCTATTAGGAATCAAACAAGGAGATCGGGAAAGTTTCCGCAGCTATATGGAAAGATTCAACAAAGCATGTCTGGACATACAATGGCTGCCAACAGAGGCCGCCATTATGGGCCTCATCAATGGCTTACGAGAAGGACCTTTTAGCCAATCTATATCGAAAAAACACCCCATATCTCTGAACGAAGTGCAAGAACGAGCAGAGAAGTATATCAACATGGAGGAAACCTCTCGACTAGGAGAGACCTCAAAATTCGGATTCAACTACTCCTCCCGAGATAAGGATAAAGAATCCAAAAAGAAAGAAGATCAACATGGGGAAAATATTTAAAAAAATCACAATTACACCCCTCTTCGGGTGTCCCTTATGGATGTCTACAGAGAAGTGTGCCATACTGAAAAAATACCCCCAGCTCGATCACTCAAAGGCAGAAAAGAAGGAGGAAATCGGACTGAATATTGTGAATATCATCGAATATGTGGGAATTCCACCAACGAATGCTTTGACTTAAAGAACGTCATAGAAAAACTAGTAAGAGAAGGAAAATTAGGTCGATACATAGCCACCCGAGACGACGACCAAAGAAAAAGGAGAAGGGACGAAGATGTCGGACGAACTGAGCGATCACCTCGTACACCAAAGAGACACATCCACATGATACACGGAGGATTTGCGGGAGGAGGAATCTCCAAATCATCTCGCAAAAGATATCTTAAAGAAGTATATCATGTCGAGGGAAAGGAGGAAGCACCCGACATCCCCACAATTACTTTTACCAAAGAGGACGCATCCGGCATCATCTCAGGACATGACGATCCCATGGTCATCACTATTATACTGGCAAACACAAATCTCCACCGCATACTGGTAGACCAAGGAAGCTCCGCCGACATCTTGTTCAAAACAGCCTTCGACAAACTCGGCCTGGAAGAAAAAGAATTCAGAGCATATCCAAACAATCTGTTCAGACTGGGAGACACTCCAATTCAGCCTCTCGGATACATCTCACTACACACGACCTTCGGAAAAGGTAACCAATCAAGAACATTCAAGATAGACTACATCGTGGTCGACGTGAGTTCAGCCTACAATGCCTTAATAGGTCGGACAACATTAAATCAGCTCGGCACAGTAGTCTCGACCCCACATCTATGCATGAAGTTCCCAACTACAGAAGGGATAGCTACAATAAAAGCAGACCAAAAGACGGCGCGCCGCTGTTACAATGAAAGTCTAAACCTCAGAGGCAGAGGAGAAGAATTCCACACCATCAAACTCGGTGGAGTTCGAAGACGGGAAGAACTCCGCCCACAACCCGAAGGCAAAGTAGAAAAAGTCCAGATCGGAGATATTCCGACAAAACAACCAATATCGGTACAATCCTAAAAGGAGACACAAAAGAATCTCTCGTACAGTTCTTACGAGATAACGTCGACCTCTTTGCATGGAAGGCTACAGACATGCCAGGCATAGACCCTAAGTTAATGTGCCACAAGCTAGCAGTCTACCCAGGATCTCAGCCAGTACAACAGAGACGTAGAAAGCTCAGACCAGAACGATCCCAAGCTGTGGAAGAGAAGGTACAAGCTCTACTGGAGGCAGGATTCATAAGAGAAGTCAAGTACCCACTATGGCTAGCTAATGTCGTCTTGGTGAAAAAATCAAATGGGAAGTGGCAGATGTGCACCGACTACACTGATCTCAACAAAGCCTGCCCAAAAGACCCTTATCCACTCCCAAGCATCGACGCTCTGGTGGATGCCTCCTCCGGATATAATACCTCTCGTTTATGGACGCATATTCGGGATACAATCAAATCCCGATGTACCCACCCGACCAAGAAAAAACTTCATTCTTAACCCCAAAAGCAAACTACTGCTACGTCGTCATGCCTTTTGGACTTAAAAACGCAGGAGCTACTTACCAGAGATTGATGAATAAGGTCTTTATGGATCACATCGGAAAAATTATGGAAGTCTATGTGGATGACATGTTAATAAAGACACAGAGTGAAGGGACGTTACTGTCCGACCTCACCCAAGTATTCGACACTATAAGAAGGCATGGCATGCGACTTAATCCTGCAAAATGCACCTTCGCAGTAGAAGTTGACAAATTCTTGGGTTTTATGCTCACACAAAGAGGAATCGAGGCAAATCCGGATAAATGCCAAGCCATACTTGATATGAAAAGCCCAACTTGCGTCAAAGAGGTACAACAGCTCAATGGAAGATTGGCAGCCTTGTCCAGATTTCTAGCGGGATCAACAATAAGATCTCTCCCCTTCTATGCTACTCTAAGGAAGGGGAAGAGGTTTGAATGGACAACGGAGTGCGAGCAGGCATTCCAAGATTTTAAAAGATTCCTGGGACAACCACCTATCCTATCTCGACCACGAGAAGGAGAACCACTTATATTATACCTCACAGTAGGAAGTCGGGCAGTAGCCTCAGCATTAGTCCGAGAAGACGACAGTGGGCAACAACCTGTATATTTCATCAGCAAAGCATTACAAGGATCTGAGCTGAACTACCAAAAAATAGAAAAATTCGCCTACGCTCTCATACTAACATCTCGACGACTGCGTCCGTACTTCCAAGCTCACACCATTAGGGTTCGAACCAACCAACCCATAAAAGGAATTTTGCAGAAAACAGACTTAGCAGGCAGAATCTTGTAGTGGGCAGTCGAGTTGTCTAAATTCGACCTTCAATATGAAACTCGGACAGCCATCAAATCACAATACCTGGCCGACTTCATTGCAGAATTTATAGACACCCCAGAAATCCCTACAGAATGGAATCTCTATGTAGATGGTTCCTCAAATAAAACTGGAAGCGGCGCGGGTGTGATAATAGAAAGTGACCAGGGAACCCAAATTGAACTTTCCCTCAAATTCAGGTTCCCTGCCTCAAACAACCAAGCTGAATATGAGGCGCTACTAGCTGGTTTGAAACTGGCTAGGGAGGTTGGAGCTCATAATCTTATCATCTTCAGTGACTCAGAAGTAGTCACTTCAAAAATAGCAGGGAGCTACCAAGCCAAAGATCCCACCATGAAAAAGTACCTAGACAAAAACAGGGAACAGCTCGGACAACTCGGAGAATATAAGGTTCACCACATACCCCGAGAACAGAATGCCCGAGCTGACACACTCTCAAAACTAGCCAGTACCAAACCAAGGGGCAACAATAGAAGCCTTGACGTTAGGATTTTTGCCAGTAAAGAATTTTATAAAAATAGTCGCATTGTAGATATTGTCTCTAAACCAACAGAAATCCCTTCGTACAAACGTTTGGTTGTCACAAGTAACAAACCCCTTAAAAATTGATAACCGAAGTATTTAAACCTCGGGTCGTCTTCTTAAGGAATTGCAGGGAGGTGTTCTTATTATTGGTTATGAGTCTTGTAAATTGGGGGTTTTGAAAGTAAGGAAGCAGTATGTTGAATGATAAGAAGAATAAAATAAACCGTTTGAGTGCAGAGAGGTCAGGTTGGACAGCTTTAGTAGTTCCTTCAGTTTCTTGTATTCCTTCCACTTTTGCATGCTTCCTTTCCATCCTCTGAGCCATTCCTGCCCTGTAATATCTGAAATCACTTAACACACATATCAAGGCATCTAATGGTAATAAGAGAGGATTTAAACATAGGGAACTCAAGGCCAAAGAAGCATGTTTTCAATCAAAGCACATAATTAGGAAGGCAAATGTAAAACCATGCAAATAGTATGAACAAGTGGGTAAAGAGTTGATAAAAACCACTCAATTGAGTACAAGATAAACCATAAAATAGTGGTTTATCAACCTCCCTACACTTAAACATTAGCATGTCCTCATGCTAAGCTCAAGAGAAGCTATAAAGATGAAGAGGAATGGTAAAATATATGAAATGCAACCTATCTATATGAATGCAACTACATGCAAAATATTTTTATCTACTTGGTTTAAAAATAAATAAGTTCTCCAAGACAAACATAAATCAGATTTCACTAATTCAAATTATACAATAAAAGACAAGTAAACTTGTAAGAAGATAGCTTATGAAAGCAGGAAACATAGAATTGAGCACTGAACCCTTACTGGTAGTGTATATCACTCTAACTCTCAAGTGTCTAGGGTCAATCACTCTACTCTTCTCTAGTCATGCTTTCTAAAATTTGTTCTTCACCTAACCAATCAACAATATTTAATATACCAATACAAACATCATGAGGTCTTTTCAAGGTTGTAATGGAGCTAAGGTAAGGGTAAGGGTATATGTATATGGCTGAGTGAGCTTTATAAATTGAATCTTTAATTAACCTAAGCTTTCACCTAACATACATATACTCTATATAACTCTAGAATCATGCCTAGCTACCCATAGTCTTCACTTTTGCATTACATACTCATGTATCAATTTTTTTTTAATTTTATCACATACGCATTAATCTTTTATTAACTTAACATTGGGGTAATTTTGTCCCCTTATTTATTTATTTATATTATATATTTTTTTCTCTTTTTCTTTTTCTCTCTTTTTTTTTAGAGAGACATAAAAACTATAATAACATATCAATGCATATGGAATTTTTTAATTTTCTGTTTTACATGAGTAGGTACCCAAATTTTCCAATATTCAAAATTAGAAACATGATACATTCCCTTATTAACCCAAGTTCCCACGGTTTTCCCACACTTAATTGTTGCGCAATCCCTATCTTAAGCTAACCAAAGATTCAATTGGGATATTTAATTGTTTTTCTGCTTAAGGCTAGTGATGTGGTAAAATACAGAACAAATGGGGATTAAAAGGCTCAAGGTGGCTAACAAGGGTGATGTAAAGGGTAGGCTTATTTGGGATAAGTGAGCTAAAATCAAATAATGGCCTTAGTCATATGCAAACATGTAAATACACTAAATATTAGACATATAGACTGAAACAAAGTAAATATCACAATTATAAAGAAGTAAACACACAAGAATAAAATATTTATGGTTAAATAATGTAACCATATAAATAAGCTCAAATTTCACAGGTTGTGTGTTCTTTAGCTCAAAAACTATGTTCCAAATACAACTTCCAAACAAGTTTTAACATAAAATTTTTTTCAAATTAGTGAAATTCTCTAAAAGGTTTCTTGAAAAAGAAAATATTACTTCAACCAAGTGGTAAAATATGCACAAAATCAAATAAATAGGCAATCAAACATGCAAATGCAACAACTAACAAGGAAAATAAAACATTGGTGTTTAGACAGGAAAGTACTAACCCACGGAGATCGGTATCGACCTCCCCACACTTAAAGATTGCACCGTCCTCGGTGCATGCTAAGATGTATAAGTGGACGGACTGTTCCAACTGACGCTTTTCTCCAAAGATTGTGCAGATAGACTTGTCTGTCTCCCCATGTAAACGTCTTCCGGTTCTCTTCCGGGTGGCCATCCTGAAAGAAAAAGGGAAGAAAGCAGAGCACAAGAGGGGGAACTTGGTACGCGTAATCGTGATTACACATTCATAATTTGTCACAACTTCGATACAACTAACCAGCAAGTGCAAACTCAAACAATCCCCGGCAACGGCGCCAAAAACTTGGTGCACGAAATTGTGATGTCCAGGCTCAAACAATCCCTGGCAACGTGAGCAACTTGGTACGCGCAATCGTAATTATACTTTGATTATGTAAAATTCATGGCTCTTTCTTTCCCTGGCAATGGCGCCAAGAACATGGTGCCAATACCATGGTTCACAACTTCGATACAACTAACCAGATTACATCCCTGCACCCATTAGGCATATAAAAATGCCTTTGTACCCAACTCTGGGCGTTCAGCACCAGGTTGGTGGCCATTTTGGGTGTTCAACGCCCATTGGTATGCCATTTCTGGCGTTGAACGCCAGAACCATGCCTGTTCTGGCGTTCAGCGCCCAGAAGCTGCCCATTTTGGGCGTTCAGCACCAGAACCAAGCTCTGTTCTGGCGCTGAACGCCAGACAGATGCTCCTCCAGGGTGTGATTTTTCTTCTGCTGTTTTTGATTCCGTTTTCAATTTTTCTATTTATTTTGTGACTCCACATGATCATGAACCTACAAAGACATATAACTAAGAAAAATATAGTTAGATAAATAAAAATTGGGTTGCCTCCCAACAAGCGCTTCTTTTATGTCAATAGCTTGACAGTAGGCTCTCATGGAGCCTCACAGATGTGCAGAGCTTTGTTGAGACTCTCCAACACCAAACTTAGAGTTTGACTGTGGGGGCTCTAGTTGACTCTGCTTTGAGAGAAGCTTTTTCTGCTTCCTCTCCATGGTTGCAGAGGGAGATTCTTGAGTTTTAAACACAAGGGAGTTCTCATTCCATTGAAGGAATATTTCACCTCTGTCAACATCAATCACAGCTCTTGCTGTGGCCAGGAAAGGTCTTCCTAGGATGATGGATTCATCCTCTTCCTTTCCAGTATCCAGGACTATGAAATCAGCAGGGATGTAAAGGCCTTCAACCTTTACTAACACGTCCTCTACTTGTCCATAAGCCTGTTTTCTTGAGTTGTCTGCCATCTCTAGTGAGATTTTAGCAGCTTGCACCCCATAGATTCCCAGTTTCTCTATTACAGAGATCGGCATAAGGTTTATTCCTGAACCAAGGTCACACAGAGCCTTAAAGATCATGGTGCCTATGGTACAGGGTATTATGAACTTTCCGGGATCCTGTCTCTTCTGAAGCAATGTCA
>NC_029786.2:83734635-83738615 GCF_000816755.2 Arachis ipaensis | reverse complement strand
GGATGATTTCTCCATGATGGATTATAGGTGTTTCCATATGGTTCACCCATGTAATTTACCTCTGCTATTGCATGGTTCTCAGGATCATAAACTTCTTCTTCAGAAGAAGCCTCTTGAGTACTGTTGGATGCAGCTTGCATTCCATGCAGACTCTGAGAGATCATATTGACTTGCTGAGTCAATATTTTATTCTGAGCCAATATGGCATTCAGAGTATCAACTTCAAGAATTCCCTTCTTTATAGGCGTCCCATTACTCACAGGATTCCTTTCAGAAGTGTACATGAACTGGTTATTAGCAACCATGTCAATGAGTTCTTGAGCTTTTGCAGGCGTTTTCAGAAAGAATGGATCCACCTGCAGAAGTATCCAATGACATCTTTGATAGCTCAGATAAACCATCATAGAATATATCCAGGATGGTCCATTCTGAAAGCATGTCAGAAGGACACTTTTTGGTCAACTGTTTGTATCTTTCCCAAGCTTCATAGAGTGATTCACCTTCTTTCTGTTTTCCCTTTGTTTGAGTTTGGACAACTGACGGTTCATCTTGTTGCTCAGATAAGGTAACTTTCTTTTTGTTTTCTTTTCAAAAATATTTTCAAAAATCTCTCATCTGTTTTCGAAAAAATAAAAATGTTTTCAAAAATTTTATTCAAAATTTTTAAGAATGAATTCTAGTGTTTCATGAAGCATGTGAAGCCTGGCTGGCTGTAAAGCCATGTCTAAATTCTTTTGGACTGAGGCTTCCAAACCTTCAGAGGTAAGTTACATACTTGATAAATGATGAGCAGCAATTTGTTATCAAGATCAATATACTATGGTGTTAAATGCTGAAGCTTGGCTGGCCATTGGCCATGTCTAGTGTTTTGGACTGGAGCTTTCTTTGAAAGCTTGGCTGGCTAGTGAGCCATGTCTAATTCCTGGACTGAAGCTTTAGACTAAGAATGTAACATTCCTAGAATTCATCTAAAAAATTTTGGAATCCTTATTTTTTCTTTTTCATATAATTTTCGAAAAAAATCCAAAAAAATTTAGAAAATCATAAAAATCAAAAATATTTTTCTGTTTCTTGTTTGAGTCTTGAGTCATATCATAAGTTTGGTGTCACTTGCATATGCATCTTGCATTTTTCGAATTTATCATGCATTCATAGTGTTCTTCATGATCTTCAAGTTGTTCTTGGTAAGTCTTCTTGTTTGATCTTGAAGATTTTTTGATTTGTGTCTTTTCATGTTTATCATATGCATTCTAGTGCGTAAGTATTAAAGAATTCTAAGTTTGGTGTCTTGCATGTTTTCTTTGCATTAAAAATTTTTCAAAATTGTGTCTATGATGTTCATCTTGACATTCAAAGTGTTCTTGGTGTTCATCTTGACATTCATAGCATTCTTGCATGCATCACATGTTTTGATCTAAAAATTTCATGCATTGCATCTTTTTAGTGTTTTTTCCTCTCATCATAAAAATTCAAAAATCAAAAAAATATCTTTCCCTTTTTCTCTCTCATAAATTCGAAAATTAGATTTGACTTTTTCAAAAAATTTTTAAAATCTAGTTGTTTCTTATGAGTCAAATCATATTTTCAATTTGAAAATCTTATCTTTTTCAAAATCTTTTTCAAAAATCAAATCTTTTTCAAAATTCTTAGTTATTTTCGAAAATTTCAAAAATATTTTTCAAAAAAATCTTTTTTATTTTTATACCAAATTTTCGAAAATAACATAATCAATTAATGTTTTGATTCAAAAATTTGAAGTTTGTTACTTGCTTGTTAAGAAAGATTCAAACTTTAAGTTCTAGAATCATATCTTGTGATTTCTTATGAATCAAGTCATTAATTGTGATTTTAAAAATCAAATCTTTTTCAAAAAAAAACTAATTCCTATCATATCTTTTCAAAAATATCTTCTTATCTTATCTTTTTCAAAGATATCTTTTCAAAATATCTATTCTAACTTCCTAACTTCTTATCTTTTCAAAATTTGTTTCAACTAACTAACTAACTTTTTGTTTGTTTCTTAACTTTTTCAAAACTACCTAACTAACTCTCTCTCTCTAATTTTCGAAAATATCTTCCCTCTTTTTCAAAAATTTCTTTTTAATTAACTAATTATTTTTATTTTTTATTTTTGATTTCAATAATTTTCGAAAATTACTAATATTTTTCAAAAACTATTTTCAAAAATCACTAACTCTTTTTCAAAAATATTTTTTTGAAAATTCTCTCTCTCCCATCTTATTCTATTTATTCATTCATATCCTAACATCTCATTTCACCTCTCTTCCATCCTCAGAGTTGTGTTTCTTCCATTATATTACATTCTTTGTCTCCCCCTCTTCTTCCACTCACACAGGGATCCCTATACTGTGGTATAAAGGATCTCCATTATTATTATTATTTTTCTGTGCCTTCTTCTTTGTCATATGAGCAGGAGCAAGGATAAGAACATTCTTGTTAAAGCAGATCCAGAACCTGAAAGGACTCTGAAAAAAAAAATTTAAGAGAAGCTAAAATACAAGAATCCAGAGATAACCTTTCAGAAATTTTTGAACAGGAAGAGGAGATGGCAGCCGAAAATAATAATAATGAAAGGAGGATGCTTGGTGACTTTACTGCACCTAATTCCAATTTACATGGAAGAAGCATCTCCATTCCTGCCATTGGAGCAAACAACTTTGAGCTGAAACCTCAATTAGTTTCTCTGATGCAGCAGAACTGCAAGTTTCATGGACTTCCATCTGAAGATCCTTTTCAGTTCTTAACTGAATTCTTGTAGATATGTGATACTGTTAAGACTAATGGAGTAGATCCTGAAGTCTACAGGCTCATTGATGAGCGGATAATTTATACGCTTTTTGACATTGTTTTTAGTATGTTTTTAGTAGGATCTAGTTACTTTTAGAGATGTTTTTAATAGATTTTGTGTTAAATTCACATTTCTGGACTTTACTATGAGTTTGTGTATTTTTCTGTGATTTCAGGTATTTTCTGGCTGAAATTGAGGGACTTGAGCAGAAATCAGATTCAGAGGTTGAAAAAGGACTGCTGATGCTGTTGGATTCTGACCTCCCTGCACTCAAAGTGGATTTTCTGGAGCTACAGAACTCGAAATGGCGCGCTTCCAATTTCTTTGGAAAGTAGACATCCAGGGCTTTCCAGAAATATATAATAGTCCATACTTTGGCCAAGAATTGACGACGTAAACTGGCGTTCAACGCCAGCTCTCTGCCCAAATCTGGCGTCCAGCGCCAGAAAAGGATCCAAAACCAGAGTTGAACGCCCAAACTGGCACAGAAACTGGCATTCAACTCCACAAATGGTCCCTGCACGTGTAACACTCAGGCTCAGCCCAAAAACACACCAAGTGGGCCCCGGAAGTGAATTTATGCATCAATTACTTACTCATGTAAACCCTAGTAGCTAGTTTATTATAAATAGGACCTCTTACTATTGTATTTGACATCTTTGGTTAACAATATTTTCAAAAAAAAAAATTGTTTTCAAAAATAAATTATTCTATGGTTTCAGAATTTTTAAGAATGAATTCTAGCGTTTCATGAAGCATGTTGAAGCCTGGCTGGCTGTAAAGCCATGTCTCAATCCTTATACCCAAGAGAAGAGATTCTTTATCTTTCTTAGCCAATTGGCTGTTGAATGTAAGGAATGTCAGGCGTGTCATGTCTGAGTTACATACTAAAGCTTGGCTGGCTATTGAGCCATGCCTGACCCTTTGATTGGAGCTTTAGAGCATAAGATTCCTGGAATTCATATTGAAAATTTTGGAATCCTTATTTTTCTTTTCCAAAATAGTTTTTTGAAAATATAAAATAAAAATCCAAAAAAAAAAATTAGAAAATCATAAAAATAAAAAATATTTTTCTGTTTCTTGTTTGAGTCATGTGTCATGTTATAAGTTTGGTGTCAATTGCATATGCATCTTGCATTTTTTCGAAAATTCATGCATTCATACATTCATA
>NC_029786.2:83732577-83734546 GCF_000816755.2 Arachis ipaensis | reverse complement strand
GCATTGATGCTTGGGAAGTTGAACCTCCCTTGTTAATCAATGAACTGAGTTATCTGGATCAACTGACATTACCTCAGAAGAGACAGGATCCTGGAAAGTTCATAATACCCTGTACCATAGGCACTATGATCTTTAAAGCTCTGTGTGACCTTGGTTCAGGAATAAACCTCATGCCCCTCTCTGTAATAGAGAAACTGGGAATCTATGGGGTGCAAGCTGCTAAAATCTCACTAGAGATGGCAGACAGCTCAATAAAACAGGCTTATGGACAAGTAGAGGACGTGTTAGTAAAGGTTGAAGGCCTTTACATCCCTGCTGATTTCATAGTCCTGGATACTGGAAAGGAAGAGGATGAATCCATCATCCTAGGAAGACCTTTCCTGGCCACAGCAAGGGCTGTGATTGATGTTGACAGAGGTGAAATATTCCTTCAATGGAATGAGAACTCCCTTGTGTTTAAAACTCAAGGATCTCCCTCTGCAACCATGGAGAGGAAGCAGAAAAAGCTTATCTCCAAGCAGAGTCAACCAGAGCCCCCACAGTCAAACTCTAAGTTTGGTGTTGGGAGGCCACAACTAAACTCTAAGTTTGGTGTTGAACTCCCATATCCAAACTCTAAGTTTGGTGTTGGAGAGTCTCAACAAAGCTCTGCACATCTGTGAGGCTCCATGAGAGCCCACTGTCAAGCTATTGACATTAAAGAAGCGCTTGTTGGGAGGCAACCCAATGTCTATCTAATTCTTATTTTTATTGTTTTTCATGTTTTCTTAGGTTCATGATCATGTGGAGTCACAAAATAAATAGAAAAATTGAAAACAGAATCAAAAACAGCAGAAGAAAAATCACACCCTGGAGGAGCATCTGTCTGGCGTTCAGCGCCAGAACAGAGCATGGTTCTGGCGCTGAACGCCCAAAATGGGCAGCTTCTGGGCGCTGAACGCCAGAACAGGCACGGTTCTGGCGTTCAACGCTAGAAACGGCACACAAATGGGCGTTGAACGCCCAAAATGGCCACCAACCTGGCGCTGAACGCCCAGAGTTAGGTACAAAGGCATTTTTATATGCCTAATGGGTGCAGGGATGTAATTCCTTGAACACCTCAGGATCTGTGGACCCCACAGGATCCCCACCTACCTCCACTCACTTCTTCTCACCACTCTCTTTCACATAACCCCATAAACACTCTTCCCCAAAAGCCCTCCATTCTTCTTCAAATTCACACAACACAACCCCTCTATACCCTTCTTGGCCGAACCACATCACCCTCTCCCTCTCCTCCATTTCTTCTTCTTCTTCATCTATTCTTTTGTTTATTGCTCGAGGGCGAGCAATATTCTAAGTTTGGTGTGGTAAAAGCATAACTTTTTTTTGTTTTTTCCATTACCATTGATGGCATCTAAGACCGGAGAATCCTCTAGAAGAGGGAAAGGGAAGATAAAAGCTTCCACATCCGAGTCATGGGAGATGGAAAGGTTCATCTCCAAAGCCCATCAAGACCACTTCTATGAATGTTTTAATTCAAAAGAACAAGAAGTACATGAGTTTCGAATTTATCCTTGAACTTAGCTTAATTATATTGATGTGGTGACAATGCTTCTTGTTTTCTGAATGTATGCTTGAACAGTGCATATGTCTTTTGAAGTTGTTGTTTAAGAATGTTAAATATATCGGCTCTTGAAAGAATGATGACGAGGAGACATGTTATTTGATAATCTGAAAAATCATAAAAATGATTCTTGAAGCAAGAAAAAGTAGCAAAAAAATAAAGCTTGCAGAAAAAAAAAAGGGGCGAAAAAGTAGAAAGAAAAAAAAAAGCAAGCAGAAAAAAGCCAATAACCCTTAAAACCAAAAGGCAAGGGCAAATAAAAAGGATCCCAAGGCTTTGAGCATCAGTGGATAGGAGGGCCTAAAGGAATAAAATCCTGGTCTAAGCGGCTAAACCAAGCAAACCAAGCCCATGTGCTTGTGG
>NC_029786.2:83715910-83732554 GCF_000816755.2 Arachis ipaensis | reverse complement strand
AGGGCATTGGATCATTTTCCCGAGAGATGACCGAAAGAAGCCATTGACAGTGGTGTTGTATCACATAAAGCCATCCATGGAAAGGAGTGAGACTGATTGGATGAAGATAGCAGGAAAGCAGAGGTTCAGAGGAACGAAAAGCATCTCCATTCGCTTATCTAAAATTCCTACCAATGATTTATATAAGTATCTCTATCCCTATTTTATTATATAATATTCGAAAACACCATTATCACTTTATATCCGCCTGACTGAGATTTGCAAGGTGACCATAGCTTGCTTCATACCAACAATCTCCGTGGGATTCGACCCTTACTCACGTAAGGTATTACTTGGACGACCCAGTGCACTTGCTGGTTAGTTGTATCGAAGTTGTGACATATTATGAATGTGTAATCACGATTACGCGTACCAAGTTGCTCACGTGCCAGGAATAGTTTGAGCCTGGACATCACAATTTCGTGCACCAAAAAGTAACCCAGAAGTAAAGATAAGAAAATAAATGAAGTATGGGTGGGTTAATGTCAAATGATAAGGGTCTCATTTACATGGAAGCTTCAACATGTATGTGAGAAAACAATAGAAGCCATGGCATACTAGTGGTGCAAAATTTTGCAACAATGAGGGAGTGTGGGTAAGGAGAGGTAATGTAAATTCATGTCAATGCAAAATTGATGCAGGTATAAAAGATTGGTATTATTTTAAATAATATTACCTAACCAGAATAAAACAAGTCTCTAAGCACCTAAAATAATTCAAGAGAAGATGCAATAGTGAAATAAGAAAATTTTAACACCAAAGGAAAAAATAATTAATTTAGAAAAGAAAATAAAAATATGCACAAAATTAAGATGCAATGAATGAAATATGCAAAAAAAATTAAGTAAAATAAAACAAAAGATAAGAAGAATGAGAAGGGAAAGAAGGGAAGAAGAAGTAAGTAAGAAAGGAGGGAGGAAAAATTAGGATTGGGGAAGAAAAGATAAGATATTTGGCAAATTAGGATAAGCTGTGCGGCGCAAGCGACGCGGACGCGTGGGGCACGCGGTCGCGTGACTTGCACTTATACGGATTGACGCGGTCGCGTCGGTCACGCGGTCGCGTGACACAGTTTATGCTACTGGCGCGAGGGCAGCCTCGCGCTCGCACAACTCTCTGTTCGAAACTTAGTATTGCCAAAATCTAGGGTGACGCGATCGCCTCGGTCACGCAGTCGCGTCGTAGGGCTTGTGCGTTTAGCACCAGTCCATCACCACTCCAGCACAACTTTCGGTCAAGCACCCTTTTCACGTCGATATTCAGGTCACGCGGCCGCGTGGGTGACGCAGTCGCGTGGGAGGCCAATGTTCCCACCTGACGCGGACGCGTCAATAATGCTGCCGCGTCGCGTGCGTGCTTTTTTTTTTTTGATGCAGTATGCAGAGTGCAAAATGATATGGATGTTATGAGTAATTCCAGGTTCAATGAAATAAAATAAAATAAAACTCAAAAACAAACAAAACAGACTAGAATTAAAACTGAAAAAGGGACGATCATATCATGGTGGGTTGTCTCCCACCTAGCACTTTTAGTTAAAGTCCTTAAGCTGGACATTTGATGAGCTCCCTGTTATGGTGGCTTGTGCTTGAACTCATCCAGGAATCTCCACCAATGTTTGTACTTCCAGTAGCCTCCGGGATCCCAAATCTTGTTTCTACACCCGTCTTCAAGTTGATTATCATGATTCCATCCGGGTGGTTCAGCTTTAAAATTCTTAGTGAATCGTCCAAACAACTTCATATACCCATTCAATTGAGGTCTACACCAACCTTTGCGTTTAAACTTAAAGCTTCCAACCATAATGAACCTTGCAGGACAATTATTACCACTGGCCATCTTCCTCTTACTCTTAATGCTACAAAGAGCTCTAAGTTGACCTTGCATCTCCAGTAGCCCATATTCAAGTGGAATTAGAAAGCTAAGGGATATGAATTTTATCCACTTGAATGTTGTGAAGGATGATGGCAACTTAGGGGGAGGGGTCTCTAATAACTTCGGCAAGGTGATTTCAAGCTCCACTCCCTTGTGCTCTTTGACAACCTCCGCCTCTTTGCAAACTTCTTTAATTTCAACCTCTTCCTCTTGGTAGCTTTCTTCCAATTCAATCTCTTCTTTATTGCTCACCAAGGGCATGGGAGGTTGTGCTTCTTCTTCTTTAATCTCTATCTCTTGATCAACCTCTACAAAGTCTTCAACCATGATCTGCCTTGGAGGTTGTACACCCTCCTCAACATCAAATACAATCATCTTGGAAGGAGGCCCTATGTCTCGACTTTCCCATGGAGGTACAGCATCTCTTAAGTCTGCAACCACTTCTTCCTTTTTAATAATTGCTCCTTTGTCCAGTTGTTTAAGTATAAAATCGTACTCATCCTAGATGATTTTCTTTCCATGACAACTCCTTTCAACTACTCTTTCATCTTTAAGGGTCTCTCCTACCCTTACACGTAGGGCCTCCTCTAGCTCTTTATGAAGTATGGATTCGCGAAGATGATTCCTTCTTTCCTGTTCTATATCAATAGCATAATTGGGATCATTTTGCTCTTGGATTGATGGATGTGGGTGCTCTTCCATAGGGAGTGGTGATGGGATGAAAAGATCATTATGTGGTTGAAAAGGAAGTGCACTAGAGCTTGAGGGTTGAATATTGGAGGTAGAGGGTTGGTTCATGCGGGATATAAGATTTTGGAGTGTAGAGGTGAGACCAATGATGTTAGAGATGAGTGTATTGTTATCCAATGGAGGTTGGGGTGGATCTATGTATGGCTCATTCGGTTCATAGGGTGGTTGGTATGGTGGATGTGGGTTAGGGTCATATGGAGGTAAATGGTGTAAAGGGGCTTGTGAGTTTGGTGGTTCAAAGGTATGTTGAGGAGGTGGTTCATAAGCACAGGGTGGGGCTTGTTGGTAATTACAAGGGGTCCACCATACCTATCATCTTGGTATGCATTGTAGAGTGGTCCTTGCCCATGATATCTTGGAGGGTGTTGTTGCCTAAAGGGTTGATCAGATCCTCTTGGCTCCATCCATCTTTGATTGCTTAGACCTTGATGCATATTCCTGTTATAGCTTCCACTCCTTTCAACATATTTAGAACCAAACTCAAAGCGAGAGGGGTGAGAATTCATGGTAGCTAATAAAAATTAAAAACGAAAATAAAAACAAATTTAAATTAAAAGGTTATTGAAATTAAAATTTTTGAATTTGAAAAATTAAATTTTGAATTTTGAGTTTTTAAATTTTGAAGAGAAAAGATATTTTTGAATTAAATGAGGAAAGAGAAAAACAATAAAATGACACCAAACTTAAAATTTTTAGATCAGAACGAAGAAAACAACTAAGAACAACTTGAAGGTCAAGATGAACACGAAGAACAACTTGAAGATCAAGATGAACACCAAGAGAAAAAAAAAATTTTTTGAAAAATTTTTAATAACTAAATAAAAACCAATAACCTCTTAATTTACGAAAAAGCAAAAATAAAAACAAAAATAAAAACAAATAAACAGGTAAAAAGCAAATATTTACAATAACCAATAATAAGGCACACGTTTGCAATTTTCTGGCAACGACGCCATTTTGACGTTAGGATTTTTGCCAGTAAAGAATTTTATAAAAACAGTCGCGTTGTAGATATAGTCTCTAAACCAACAGAAATCCCTTCGTACAAACATTTGGTTGTCACAAGTAACAAACCCCTTAAAAATTTATAACCGAAGTATTTAAACCTCGGGTCGTCTTCTCAAGAAATTGCAGGGAGGTGTTCTTATTATTGGTTATGAGTCTTGTAAATTGGGGGTTTTGAAAGTAAGGAAGCAGTATGTTGAATGATAAGAAGAATAAAATAAATAAATAACTATAAAATAGACTCTTGGCAAGGTATGAAAATTGGAAGTCCTATCCTGGTTATCCTTATCAATTGTAATGAGAATTGGATTTTTCTCCCACTTTGTTAACCTCTAACTATGAAGGTAAGTTAAGTGGATGAATTAATTCTGATTCCTCAAGTCCTAGTCTTTCCTTGGGAAAAGTTAGAGTTATTAGAACCCGAATTAATTCTGGAAGAATTCCAATTTGCAATCAACAATGAGTTTGATAACTCAAGAGTTACCAATTATTTAACCAAAGCCAAAAGGAAAAATATCTAAATTAAATTAAAAGCATTCATGTAAATAAAGCAAAGCAAAATTAAATCTGAAAATACCTCAAATTATATTAAATAAAACATTCAATTCTTAACATGGGAATTCATAAATTAAATTAGAAAAGTAAATAAAAGGAACATTGAACCTGTGATCGCAAAAGATGAAATAATCATAAAGTGAAAAGAATCCTAATTCTAAATCCTAAGAGAGAGGAGAGAACCTCTCTCTCTAAAAACTACATCTACTCCTAAAATTGTGAATGTGAAAGCTTGATTATGAATGGATGCATTTTCCCACTTTATAGCCTTTAATCTGAGTGTTCTAGGCTGAATACTAGGTCAAAAACAGCCCAGAAATTTCTAGGGGTGATTTCTGTTACGTTCAGGTCGCGGGAAGGTGATGCGGAGGCGTCGTCTACGCGTCCGCGCAGATTGAAGTTCGCAGATGCGACGTGGGTGCATCATTCACGTGTTCGCGTCGCCTAACGTCGAGGAAGCTATGGCAAATTATATATCAAATCGAAGCCCCAGACGTTAACTTTCCAACGCAACTAGAACCGCGTCGTTTGGATATCTGTAACTCAAGTTTTGACCGTTTGAGTGCAGAGAGGTTAGGCTGGACAGCTTTAGCAGTTCCTTCAATTTCTTATATTCCTTCCACTTTTGCATGCTTCCTTTCCATCCTCTGAGCCATTCCTGCCCTATAATCTCTGAAATCACTTAACACACATATCAAGGCATCTAATGGTAATAAGAGAGGATTTAAACATAAGGAACTTAAGGCCAAAGAAGCATGTTTTCAATCAAAGCACATAATTAGGAAGGCAAATGTAAAACCATGCAAATAGTATGAATAAGTGGGTAAAGAGTTGATAAAAATCACTCAATTGAGCACAAGATAAACCATAAAATAGTGGTTTATCAAGCCTCATCCAAGAAATGCTGCAAAACCCGTCAATCTCGGAAGAAGAAAAAGTCCTAGCCATAACAGGTCCGGATCAAGGATGGATGACCCCCATAATTAACTACCTCAAAACAGAAACACTCCCCACAGATAAGAAGGAGGCAAAGTGGTTAAAAAGGGAGGCACAATACTACACTATCATAAACAATACTCTATACAAAAGAGGGATTTCAATACCATTGTTAAAATGTGTACCGACTTCCAACACAAAGGAAGTTTTAGAATAAGTACACAGTGGCATCTGTGGCAATCATCTCGGAGCGCAGGCACTTACCAAAAAAGTACTCCGGGCCGGATTTTATTGGCCAACTCTACAAAAAGAAGCCACAGAGTTCGTAAAGACGTGTCCACCATGTCAGAAACATGCCAACTTTCACATCGCCCCGCCAGAGGAGCTTATCAGCGTAACCTCACCTGGCCATTCGCAAAATGGGGACTCGACCTTCTCGGACCTTTCCCTCAGGGATCAGGACCAGTCAAATTCCTCATAGTAGGGGTAGACTACTTCACAAAATGGATCGAGGCAGAACCTCTAGCTAACGCCACTGCTCAAAGAAGTTGAAAGTTCCTATATAGAAACATTGTTACAAGGTTTAGGGTTTCATACTCCATCACCACAGACAATGGCACCCAATTCACAGATGCAGGCTTCAGAAAGTTAGTGGCCGACTTGAACATAAAACACCAATTTACTTCCGTAGAACATCCCTAGGCCAATGGACAAGCCGAAGCTGCCAACAAAGTCATATTGGTTGGGCTAAAACGGAGATTACAGGACGCAAAGGGAGCCTGGGCTGAAGAACTCCCACAAGTCCTATGGGAATATCAAACAACATCACATTCTACCACAAAGGAATCACCCTTCCGATTAACGTATGGAATGGAGGCAATGATTCCAGTGGAGATTGAAAAAGGGTCGCCTAGAGTGATCCACTATAATGAAGAAGCCAACTCCCAACTTCAAAGGGAAGAACTCGACCTACTTCCAGAAATCCAAGAAAGAACTCGGATCAAGGAAGAGGTATTAAAACGTCGAATGGCTTCAAGATACAACCAAAAGGTAGTGCCACGAAGTTTTGCCGAGAACGACCTCATCCTAATCCGAAATGATATCGGAACAACTCGACCTGGAGAAGGAAAGCTGGTAGCAAACTGGAAAGGATCCTACCGAGTCATAGAAGTACTTGGAAAGGGCTACTACAGACTGTCCGAACTCGAAGGGCGAGAGCTCCCTAGGTCATGGCACGCCTGCAACCTAAGAAGGTACTATAGTTAGGGGGGATAAAGGATCTTAGGACAAGGCACACTCTTTTTCCTGAAAAGATTTTTTAATGAGGTGCCAAGCCAAAGACCTACAAATTGCCCGACTTAGAGGTATAAAACTCCCACATGTATATATCTGTATTTCCTTTTGAATAAAATTTGTTTAGATCTTCTACAAATTCTCAAGACGCATTAATCTGAAACACTCATCGTCCGATTATAAAGCCACAGATCGGCAGAAAGTGAAAAACCAAATTCACTGCACGATCATGATAAAGACCAACAAGGATGAAAACCAAAATTCGTCAAAAGGTCGATCAAACAAGGATTAAACCCAATCTCTACAAAATCGGCAAAGATGAAAATAGAATAATGCAAGAATTTATCGAAAGTGATCCATAGAAAGGACCTAACGAGGTCTTAATAAAATGGATTGCTAAAAAATAACTTAAAGACTGGCCGAGATAAAAAAGTCAGATCAAGTCACAAAACCAAAGTTATAAAAAGTAAATCCCTGGAAAGAGGTTTGGCCAGCCCTATAAAAGAGGATTACTAAAATAACTTAGAAGGGCCCGACATAATGAGGTCGACCCAAAACATAAAAGTTATAAAAAGTAATCCCTGAAAGAGACCTGAACAAGGTCCAAGAAAGAGGATTACTAAAATAACTTAGAAGGGCCCGACATAATAAGGTCGGCCCAAAACATAAAAGTTATAAAAAGTAATCCCTGAAAGAGACCTGAACAAGGTCCAAGAAAGAGGATTACTAAAATAACTTAGAAGGGCCCGACATAATGAGGTCAGCCCAAAACATAAAAATTATAAAAGTAATCCCTGAAAGAGACCTGAACAAGGTCCAAGAAAGAGGATTACTAAAATAACTTAGAAGGGCCCAACATAATGAGGTTGGTCCAAAACATAAAAGTTATAAAAAGTAATCCCTGAAAGAGACCTGAACAGGGTCTAAGAAAGAGGATTACTAAAATAACTTAGAATGGCCCGACATAATGAGGTCGGCCCAAAACATAAAAGTTATAAAAGTAATCCCTGAAAGAGACCTGAACAAGGTCCAAGAAAGAGGATTACTAAAATAACTTAGAAGGGCCCGACATAATGAGGTCGGCCCAAAACATAAAAGTTACAAAAGTAATCCTTGAAGGAGACCTGAACAAGGTCCAAGAAAGAGGATTACTAAAATATCTTAGAAGATCCCGACACGATGAAGTCGGCCTCCCAAAAACCTTGACGTTATAATAGGAAATTCCTAACAAAAACCTGAACAAGGTCCAAACAAAACGGATTACTAGAAATAACTCCAGGCCAAAGTGAGGAAGACAACATACAAAGTGGATCCAAACATCCACAGCCTCAAAGGAATCAAGCCACAAGTATGAAATACAAGGCAATCCAAAGAGGTCAAACAACAAAGTTCCAACACTCCCAAAAAACCTAAAAAGGTACCAAGACAAAAATGTTATGAAAAACACAAGTCATAATAATAAACAAACTCAAGAGGCTACCAAAATCAGCCCCAAGAGCTCGGAAACTACTTTGTTTTTTAAATAAAGTTGCTAAACAAGCAACTAAGAGAGTATCAAAAAGTCAGAGCTACCAACTACAACATATAAAAGGTTCAAATCCCACAAGCCAGGCTATTTACACAAATGTCCAGAATAATCATTAAGGATCTGAAGGCTTCTCAGCAGCATCAACACTGGGTGAAGGAGGGCAAGTCTGAAGAGGCACCGCGTCTACTGTCCCATCATCCCGGTTCAAGATTTGGCAATCAGAATCCGACTGGGGATGACCAGCCTCAGCTAAAGAAATTGAAGAAGTCGGCACAACAGAAGTTTTTTTGGCAGGCAAGAGAAGGTTCGACCTCATCATCATCATCAGGGTCATCAGGGACGATCTTACCGTCCTTCACAACATTGTCCAAGCTGAAGAGAGTAAGGTCGAGTTCGGGTGCAAGAACCCGGACCTACTCCTTCAGGTTCTCATAAGCAGCAGTTACACTACCCACAAGATGACCCTGGAGCTCGGCATAATCAGCTCGGGCAGACTCCAGATCATCCCTGAGACGCATCATTTTCCTATAGGTCGTGACATAACTCTCTTTGTGCCTCAACGTCGTGTCTTCAGCCAACTTCACAGAAGCCACCAAGGCAACAGAACTAGCCTTCTCACCCTCCAACTCTTTCTCTAACTTGGTCACCTTCACCTCGAGCTCCTCCTTCAAACCCTTCATTCGGTCAAACTCCAACTTGGCTTCCTCCATAAAAGCCTTTGTAGCATGAATGGGAAGATCCTGAGCAGTCCGATATAAAGCCGCCCCCACGTGTGCCATTTTTACGCTGCTCCGAGTAATAAAGTCCAAATGGCGAAGGAGAGAAACATCGTCAGTAGGGATGGTGCCGTAAGGACCAATTTGTTGATCCACAAACTTGACAACATCAAAATCAGGGCGTCAAGGTTAAAGGGCTCAGCGGTCTTTTGCTTTTTCGGTGGAGGAGTGCCAGAGGTAACGACAGGAGCCTGTGGAGGATCAACCAAATGAACCCGAGGAGTAGGAATTATCCTCCTCGGTCCAGGAGAGATCGGTACGGATGGCTTTGACTGAACCTGAGAAGACCCCTCCCCGACCATCTTGACCGAGATGTTCTGAACTGCAGTAGCTTTCCTCGCCTTCTTAAAGGCCTTCATAGATTCTTTATTTTTAATCATCTCTACAAACAAACATCACAGTGAGAAATCAAGTCATGAATCAGAAAGGAAAAGAAATAAACTCGACAAAATAAGCAAAAACCAAAAGAGAAATTGACCACTACCTAGCTCAGCTCGGAGGAGAGAGGGGTTTGCCAGGAATTTCTTTGTGTCAAGATGGGGAGGCTGCCCCCAGTTTTCTTCCAGTACAGTTACAAAGGCTTGCTCAGCCTCATCTAACATTTTCCATGTATATTTAGACACCATTACATTCTTTTGCCATACCAAAGGAAAGGCAGGCTCATCATTCTCATCTAGAAAAAAGGGCCGAGCTCCTTCAACAGCTCGGACCCTGAAAAAGTAATTTTTGAAGTCGTAGAAAGATTCATCAAACATGGAAAAAATCTTTTTCCCCTGGGAAGCTTGGAAAGAAACCCAAGCGGCCTTCTTCTTAACCACCCCAGGCTTTGTCAAAACAAAGAGATAAAAGAAGAGGGATTGTGAAGCAGGGATACCTAGTTCATGACACAGCAACTGAAAGATTTTTATAAAACCCCAGGAGTTGGGGTGAAGTTGGGATGGAGCTACATTACAAGACCACAATAGGTTGGTCTCAAAAGGGGTAAAAGGATATTCATTTGACTAAAAAAGAATTCGGGTAGAAAAACGGACCCTTTCCTCAGAATTAGGAGATACAAGTTCATAGTTCTTTTCATCACTACCATTACTACAAATCCTATGAAATTTCCTAAGCTGCTGACAAAACTCGGAGTCAACCAACGAAACACACAGAAGAACCATAGAATCCATCCAATCAGCCATGCCCTCAGGGACTTGGGAAGACGTCTCAACAATATTTTTGCGAGAAGACATGAGGTCAACTAGTCCTACAACAAGAAAGAAGAAAATAGATTACTAACCCAAACATCTCGGACAAAGTCGACATCAACTCACAGTAGAAGCATGACTTAAGCATACAAACAAGTAAAAAGGAAAACCCCAGGACAAGGTCCAGGGGCATCCTTTGGAGGCAGTGACAGAATAAGGGCTCAAAGAATAAAATCCACAAGGTTAACATCCCAACAAAACTCTCAGCAAAGAAAACCCCTCTTCCAAAAAGAAACAACCTGAGAGACAAAGTCAAAACAAAGTCATCAAAGGAGCAACAAAATACCAGTTTAATCAGAAAGCAAACAAAGTGCGCCAGATAGAGGACGTCAAAGACGCAACCTTTATTAAAAAGAATCAAATGAAGCTGTTACCCCAGAAAGCTACTAAATCAAATAAAGGCAGCAAAACATGCAAAGCCCTAAAAAATCTCAATCATCAAGAGAAATGCCAAAAACATGCATCACAAACAACAATTGAACATAACGACGCGAAAAGGTTCAGATTTTCCAGCAGGTATTTCAAAAAGAAAAATCAAAGCTTTATCAAAAAGCCAAAGGCAAAACGACGAAAGAAGTAAAGAAACAGAAAAATAGAACCAACCTGGAGAAAGATTCTGAAGAAAGTTGGAAGCAGGAGCGACGAAGTTTGGAAACCGTCTCTTGAGCAAAGCACCAATAAAGAACCAAGACAAAGCGTCGCAGAGAAAAACGAAAAAGCAAGCTTCAGGCGAAACAGAAAGATAGAGAGAAAAGAGGGGAAGTTACAGAAAAAGGAAAACCGTTTCTTGAAGTGAAAAATTCAAAATAAAAGAGCCAAGAGAAACGGAGCATTAAAAGCTAATTAATAAGGGTATTAAACCCTCGCACATTCCCAAGGCTAGAGCGCTAATGCAAAAGCGCGCGCTTTTTAGAAGAAACGAAACGTTCCACATTCAAAAATGAAGAAAACTCTACAAAGAAGAAGTCAAAAAAATGCTCGAGTTCGGCTTCACCAGAGAAGGATCGAAGTCCCAAAACTAAGACTCAACCTCCAAAAGAAAGACCGAGCTCGAGCAGGGGCACTGTTCATACCCTGGGTCGAGCTGTCCGACCCGGGATGTTCTATTGACGAGACGACTGACCTCTTCAGGTCAGGCCGTTCGACCTCTTCTCAAAGAGCTTGGCCAAATCACCAGAAAAGCCCAATAAGGGCCCGAACAGAGGAACACGACTCAAATCCAAAGGCAGCCCAAGCCTATAGAGATAAGGGCGGTTCCCTTGAAGATAAGATGACCTCACTCAAAGATAAGATAAGATAACTAACTTATCTTATCTAAGAAGATCACTTCACACCTCTATAAATACACTAAAGCACCCAGGTATAACTCATACTCTGATTCTACTAAAAACCTGCTTAATACCCTTGCTAACTTAAGCATCGGAGTCCCTTGCAGGTACCACCACCCTCCGATGACAAAGGATCAGCAGCAAAGCCAGTCCAACAAGTCAGACACCACAGCTCCGGCCGCCACTCACCAGCCGGACACGTCAGCTCCGACCAGTACAGAAGATCTCGTCCGAGATCGACCTACAGTTTCAGGTTACCCTCGGAACAGAAGCCATGCATGTTCCGGAGTTTTCGGAATATATGACTACAGGTACATAATTTGTCGTATTAATTTTTTTTAGTTAGTTATTGATTTAGTTATGAATAAATTAGTATTTATTTACCATTATTTAATCATGCGTTGATGTCATAGTTGTCAGGATCGAACCGGTGCCCGAACGGTTCAGGTGACTGGATCACTGGTTCAACTGTTGGATAAGTAGTTGAACCGGTTGACCCGGTCCTATATAAATAAAAAATAGTACCAATGTTAAATAAGAAACTTCAAAATGTATGTGTTTGCTAACATTTAAAAAATATCAAGTTATTTTAAACAAATATGGAACATGAACAATAAATATTTTATTTTTTTACTGTTATATACTACAAGTATTTATTAGAAAATAATAATAAAATTCTCTACAATGTGATTATTAAAAATTACGTGAGTTTGTAATTATTATTCGCACTGGTCCGATGCCTTGTACGGTTCAAACCCAATGAACCGGACTGGTTAGGGTCCGGTTTATTAGGTTTGACGGTTGAACTGGCCGGTCCGATTCGGTTTTTACATCTGATGCTGATGTTCTTATTTTGTTTAGAGTGACATAATAACATGATGTAAGGTTTAGATTTATATCATACTAGATGCAGTGAATATTGATTTACCTTTATTATCGGTTTTGAAATATCTGTGTATTAATTTAATTTTTTCTATGGTGGTTGTCCCAACAGAAATTTTTATTGTCACAGATTGTGAATTTTCCGTTGGTATGGAGTTCAGTTCTAGGGAAGCTGTTATTAAGGCAATAAAAGAGTATACCATACGACGAAGCGTAGACTACCGGGTGTATGAGTCTGAGCCGTTGACATTTTATGCCAAGTGTACACAGTATGGGTCAGGGTGTGATTGACTTATCAGGGTTAGCTTGATCAGCAGGAAGTACTGTTGGGTTATAAAGAGGTATAATGGTAGTCACACCTGTACCAGAGCCACGCAATCGAAGTTCAACTACACCGTTAGTTATCAGAAAGCATGGTTGGCTAAGCAAAGGACAGTAGAAAAAATATTTGGAGGTTGGGAAGCATCGTACGAAGCGTTGCCTATATAGTTTGAGGCCATGTGTTATAAGGAGCCATCAGCTGTTGTCCATTTTGAGACTATGCCTGCATATCAAGGCGATGACTTGGTGGGTGATATTCGGGTACCCGCTCCTGATTAGGTACTCCCTGAACGAAACTGAACTGTCGCCTAAACCTATCGGTAGCATGCCACTCGATACATTCAAATGACACCAACAGAACTATAGCGCTCCAGACAACTGACTATATGTAGATTTCAGTAGGAATTATGTTCGGATCCACAGCATAAGCAACCCAAACAAACTGGAAAACATAAAGGAAACTCATGATTACAACCCACAGTACCAATAACAATAACAATGATTCATAATTTTGTCCCAGACCCTAAACCTGAAACTAATACTTCTTTAATTAAAACACAACTGGCCTTCCTGAAGTTCATCAAAGGCCTTCCTAAAGTGAGCTAGATTCAGATATCTATATCGTCGGTCACCACGCTCCCAGTTACGCCACATAATATGATATATTCAATTAGCTCAACTGAATCTTAAATATCAAGATACGGGTACATTGTAACATAATATTACCTGTTTTCTAGTGGAAAACTGTGGGGTTCCCTAGGAAGTGGCGATAGATATGACAGTCGGATCCAAGCCCAACCGAGCAGAAGTGTTAGTGGACCATCTATTTTCTTACAGTTAAAATGAGATGCCCTGCATAACACCCTGTAGAGGTGTGCTAGGCATGCCGATCCCCAGTTATACTGTCCAATACTAACAAAATCACGAAGCAAGGGTAGAAATTTCCAGTGCACACCTGCCCCAAACTTATCCCCAAACAAGATCGTTCCGATCAGCAACATAATGTGGCACCTCACATACCTCTGTATACTAATTTCATCAGTCAACTCTAAATTTTCTTTTAGATCCCGCAGCCAGGTCAGTTTTATGCAGCTACCTCTACAGTCTGACTTACGCGGTGCAACTCCAAATTGAAGCAAACACTCTGCCTCCAAGGCTTCAAAACTACTCATTGTCATCCCTGTGACTGGAAGACTGGTGCACGAATTGTAAATCACACTTTTTACAACTCGTACCACTAACCAGCAAGTGCACTGGGTCGTCCAAGTAATACCTTACGTGAGTAAGGGTCGATCCCACGGAGATTGTTGGCTTGAAGCAATCTATGGTTATCTTGTAACTCTTAGTCAGAAAAATAATAAAATAATTCACTTATCAATTTTGATTGCAAGGAATAAAAGGGGCAGAACACAAATTATACTTGTATGGTGATGGAGAATATGTTGGAGTTTTGGAAATGCTTTGTCTTATGGAATTCTGTTTTCCTCTGTTTTCTGATTCACGCACGCACGTCCTCCTATGGCAAACTGTGTGTTGGTGGATCACCATTGTCAATGGCTACTATCCATCCTTCCAGTGAAAAGGGTCCAAATGCGCTGTCACCGCACGGCTAATCATCTGCAGGTTCTCAATTGTACCGGAATAGGATTTACTATCCTTTTGCGTCTGTCACTACGCCCAGCACTCTCGAGTTTGAAGCTCGTCACAGTCATTCAATCCCTGAATCCTACTCGGAATACCACAGACAAGGTTTAGACTTTCCAGATTCTCTTGAATGCTGCCATCAATCTAGCTTATACCACGAGGATTCTGCTTAAGAGATCCAAGAGATATTCATTCATTCTATAGTGGAACGGAAGTGGTTGTCAGGCACGCGTTCGTGGGGGAATGATGATGATTGTCACGTTCATCATATTCACATTGAAGTGTGAATGGATATCTTAGATAGGAACACGCATGTTTGAATGAAAAACAGAATTACTTGCATTAATTCATTGAGACACAGTAGAGCTCCTCACCCCCAACAATGGAGTTTAGAGACTCATGCCGTCAAAAGGTACAAAGTTCAGATCTAAAAATGTCATCAGGTACAAAACAAGTCTCTAAAAGTTGTTTAAATACTAGACTAGTAAACTAGGTTTACAGAAAATGAGTAAACTGAGATGGATGGTGCAGAAATCCATTTCTGGGGCCCACTTGGTGTGTGCTGGGGCTGAGACTTAAACTAATCACGTGCATAGGGCTGTTTTGGGCGTTCAACGCCAGCTTTGGATCCAATTCTGGCGTTGAACTCCAACTCCTAACTTGTTTCTGGCGCTGGACGCCAGACAGCAGCATGGAACTGGCGTTGAACGCCAGTTTACGTCATCTATCCTTGAAAAAAGTATGGACTATTATATATTACTGGAAAGCTCTGGATGTCTACTTTCCAACGCAATTAGAATCGCGTCATTTGGAGTTCTGTAGCTCCAGAAAATTCATTTTGAGTGCAGGGAGGTCAGAATCCAACAGCATCAGCAGTCCTTTTTCAGCCTGAATCAGATTTTTGCTCAGCTCCCTCGATTTCAGCCAGAAAATACCTGAAATCATAGAAAAATACACAAACTCATAGTAAAGTCCAGAAATATGAATTTTTCCTAAAAGCTACTGAAAATAAACTAAAAACTAACTAAAACACACTAAAAACTATATGAAATTAACCCCAAAAAGCGTATAAAATATCCGCTCATCACAACACCAAACTTAAACTGTTGCTTGTCCTCAAGCAACTAGATAAATAAAATAGAATACAAATAATTTTTAAGAAGGAACAATATCTCAGAGTTTTTTTTTTTTGAGTGAAGCTCAGATTCTAATTAGATGAGCGGGACTAGTAGCTTTTTGCTTCTGAACAGTTTTGGCACCTCACTTTATCCATTGAAGCTCAGAGTGATTGGCATCTATAGGAACTCAGAATTCAGATAGTGATGTTGATTCTCCAAGTTCAGTATGTTGATTCTTGAACACAGCTACTTTATGAGTCTTGGCCGTGGCCCTAAGCACTTTGTTTTCCAGTATTACCACCGGATACATCAATGCCATAGACACATAATTGGGTGAACCTTTTCAGATTGTGACTCAGCTTTGCTAAAGTCCCCAATTAGAGGTGTCCAGGGTTCTTAAGCACACTCTTCTTTTTGCTTTGGACCTTGACTTTAACCGCTCAGTCTCAAGTTTTCACTTGACACCTTCACGCCACAAGCACATGGTTAGGGACAGCTTGGTTTAGCCACTTAGGTCAGGATTTTATTCCTTTAGGCCCTCCTATCCACTGATGCTCAAAGCCTTGGGATCCTTTTTATTTACCCTTGCCTTTCTGCAAGCTTTGTTCTTTGCTGCTTTTTCTTGCTTCAAGAATCATTTTTATGATTTTTCAGATTATCAATAACATGTCTCATGTTCATCATTCTTTCAAGAGCCAACATATTTAACAGTCTTAAACATCAAATTCAAAAGACATATGCACTGTTCAAGCATCCATTCAGAAGACAGAAAGTATTGCCACCACATTTAAATAATTAGAATTTATCTTAAAAACTCGAAAAATATTGCCTCTTATTCTAAAGAAATTCTTCTATTCTATTCATGTTTAATGATGATGATAAAATTAAATTATAGCTTAATTGGGGATAAAATCAAAAATATAGATACTAATTACTACTATATGACTCCTAAGGTAAAACTAATAAAAATAGTTATCACAGAGTTAAGGCTAAGATTAGAATTTAACAACCTTTGTTCTGGGAAGTGGATGTTCCTCTAATCTGCGGGGTGCTTGGTCCTTCAAGAGATAATTTCTGGCGCTTCAATTCCCTTAGATCACGCCCTTACTCCTCCTGTTCTTTAAGCAAATAGCAAAGAATGCTACTTTGTTCCTTCTGTTCTTTCTGTATTTGTTCCATAGCTTCTTTCATCTTGGTAATAGATGTTTTCAGATACTCCCAGTATTCAGATTGAGGGATTTCTGGGAGAATTTCCTGTGTTCTCTTCTTGATGGAGTCATCCTGTGCTTGTTGTTTTTCCATTGATGCTTTGGTGATTGGCCGCTCAACTGAGATATACTCAGTTATTCC
>NC_029786.2:83713524-83715702 GCF_000816755.2 Arachis ipaensis | reverse complement strand
GTTTTTCTGAACGCCCAGGACGCTGTAAATCTGGCGTTAAACGCCCAGAAGGAGCTTCTTTCTGGCATTCAACGCTCAGAAGATGCTTCTTTCTGGCGTTTAACGCCCAGATGGCTATCCTTACTGGCGTTCAACGCCCAGTGGATGCCTCTTTTGGGTGTTGAACGCCCAAAACAGATTTTTACTAGCGTTTTCTTGCCAGTGAGCTCTTTTTTCTGTTTTGTGTACAGAATCCTTCTGTAACCCTGTGAATTTATACAATTGACTCTTTACCTTAGTATCAGTGAACTTTATATAAACAAAAAAAATCAATAATAGGGCAAAATGCTTAGAGGAAGTGATGCTCTATGGCTGGGTTGCCTCCCAGCAAGCGCTTCTTTATTGTCTTTAGCTGGACCTTGCTGAGCTTTTAATCTAGCTTCAGCCTTGAGCACTCTTGCTCAACATTGCCTTCAAGATAGTGCTTGATTCTCTGTCCATTAACAATGAACTTCTTATCGGAATCAATATCTTGAAGCTCCACATAACCATATGGTGATACACTTGTAATCACATATGGTCCCCTCCACCGGGACTTCAGTTTCCCGGGGAATAGCCTGAGCCTAGAGTTAAACAACAGAACCTTTTGTCCTGGTTCAAAGATTCTAGATGACAGCTTTCTGTCATGTCACTTTTTTTAATTTTCTTTATAAAGCTTGGTATTTTCGAAAGCAGTGAATCTGAATTCCTCTAGCTCATTTAGCTGGAGCAATCTTTTTTCTCCAGCTAATTTGGCATCAAAGTTTAGGAATCTGGTTGCCCAGTAGGCTTTATGTTCCAGTTCCACGGGCAAGTGGCATGCCTTACCATACACAAGTTAGTATGGAGAGGTCCCTATAGGAGTCTTGAATGCTGTTCTGTAAGCCCACAGAGCATCATCCAAGCTTTGTGTCTAATCCTTTCTACGGGTACTTACAGTCCGTTCCAGGATTCTTTTTAGTTCTCTGTTAGAGACTTCAGCTTGCCCATTTGTCTGTGGATGATATGGGGTCGCCATCTTGTGGCGAATCCCATACCGGACCATGGCAGAGTAAAGCTGTTTGTTGCAGAAGTGAGTGCCCCCATCACTGATTAGTACCCTGGGGACACCAAACCTGCTGAATATATATTTCTGGAGAAATTTTAGCACTGTTTTAGTGTCATTAGTGGGTGTGGCAATGGCCTCAACCCATTTTGATACATAGTCAACTGCCACCAGAATATAAGTGTTTGAGTATGATGGTGGGAAAGGCCCCATGAAATCAATGCCCCATACATCAAATAGCTCAATCTCCAAGATTCCTTGTTGAGGCATGGCGTAACTGTGAGGTAAATTACCAGCTCTCTGGCAACTGTCACAGTTACGTACAAACTCTCGGGAATCTCTGTAGAGTGTAGGCCAGTAGAAGCCACATTGGAGGACCTTGGTGGCTGTTCGCTCACCTCCGAAATGACCTCCATATTGTGACCCATGGCAATGCCATAAGATCCTTTGTGCTTCTTCTTTAGGCACACACCTACGGATTATGCCATCTGCACATCTTTTAAAGAGATAGGGTTCATCCCACAAGTAGTACTTTGCATCAGTAATTAATTTTTTCTTTTGTTGCCTGTTGTACTCCTTGGGAATGAACCTTGCAGCTTTGTAGTTTGCAATGTCTGCAAACCATGGTGTTTCCTGAATGGCAAACAAATGCTCATCCGAAAAGGTTTCAGAGATTTCAAGAGAGGGGAATGACGTCTCTTCTATTGGCTCTATCTGGGACAGATGATCAGCCATTTGGTTCTCTGTCCCTTTTCTGTCTTTTATTTCTATATCAAACTCTTGCAGAAGCAACACCCATCTTATGAGCCTGGATTTTGAATCCTGCTTTGTGAGTAGATATTTAAGAGCAGCATGGTCAGTATACACAATTACCTTTGATCCTACCAAGTATGATCTAAACTTGTCAATGGCATAAACCACTGCAAGTAATTCTTTTTCTGTGGTTGTGTAATTTTTTTGGGCATCATTCAAAACACGGCTAGTATAATAAATGACATGCAGAAGCTTGTCATGCCTCTGCCCCAGTACTGCACCAATGGCGTGATCACTGGCATCACACATTAGCTCAAATGGTAATGTCCAGTCTGGTGCAGAAATAACTGGTGCTGTGACCA
>NC_029786.2:83713119-83713310 GCF_000816755.2 Arachis ipaensis | reverse complement strand
GGTGATCAAGACAGGAGCTGAATGAGTCTCCATATACTGAGAAGTCATCCATTAATACTTCAAGGAATTTTTCCATCATATCAGAGAAAATAGAGAGCATGCATCTCTGAAAGGTTGCAGGCGCATTACACAGCCCAAATGACATCCTTCTATAAGCAAACACTCCAGATGGACATGTGAATGCTGTTTTC
>NC_029786.2:83707547-83713024 GCF_000816755.2 Arachis ipaensis | reverse complement strand
TTGATTGCCTTAACATTGGCAGGTGGTGATAATTTTTCAATTACCTCTATTTTTGCTTGATCCACCTCTATTCCCTTGTTTAAAATTTTATGCCCAAGGACAATCCCTTCATCTACTGCAATCTGGTTATAGCCTGAGTAGCCATCCAAAAAGCAGTAATAATCATGACCTGCCAATCTTTCTAGCATCTGGTCTATGAATGGTAAAGGAAAATGATCCTTTCTGGTGGATGTATTGAGCCTTCTGTAGTCAATACACATGCGCCACCCTGTAACTGTTCTTGTTGGAACCAGTTCATTCTTTTCATTATGAACCACTGTCATGCCTCCCTTTTTGGGGACAACTTGAACAGGGCTCACCCAGGGGCTATCAGAAATAGGATAAATAATCCCAGCCTCCAGTAATTTGGTGACCTCTTTCTGCACCACTTCCTTCATGGATGGATTTAGCCGCCTCTGTGGTTGAACCACTGATTTAGCATTATCCTCCAATAAGATTTTGTGCATGCATCTAGCTGGGCTGATGCCCTTAAGGTCACCTATGGACCACCCAAGAGATGTCTTGTGTGTCCTTAGCACTTGAATAAGTGCTTCCTCTTCCTGTGGATTTAAAGCAGAGCTTATGATCACCGGAAAAGTGTCACCTTCTCCTAGAAATGCATATTTCAGGGATGGTGGTAATGGTTTGAGCTCGGATTTAGGAGGTTTTTCCTCTGTCTGAGGAAATCTCAGAGGCTCTTTCATTTCCTCTGAATCCTCCAAATCAGGCTGAACATCTTTAAAGATGTCTTCCAACTCTGATTCGAGACTCTCAGCCATGTTGATCTCTTCTACCAAGGAGTCAATAAGATCAACTTTCATGCAGTCTTTTGATGTGTCTGGATGCTGCATGGCTTTGACAACGTTCAACTTAAACTCATCATCATTGACTCTCAGGGTTATTTCCCCCTGTTGGACATCAATGAGAGTTCGTCCAGTTGCTAGGAAGGGTCTTCCTAGAATGAGAGTGGCACTCTTGTGCTCCTCCATTTCCAGCACTACAAAGTCAGTGGGAAAGGCGAATGGCCCAACTCTGACAATCATGTCTTCAATCACGCCTGATGGGTATTTAATGGAGCCATCAGCAAGTTGGAGACATATCCAGGTTGGTTTAACTTCTTCAGTTAAACCAAGCTTTCTGATAGTGGATGCAGGTATTAGGTTGATGCTTGCCCCAAGATCACATAAAGCTGTCTTGGTGCAATTACCTTCTAATGTGCATGGTATCAGAAAACTCCCAGGGTCTTTAAGCTTTTCAAAATGACTGCACTGCATTCTTCAGTGAGGAGAACTCTTTCAGTTTCTCTCCAATCCTTCTTATGACTTAAGATCTCTTTCATGAACTTGGCATAAGAAGGTATATGCTCAAGTGCCTCTGCAAATGGAATCTTTATTTCAAGAGTCCTGAGATAATCTGCAAAGCGAGCAAATTGCTTATCCTGCTCCTCTTGGCGGAGTTTTTGAGGATAAGGTATCTTGGCTTTATATTCCTCAACCTTAGTTGCTGTAAATTTATTTCCTACAGAAGTGGTTGAAGAAGCCTTTTTAGATGGGTTGTTATCAGCTCTTCTGTGTGTCTGATCCATCACTGGCAATTGAGTGCCAGAGTTAGAAGCTGGAGTGACGTTAGACGCCAGCTCCTCATCTGTTCCTTGCGTTTGAACGCCAGAACTGTGCTTCTTTTGGGCATTCAATGCCAGATCCTTGCTTGTTTCTGGCGTTGAACGCTAGTCCTGAGCATGGTCTGGGCGTTCAGCGCCAGCCTTCCACCCAACTTCTGGCGTTTTAGCACCAGAATTATTTTTTCCTGGGCTCTTACTGTCCTCAGATGGATTTTAGGTGGTTTGCTCATTTCTTGGTTTCCTGCTGCTTTGAAGTGGGGTATTTAGTGCTTTCCCACTTCTTAGTTGAATTGCTTGGCATTCTTCTGTTATTTGTTTTGACAGCTGCTGCCTTGTTTGCTTTAATTGTACTTCCATGTTTATATTAGCCATCCTTGTCTCTTGTAGTTTATCCTTGAATTCAGCTAACTGCTTTGTTAGAAAATCCAATTGCTGATTATCTTTTACAGCAAATGGAAATAGTAATAATCTGTAGACATCCTGATCTACCTCTTTATCATGTACTGTGTCAGCAATTTGTAAAAACTGTGCCAGAAACTCTGTAGGTTCTTCCTGTGGAAGATCGGAATACTGGCAGCTTTGCTGCACCATGATAATGAGCTGAGGATTCAACTCAAAGCTACTGACTCCAATGGAGGGTATGCAGATACTACTCTCATATGAAGCAGTAGATGGGTTAGCATATGACCCCAGAGTCCTCTTGGACTGTTCATTTCCACTTAGATCCATGATGGAGAAAGGGAGATGATGTAAAATAAAAATTTTATTTTTATTTATTTATTTATTTATTTAATTATTTAGAAAATAAAATAAATTAAAATAAAATAAATAAAAATAGGTGAAGATTTTTCGAAAAAAAAAGGAGAGAGAAAGTGATCAGGAAGTTTTGAAAAAGATATGATTTGAAAAAGATTTTAAATTTTTGAAAAAAAAATCTGAATTTTAAAAATAATTTTCGAAAATTTGTTTTTAAAAATAGAGAGAAAAGATATTTTTGAATTTAAAGAGGAAAGAGAGAAACAGTAAGATAGCCCAAGATTTAAAATTCTTAGATCTAATGCTCCTTATTTTCGAAAATTTTGGAGGGAAAACACCAAGGAACACCAAACTTAAAAATTTTAAGATCAAGACGCAAGGAAAACTCAAGAACACTTTGAAGACTCACAAGAACACAACATGAAGAAAGAATACCAAACTTAAAATTTTTTAGAAAACCAAAATAAAATTTTCGAAAAACAAAGGAAAACCAACAAAAAAACACCAAACTTAAAGTTTGGCACGAGATTTAATAGAAAAATTATTTTTGAAAAATTTTTGAAAAGAAAATAAAAGACTCAGACCCAAAAGACAAAAATTTCCTAATATAAGCAACAAGGTTCACCGTCAGTTGTTCAAACTCAAACAATCCCCGGCAACGGCACCAAAAACTTGGTGCACGAATTGTAAATCACACTTTTTACAACTCGTACCACTAACCAGCAAGTGCACTGGGTCATCCAAGTAATATCTTACGTGAGTAAGGGTCGATCCCACGGAGATTGTTGGCTTGAAGCAATCTATATTTATCTTGTAACTCTTAGTCAGGAAAACAATAAAATAATTCACTTATCAATTTTGATTGCAAGGAATAAAAGGGGCAGAACACAAATTATACTTGTATGCACTGATGGAGAATATGTTGGAGTTTTGGAGATGCTTTGTCTTTTGGAATTCTGCTTTCCTCTGTTTTCTGATTCACGCACGCATCCTCCTATGGCAAACTGTGTGTTGGTGGATCACTGTTGTCAATGGCTACCATCCATCCTTCCATTGAAAAGGGTCCAAATACGCTGTCACCGCACGGCTAATCATCTGCAGGTTCTCAATCGTACCGGAATAGGATTTACTATCCTTTTGCGTCTATCACTATGCCCAGCACTCTCGAGTTTGAAGCTCGTCATAGTCATTCAATCCCTGAATCCTACTCGGAATACCACAGACAAGGTTTAGACATTTCAGATTCTCTTGAATGTTGCCATCAATCTAGCTTATACCACGAGGATTCTGCTTAAGAGATCCAAGAGATATTCATTCATTCTATAGTGGAACGGAAGTGGTTGTCAGGCACGCGTTCGTGGGGGAATGATGATGATTGTCACGTTCATCATATTCACATTGAAGTGCGAATGGATATCTTAGATAGGAACACGCATGTTTGAATGGAAAACAGAATTACTTGCATTAATTTATTGAGACACAGCAGAGCTCCTCACCCCCAACAATGGAGTTTAGAGACTCATGCCATCAAAAGGTATAAAGTTTCAGATCTAAAAATGTCATTAGGTACAAAACAAGTCTCTAAAAGTTGTTTAAATACTAGACTAGTAAACTAGGTTTACAGAAAATGAGTAAACTGAGATGGATGGTGCAGAAATCCACTTCTGGGGCCCACTTGGTGTATGCTGGGGCTAAGACTTAAGCTAATCACGTGTATAGGGCTGTTTTGGGCGTTCAACGCCAGCTTTGGATCCAATTCTGGTGTTGAACTCCAACTCCTAACTTGTTTCTGGCGCTGGACGCCAGACAGCAGCATGGAACTGGCGTTGAACGCCAGTTTACGTTATCTATCCTTGAGAAAAGTATGGACTATTATATATTGCTGGAAATCCCTGGATGTCTACTTTCCAACGCAATTGGAAGCGCGCCATTTGGAGTTCTGTAGCTCCAGAAAATCTACTTTGAGTGCAGGGAGGTCAGAATCCAACAGCATCAGTAGTCCTTTTTCAGCCTGAATCAGATTTTTGCTCAGCTCCCTCGATTTCAGCCAGAAAATACCTGAAATCACAGAAAAATACACAAACTCATAGTAAAGTCTAGAAATATGAATTTTGCCTAAAAGCTACTGAAAATAAACTAAAAACTAACTAAAACACACTAAAAACTATATGAAATTAACCCCAAAAAGCGTATAAAATATCCGCTCATCAAAGACCATCCGTCGGAAGACCAAAAATTAGAGCCACATCTTCAAGAGTCACGGCACATTCACCAATGGGAAGGTGAAACGTATGTGTGTCTGGGTGCCAACGTTCGATTAGAGCAATCACCAATGCTTTCTGACACTGCACTACCCCAATCTGAGATACATGATAAAAACCGGTAAGTCGTAAATGCTCCTCCACCCTATCGTTGTACCGATCCGGAGGAATTGGGTGGTCACATGTCAACATTCTTAATTTCTACAAAAAACATAACAAATTACTAGTCAACTCATTAACAATTACTAACTTACTATCATAAATCATTTTACTGAATTCTTATAAAACTAATTATTCTAACTTCTAAAATTAATTATTAATCCTTAAAATTATTCATAACTAACTACTAATAAAAATAATTACTAATACATATATTCCTAATCAAAATTCTCAACAATATTACAACATCTAGAATAATATCTAATATTAATTACTCATTTACTATCATTTAAACATTTTTTCTCAATTATAAAAAATATTAATAATCAATATATGCCATCGTTCATTTTCTAACAACCGTAATAACAATTAACTTGCTAATAATGATGATTATAATTAAAAAAATTTAAATATTCTCATAATAAAACCTAACGTGCTTTAATAAAAATAATTCTGCTAATCATTTAGTACTAACAATTTCTCACAATAACAATAACATTTAACTTCATCCATAACAGTTATAGTTAATATTTTTAAAAGAATTTTAAAAAAATTAACGTTCTTTTCAAACATAATTATACTAAAAAATAATAAAAAATTAAAAATAAAATTACATTCTTTATAAAAAGACCCTATCATTT
>NC_029786.2:83698104-83707509 GCF_000816755.2 Arachis ipaensis | reverse complement strand
TTTTAAAATTCAAAAACTAACAAGAATAATAATAATGAATATCCTAATAATAATATTTATAATTAAAAATTAGTAAAAAATTTTAAAAAAATCTAACAAATATTAAAAAATACTAATAATCATTCTATTTATATTCTTAAATTGCATTTCTAACAACAATTATAATAATTAAATTTTTAACAATAATAATTATAAACATAAAAAATTTAAAAAATTCAAAAAAACTTACATAATTAGGATGACTGAGATAATGAATAATATAAAGCTCAGATCGATCAACATCTTTAATTTTATGTTTTTTTGGCATGATTTTTTTTTCTTCCACCATGCAAAGCTCCACTCAGAAACGAAGAAAGGAAAAAGAAGGTGGGAGTAAAGTTGAGAATGAAATGTGAAAGTGATTGTAATCGGATGGTGAGAGAGGGTTGCATGGGTCTTTGTTTGGTTTTAGGGCACCGTTCAGGGAGAAGCTCCTGCGCGACGCGTGTCCAGGCTGCATCAAATCGGACCGTGCGTTTGGTGAAACACAACTCGGACGATCCGTGTGGTGAATGGAACTCGCAGGGTCCGAGTTGTGGCTCCACTGACACCACAAAATTGTGAAGCACATCCCTCTTCCATATCAGAGTCCAACACCAATCATGCATCCATATATATGCAAATTAAAAAGCGCACATTAGTAAGTAGTAACACTTTAATCATAATCATTTAATCCTATGTCGGTCGATTGAAACAGTCAATTGCACAGGAGGAATGAATGGATATGTCTAAAATGAGTTCAACACTTATGTATTTATTGAATGTGCCACATTTATATAGACCATTAGATTTTATTAGATTAAAATCAAAGGCTAATATAAAGGAAGAGCATTGATGTGCTCTAATAAATATAGAATATCATAGTACATAAATAAATGCTTTAAATGACAATATTTTAATACACAATACTTTAAATGGCAATATAATCTTTTATTCTTAAATAATTAAATATAAAATATATAAATACAAAATATCTAAATATTTTTATTTATTAAAATTAATTATTATGCAAAATTTTTTATAATATTAAAAAATTATATTAAAATCATATTTTAAACTGTATTTATATATTTTATATTTAATTATTTAAAAATAAAAGATTCTATTGCCATTTAAAATATTGTGTATTAAAGTATTATCATTTAAAGCATTTATTTATGTACTATGATATTCTATATTTATTAGAGCACATCGATATTCTTTTTTTATATTAGCCTTTGATTTTAATCTAATAAAATCTAATGATATATATAAATGTGACAAATCTAATAAGCACATAAGTGTTGAGCTCATTTTAGATGAATTATTCTTCACATACAAGTTATTTATACATACAAGTTCATATAAGTCATTTATATTGTATTGTTTAAAAATTTTTGGTGTATGTGTATTGATAAATTTTGTATAATTCAAACTCTTCCTTTTTTTTCTTGCATTATAAAAGTAAATTTTATTGAGTTAGGATTAACTTGTATAAACTTGTATGCCAAAAAGACTTGTATGTGTAGCAGGTCTCATTTTAGATATACCGGAATGAATGGAAATTAAATGTGACACTACAAAATGATGGTAATGTCACAAATTCATTAAAACTAATTATTGATTGCAACTTGCAAGCTTACTTCTTTTGGTCTCATTTAAATAGCGAATAAAATTCAGATGTGCCTATATGATACAACAATAACTGAGAGGATTTGTCAAATTGTGCTGATAAGAATACATAACTTTTTTTTTTATTTTAATAAACAAGTTCAACACAATAGAGTTGAATGACAAAAAAACGAGTTATAAAACTAACATTTAAAATAAAAAAGGAATAAAATTATAATAATTATTTTTAAAATTATTTTTGATATTGTCATCAACAACAAAAAAAATTCATACTACTTCATGTCTATAGCGGATTAATAATTTGTGAAAAACTTTTTTAACACCTTTTAACAGAATACATACCTTTTAAAACTAGAACGCAATATTCATACTAGTTCTTAGAATAAGATTCATTATAATAGGAACAAATAAATTGATATACACCCAGGCCAATTCTCATCATATAATTTTTGGTGATACAAAACATGATGTTCCTTTTTGAAAATATTTTCTTTGGCCATTTCTTCTAAATAAAGGAAAACATTTCTTTTAAGTTTACTTGTTCAGTTAAAATGAAATAGACCAAATCCTTTTCTAATTAAAATATTTCAACATATCTATCCAATTACAAAACTAAAATTTTTAAATAATTTTCTAATATCAAGATAACGCCAATAAGTTTTATTAAATTTTAATAATCTGTATAATTATTTTATTGCAATGATTAAATAATCATTAAATAATATATTTGTAAAGTTACTTATTATTCGGGATCATTTCACCGGCTTGCTTGTATAATGTTATACATTAACAAGATTTGTTCATAAGAAGAAAATTTTTTGTAAGTAATAAACAACGTTAATTAAATTAATTCTTTGATATAATAGTTTGACTCATAGAAAAGCTAACTCAATTAAACTCCGATATATTACTTGGTAACAACATAATTGAATAATAAGCATAGACATATAACTGTTTGGTTTGGGAGATACCTGACTTTGAACATGGACATGCACTTACAACTTTTCTAGTTTTAAATATATAAATGGTTTTGCTAACAAATGTTATATATGTTCAAAAATTTAACTAACTAATTACCCAAATAATGAAACTATATATATATATATACTCTAAAACATTTTAAATTTATTGCATATTGACACTTCACTTTTTTTTTTGTTATTCTATTATCTATTATATTTCTATATTTTTTTCATTCTAATTAAAAGTACAAAACAAAAATTATAAATTTTATGTAAAAGAATCATTTTTAGAAGACCTTTATAAAACCTTTTTCATCACAAAACCTTTTTTCTCATTCTTAAATAATAATATATGGAAAAGTTTAGGGAGTCAGCAACTTTTGTATTTTCTGACCAGTACTTAACCATCAAAACAAAAGTGAGTGATTTCCTACTATTAGATATAATCTCATACCATTAAAAATATTATTGATGATCAATTGATGGTTACAAAATAACAAAATTACTGGTCCTAGCATTCCTCATAATATATTTAGGATTCATGTGCTATTGTATATCATTATTATTAAATTATATCAAAATAAGACACTACTAATAATGTGACTAAATATTTTAAATTTTTAAGTCTCACAATTTATGTATTATTTTGTAATCTGTTAAAAGTTTTAACAGATTATATAAAAATAAAATAGAATTAAAATGTATTTTTTTAAATTATAAATGAAAAATATCTGATTCTATTTAATTTATTTATGAAATTTGCCTTATTGTTTTAATACACACTATACAGAAAGTATCTGAGTTTGTTTTATTAAATCAGATTGGATAAGAAGGGAGAAAAGCAATGCAGTTTTGCTGACATGTTGCATCCTAGTTTATCATAATGAGGAGCATCTGCAAAGAGCAGTAGTAGATATATATAGGTGAGTTTTACGGTATTTTTGTTATGGTGTTTAAATTGTCTAATTTTTTTTAAAATAAAAAATAAAATATTTAAAATAAAAAATAAATCATATATATATAAATAAATTACACTATAAATTAATTAAATTAATTTTTTCACTTTTAATTTTAAAATTTAAAAAATAAAGATAATAATTTTTTTGTAATAAATTTATTTTTTTATTAATTAATTCTAACCCTCTTTTCTCTCTTAAGAAACATGATGCCTCCCTCTTAAATAGTCTTTGCTAATTGGCTTTCTGAATTTGCCAAGGGACTATTTGCTTCACTGCAACTACGAAATAAAGAACAAACATCTAAATTGGTTTATAAATTATTATAGGCTGAATATTTTATTCTCTATCAAAATTTAGTCTAAAAATTTATGGATTTTTTAAATGTTTTATTTATCTGTATAAGTAATTTATATTTTTTAATATGGTGATTTTAAATTAGTGAAAAATTACGATGGAATTAATAACCATTTTTAAATCTAATTCACTCCGTCATTTGGTAGTTGATTTGCAATTAATTTCTTAAAATTTGCTATTAATTTCTTTCCACTATTTTCTGATTGGTTTCCTAAAAATTTGCTTTTAATTTCTATTTTGCATTTTATTTGCAATTGATTTCCTAAAAATTAGCGGTTAATTTGCCGTTTATTTATTTTTCAAATTTTAAACATATATAACTAATTTTTCTTTTGTTACGTCATAGTATAAACGAATTAATTATAAATATATTTTATTCATATAAGTTATTTTTTTATATAAGTTTATATAAATCATTTATATTTAAACGCACACGTTTTTCTTTTTCTTAATGAATAATTCAAGTTCAGATTGTCAATTGAACCAGAACGAAATTGATTATTGTTTTGAATCCAATCAGGTAGTTGAGGTGTGGTTCGATTCTAATTAATTTTTTCGTTAGTAATTTATGATTCTATAGGTGAATAATGTTTCATCGTTGATGGTTTGAATTGAATGTAATGTAAAAGTTCTGCATTAATATTGGCAGCAAATTTGGGTGTAACACGAAGATATTTGGATGTAACACGAAAATATTTGAGTGTATTATTTAAGAATTTTCGGTGTATGTGTGTTAATAAGTTCTGCATAATTCAAAACTCTTCTTCTCCCTCCTCCTCATTTTTTGCTGCTTCTTCTTCTTCTTTTTTTTTTTCATCATCATCTTCTTCTTCTTTTTTTTTCTTATTCATCTTTTTTTTTTCTTGTTTTATTTTTTTAAATTTCTTCTTGTTTTACTCTTTTAACAAGAATAAAAACAAAAAATATCAAATAAAGAAGAAGAAACACATAATGTTGTAAAATTACTTGGAAGAAAATGAACGTACATTCATTCAACTAAAAGAAAGAAAGAAATAAGGAAAAGAAGAAGAAGAAAAAATGTAGCATTAGAGGAAGCATTTTTCTGTATTTGTAGCAAATTTGGGTGTAATACGAAGATATTTGGGTGTAACACGAAAATATCCGAGTGTATTGTTTAAGAATTTTCAGTGTATATGTGCTGACTGCATAATTCAAAATTCTTCCTCTTTTTCTTCCTCATCTTCTGCATCTTCTTCTTCTTCATGTTCTTATTTCATATTCTCATAATTTTTTTTGAGAGGAAAAATCAAACAAAGAAGAAAAAAATACATAATGTTGCAAAATTAATAGAAAGAGGAGGAGAAAAAAATACAACAACAGTAATAAAAAAACGACGATGAAGATGAAATACGCGAAGAAAAAGGAGGAGAAACACAAAGAAAAAAGAGAAGAAGAAAGAAAACGCGGGATACGAAGAGGAACAACGTGATTTCATGCGCACGTTATGTAAGTGACTTGTATGGCAAAAAAATTTGTATGTATAACAGTACTCATATTGAATATGTCAATTCCCAGGTATCACAGGTATACCCATTTTATTTATTTAAAAATTATATTTTATCTCATTTATAGTATAAACAAAATATATTTATAATTAATTCGTTTATCATATCTCGTTTATATAGTAAACAAGATAAGTAATAGGACAAAAAACGTAAATTTTGTCTAAATTATTATTTGTCTTCGTAAATAAAATATTTATTTATTTAACTTACATATTCAAAATTTGATTGAAAGTATAATAGATAATTAATTTTATCGACAAGAAAAATTCTCAAAAACTTTCGAAGTTATAAAAAATTTTTGAAGACAAAGTGATCGATATAAAAATATTTTCGAACTAATATGAGTATTTACTAAAAAAAATCTATTTTGTTTGAAGAAAAATGTTTCTACTTTTATTTTTAATATTTTTAGTTTTAGTTTTTATCTTCTTTATAAAACCGTAAAAAATATTTAGAAAAAAAAACACTACAAACTAAACGAAAATCATTGGATAAATTAAATACTATCACATATGAAGAAAAAGTGCACATTAGTGGCTTTCTTTGAAAGTGATTTGTTAGTTAATTCATACAATACTACTATATATGTTCTCCTAATCATAGATTCCCTTGGTTGATAGAATATAACTATATATATCAGATGTTTTATGTTGCTTGTTCCTCTTCCTAGTAGGATTTGATATTCAAAAGCGCGGCCTTTATCCCCTTCACCCCTAATTATATTTTACAAATTTACATTATGGATCACATTCAGCGTACTGTTCCAGTTCCAGATCTTGCACTTATCCGTACACAAAAATTTAAAAATAAAAATGAAAAATTAACAAACAAAAAACCATAGCAGTCTTATACTCTTTGTACTCTTCTTCAATAACCCACCACCCTTCACAACAATTTCATACTCTTCTTCCAATTTTCCAATCTCTCTCTCTCTCTCTAAAACTGATGAGTGGAACCAAGTTCTGAAAACCTTTAAAAAAACAAAAATTAGTGTGATTGAGATGAAGAGTGAAGTGGAAGTTAATGATGCAGGTTTCGGAACCATGGATGATGCTAACAACAACACTAATAAGAACATAGAAGAAGATCTGAGTGAAGTGAATTACGAGTGGCTTCATGAAGATCCAAACTTGTTCTACGACGATTTTCCTCCTCTCCCTGATTTTCCATGCATCTCATCACCACCATCATCGTCATCATCATCATCATCTTTTTCATCATCAAAGCCAGCAGAGAAACCCATCACTGCATGTTCTTCATCTTCCTCTGCTTCTTCATCATCATCATCGTCATGTGCGGCTCTCAAAAAAGACATGCAGAAACCCAACAACACAAACATTACTGAAACAAAAGTACCTTTGCGTTCCACTGCTTCCATGGAGATCTCACAAACCGCCATGGATAGTAATCCACTGTTCCCAAATAACGTTGTTGGTGGTTGCATGGATATGATGGATATGGAAATGGAGCCTTTTGGGTTCATAGACTTCTTAGAAGAGCAAAACAACGCTGATTTCTTTGACCCCGACTCCATTTTCCATCACAACTTTCTCCAAACTGAAAATGAAAGTGAAATCCCATCATTACAACAAAACCAATTCACACAACAACCACCACCAGCACCAGAGGCAGAGGAAGAAGGTGTTACCAACAACAACAGAGAGGAGGGTGAAATGGTAATTCATCACGAGGATGACGGAAACGATGAAATGAGCAATGTGTTCTTGGAATGGCTAAAGACCAACAAGGACAAAATCTCAGCGAGTGATTTGAGAAGTGTGAAGCTGAAGAAATCAACGATCGAATCCGCGGCGAAGCGATTGGGCGGAGGAAAACAAGGGATGAAGCGTTTGCTAAAGCTTATTCTTGAATGGGTTCAAACCAACCACCTCAAGAACAAGAACCCAATTGAATCTTCCTCAAACCCTAATAATTTCTTCAATAAACCTCAATTACCACCACCACCACCACCATGCATTTATGCCTCTCATAATCCTGCTTTAATGGTGCAGTATCCTCCACAACCTGCTTATGTTACTGATGCTGGTGCTGATTATAGCAATAATAAGAATTCATGGCCTAATTCTCAGTTAAATAGTGTTACTACCCATTACAACCTTCCATTTGGGGACAATCATCTTCTCCCTGCGGTTCTTTATGGAAATCAGTACCCTTATCAGTTGTTTTATGGAAATGGAAATGGTGGTGGTGGTGGTGGTGGTGATCATGGATGGCGAAGATTAGGTCCTTTGGCTACCAAAGAAGCTAGGAAGAAGAGGATGGCGAGGCAGAGAAAGTGTTCATCAAATCAGAGGCAGAACAATCACTGGGGCCAGCCACAGAATCAGAGCCAAATTGCTGATACGGTAATCGGAGCCGAAAATTGGGTGTGTTGGCAGGGTGTGGCCGGGGCAGCTGCTTCTGCTCCTGCTCCTGCGCTTCCAGCCGAACCACAACCAGCTTCTTTAGGCCAGAATCATGGTCATCAAGGTCGTGGATCGTCGGATAAACGATCACAGGTTGCTGGAAACTCACATGCAGGAGTTGTTTTCATGTGAAGTTGATAGATAAGAACCATTAAATAGTTTGATATATTTGACTAAATTGTCTACTAACGGTTCTTATCTATCAACCTCACATGGAAACTATCTGCATATGAACTATGACGATTATTTTGTTTCATTTTAGAATTAGTATTAGTTATGATTTGATGGTTTGAATTTCTATCATTACATAGAGTGATATGGTTTCAAATTGCAGTTGTAGTTGTAGTTGCGAATGCAATGAAAATTGTTGGACGACTTGAGTTAAATGGTCACAATTGCTTCTGCGATGCTGAGCTATGGACACCACAAAAGCAATATTGTGACCGCAATTTAAAACCATGGTGAATGCAACGGTTAATTAAGCATGATAATTTTTCTCCATTCTCCTTGTTTTTATCATTTACGCCCTTCTATCTGTGGTAATTTTGCTTTTCGGGTAATTTCTTTTGGTCTCGTGACAATTGAATTATTAGTGACTTATATGGTTTCATGGTTGGTTGTTTGATTAATAGGGGTGGAAGTCATCAGAGAAGAACTTGAAATTTCTTCTCCAAAAGGTTTTGAAGCAAAGTGATGTTGGTAGCTTGGGAAGGATAGTCTTGCCAAAAGTAATTCCTTTACTCAATATTCTCTCTTGTAGAACATTTGAGTACTCCTTTAGTTAATCAAGTAATTGAGAAAAAATAAAAAGCAACTTAATCTGTTTAATTTGACTGAAATAGTAATTTGTTTTATATTAAAAATTTGATCAGAAAGAGGCAGAAACTCATTTGCCAGAATTGGATGCAAGAGATGGAATTTCTATTGACATGGAAGACATTGGAACTTCTCAAGTTTGGAATATGCGCTATAGGTATTCTATAATTTCACTGATTAAAAGAAAAAATAATCGTAAACTTTGATCTAATTAATTTCTTTAAGTTTTCTTTGCATTTTGTCATGATCTTTATAAGACATTGGGACTCAAATTTTCTTTTGTTGGATTATTATTTCCTCTTGGAGCATCAGATACTGGCCAAACAATAAAAGCAGGATGTATCTGCTTGAGAACACTGGTGAATTTTCTAGCTTTGCCTTTGGCATATATAGTTTTAAATTAAGGATCTTATGTGAGAATGGTTTCTCAACTTTCGATTTCAATTTCAATTTTGTAGGAGATTTCGTGAAAGCCAATGGACTCCAAGAAGGAGACTTTATAGTGATATATTCAGATGTGAAATGTGGCAAATTTGTAAGATTCTTATATTTGTTTCTACTTTTTTCTGTTGTCTTTCTATTGATTTAATAGTTTGAACTCCTTGAAAGTAGTTTAGCCTAAATAAACCTATATATTACTATCTACACAGAAAAAAATCAGTCACCTTATATTTATATATTTATTTATATATAAAAATATATATAGTTTAAT
>NC_029786.2:83677062-83698065 GCF_000816755.2 Arachis ipaensis | reverse complement strand
AATGCGTATTTTATATTTCAATGTGTATTCTATACTAATAGTTGATTTTAGTATACAACAAGATTCTTAAAAATATAATCAAATTCTCCCCTTCCTCTCCCTTTGTCCCAGAAGAAAAGATCAAAATATTCTTTTAGAAGAAAATTTATTTGGTAAAGAATAGAATTCAGTGAAGAGCAAAAATTTTTACTAAATTTGTAAAAAAACATATGCATTGCACATGAAAATTTTTTTATGGACTTTCTATTTACAAAAAGAAACAATTTTGAATTTTCACTCTACCAAAACTTAACTCTTCACAGTAGTATTACCTTTTTAGAATAATATTTTCTTTAATTGATATATTGAATATGCTATTATGATTATTTAAATTTAATTCAATAAAATATTGAGAATTAATGGAGAGAAAATATTTGTGAAACAGATGATAAGAGGCGTGAAAGTGAGGCAAGCAGGAGGGACGAAATCGGAGACCAAGAAAGCAGCAGGAAAATCACAGAAAAACCAACATACAGTTGTTAATGGTCCAAACAACAATGCTACTTCGTCTTCACGTGATCAGCCGAAAATGAAAATTTAAAAGAAAAAATTTAATAATAAATGAGAATTAGACAATAAACACTAAGGTTTTTGTTTTTGTCATATTTAATAAAGTTTTTTTTCTTGCAATTGAGATTAGCTCAGTTGGTATCGTTTAGGTGGCTAGAATCTCCTATACTTTGATGCTATTTCAATTTGAGTTTCTATTGTAAAAAAATAAAAATAAAAAAAAGAAAAAAAATAGAAGTTCTCTCTGACTTGAGAGTTTTTTCTCGGTTATGTATGTAGTATTCTGGCAATGGAAAAATGTTTAATAGAATTAGTGATTAACAAAATGTTTTAGGGTAAAATATTATTTTACTTTTAAAGATTGTAGATAAACGTGTTTAAGGATACTGTTTAATATTTTAAATAGAGTGCACAATGTACACTTTTCTTCAGTTTTCGCAAAGTTTTTGTTACACGTTAGTGCATTAAAGGTTGATAAAAAACCTTGGTAAAATTAATTCAAAGACAATGGATATCGTAGGATTTTTGTTAGATAAATCAGTCTATTTATTATTTTAAAAGAGAACTAATTTGTCTTATAGTAATTTTTTTAATTAATTATGATATAATAAAACTGCTAGGCCAATGAGTAATAGTTCAAATGGCATAGTCTTCCTATACTCAATTAAGAGGTTGCGAGTTCGAGTCTCCTATCTTTGGTAAAAAAAAAAAAAAACTGATAAAAATTTATTTGTCCAGCATGTATATTAAAAGTTTGATTAAAAGTAATAGAGACTAAATTTTAAAAAAATCTAGTGAATAAAAACTTATTAATTAAGAGCCAAAGTGTCTGTTATGGAATTATTTAAGAAATAATTTGGATAAATACTCTTTTTGTATAAAAAATATCATGTATATACCAAAAATTAATTTTAATATATATTTTGTATTGAAATATGTATTTTATATAGATAACTAATTTAATAATTAATTTTTGTTGTACATATAGTATGGTTGTTTTTACATTATTCAAAAATAACTATACTTTACTAGTTAATGATTGTGTCATACTTGTCTTTTTTTTCTTCCGAAAATAATGAAATGCGTTGGTGACTATCTTTTTGTTGTGTTGCGGCATGCTCTTTCGATTTACGGATTTGCAGGAATTTCAAGTCCTATTTAGTTGATTTACAATGACAAAGATTTACACTTTCGATTTATGGATATAGAGGGATTTAGGGATGTCAATGGGGCAGGGCGGGGGCGGGGGATGCCTCCCTACTCCCATCCCCGTCCTTAGATTTGCTCCCATCCCCGCTCCATTCCCCGCCGTGGGGGAATATTGCTCCCTATCCCCATTCCCCACGGGGCCCCATTCCCCGCGAGAACTCCATTCCCCATGTACATAATAGTTCTAACTAATTATTAATTTCCATATGAATAGAGCTGCAAGTATCTATCTTATACAAAAACTGCAAGATTTTATACAAAAAGTCTAAATGACACGATGGTGACTTCTTTCGAAATAACGCAATGGTGATGCAACGACGAGCCAAAGGACAAAGTAGTAGACGAGGTGGGAGACGCGGCAACAGAGAGGAGAATGGACACGACGGCAGAGTTACGAAAAGGAACGCCGCAAAAAGAAATTACGACGTGGTAAGGGTGATGGCACGGTGAGGTGTGACGATGCGGTGAGAAGGGTGACGAGGGGGTGCCTGCAGAGAAGTTGGATGAAGTATGGACTGCCTTAGGAATCTCAGAATTGAAGAAGGGTTATGCAAATAAAGATTAGGAGTTTTGAGTTTCTATATATATGTGTGTGAGAGAAATGTCTAAAAAACATATATGAGAAATAAACTATTAAAGATAATTCAAGGAATTCATAAATTTCGGGGAATAATGGGGACGGGGCGGGGATCCCCGCTCGGGTCCCCGCGCCTGCTTCGGGGGAATTTTGTCCCCCATTCCCATCCCCGCTGGGAAAATTCCCCACAATCGGATCTCCATTCGGGGCAGTCCCCGTAGGGATCCCCGCGTCTCGGGAAATTTTGCTATCCCTAGAGGGATTTCAGATTCTACTTAGTTGATTAGGATCCGTTTGGATAGGTTTATAAGTGATTTTTTTAATTTTTAATTTATAAAAAGGTGTAGTATTAATGTTTGATACAATTTTTAAAACAAAATTACAATTTTTTAAAAAGCTATTTTGGTATTTAAGGAAAAGTAAAAAAAATGACTTCTCTCATAATAAAAATTTTTTATTATTTTTTTCTTAAAATAAGTACTTTTAAAACTAAAAAACTAAATACAAAATAATTTATTTATAAACTACTTTTAATATAAATATTTATTATTTAAGTTATTTTTTCAAAAATAACTTAATTAAGTTGTTTATCCAAACTGGACCTTATAACGACAAAGGCTTACAAAACTAAGTCGGACCTTTTGAATTGAATGTTAAGTAGTCTATCAACGGTGCAGAGCGACTTTATTTGTACCCTTTTTTAGTTGGGGGCGAAATGGTGGACCTTAAAAAATAAGTAAATAGCGGTTCTTCTATGTGGGTATGGTCTTGTCCTTTTTTAATATTTTCTCTCATTTTTGAAAAATTATTATTCTTTTTTCAAAAAACTAATAAATCAAAAATTAATTAGTAAGCATTTATCTATGCTCCCAAAAATAGTATCCATTTATAAGCGGATGAAAATGGTAATCTCTATGACATGTTTTGTTTGCATAGAAAATGAAAGCGGCATAGACAATAACATCCTGATACATTATACTTAAAGCTAAGTAACATCATAAATATATGAAAAGGATAATTTTATCGCGAAGAGGTGTTTGTGTGAAGAGAAAGAATAATAGTAAGTATAATTTATTCTAAAATGTTAACAAAAATAAAATAATATATATATTTTTAGAAATTATCTACTTCAACATGAAATTGTATTAAAGTAAAGTCACATTTATGCTTTTGCTACCCTCTTGAAGAATGTTTGTTGCTCAACTTTTCTTCTAGACTGCAAAGTGGTTTTTTCGCAAGTTTTCGACTATTTCATGAACAATGTATTCGAAAGTATTTGTAATCGTACTCTTAAGTTCTGTGAGTTTTGTCTTGGGTTTGAGATATTCTTTTCTGTAAATATCATACTTCTCTGGCTCAGCTTGAATTGGTATCAAGCTAATGCGTTGACTTTCTTCTTATTTGTCCTGTTGAATTTTCTTGATCCAAGGGTTATTTTTGAAGTTGTCAATGGAATTGTGTCTAGCAAACTTCATTACTTGAGTATCCTTGTTTATCTAGAATTGGATACATTCTCTTAAATCTATGAGTACTACCCTTGACATTTGACTCTCCTTTCTAAGATCATGTATCCTTCTGAGTAGACTCGAGAATTTTTTTGATATCACGTGCGACTTGTAGACGTAGTAACGCGATGCGTTAGTTCTTTAAGGCGTGATACGTGTATACGGAAGTTGAAGCGGTAGGTGTACAACGTTACGAGTTGTGGTGTTTTGTTCCTTGCGGACGGGTTTGCGATCGTTGGGCTTATGATCGGATATGGAAATTGTAAAGTGCTTGATGGAGTTGGAAGGTTGAAGCTTTGAGGTTGAGATGAGATTAGTGTGCGGATGTTGAGCACATCGTTGTAACCTCATCCTGTTTTATAACCTTCAATGCCTTGCCTTACTATCACATGTTTGACCCATGTCATCTTTTACATTGAGCCTATCTTTACAATCACACTCCTACCTTTGTATCTTTATGCATACGACCATCCAAGTATTTGGAAACCGTATATATGTTTGTATGTTGAGATATTTTTGCTTCTTCCTTAAATGTGTTCAAGGGTGAACTGTTATAAAATTTCTTTCGTTTTGTATCAATTTTCGAGGACGAAAATTTTTGTAAGGTGTGTAGAATGTAAGACCTAGAACCTTTGAAAAGTTTTATTATGATCAAGTCTCAAATCATATAGTTATTTATAGTCTTAATTTCAGAAATTATTTTATTAAAGATAATTAAGGCAAGTTTTGATCTATTGGATTTGAGACGAGTTATGATTATTATCCACTTTTATAATTATTGGATTATTTTCTATATTTAAATTATAAAGTTGCCAGTTATGAAATAATAGGGATTTTATATGATTTGGACTAAGTAATTAATATTTCAAATATTAATACTGCTATTTTGGAAAATGAAGAAATTAAGTATATTATTTCTAATTATTTGATTTGGACATTTTATTAAAAATAATTGTGATATTGATGAACAAGTAGTATTTCATACATTATTATTGTTGGATTAAAATTTATTTCTAATTACTATACTATCCCTACTTTTATTTGAAATTACAAAATTAACCCTATTACCTTAATTCTTGTTGCCTAAATTACCAAATTACCCCCCTCAGCTAAACCCTAACCAGTTGCCCTCTTCCCCTAACCCAATCAGCAGCTGCAACCTCCTTATCCTGAACACAGACACTCGGCTCACTGAAAGAAAGGAAAAAGGAAAAGAAAGTATGGGAATGAGAGAAAGCAGGGAAGGAAGAGATGCACAGGCTAGCAACGGTGGGCATCGCCATCACCGCCGAGTTGCCAGCCGCCGTCGCCATGGGACACCGAAGGAAGAACGGGCGTGAGAGAGCTCAGCCGCGGGAAAGAGGAGGCGCGGGTCTGACCCGTCACCGTCGCGAGGAGAAGAAGTCACCGTCGCGAGGAGAAGTCGCCGTCGCCATTCCGTGTGGCCGCGCCGTCTTCGCCGTCCTCGGAGATCCACGAGCAGAGGGTGCACGCGCGGGGGTGGAGGACGGCGCTGCTGTCGCCGCCGTTAGAGCCGCCGCCAGCTGCGCCGCCATCGTGCCTTGACTCGCCACCGTCGATCTCGTCGCAGTCCGCTGCTGCCGGAGCTCATGTCACCGCCGTTGAGCACCATGAAGAACAGAGAGCGTGCTCGATGAGAGAAGGGGTGGAGGCTAGGTTTTGTCGTTGTATTGCTACCTCTGCCGTGCCCTGCTGAGGCTTCTAGAGCCGCTGCCATCACTGCTGGAACGGGCTGGAGCTCGCGAAAAGAGAGAGGCTAGGGCTGGCACCGTCTTGCCTGGTAAGAACCCGCAACTGCTACTGCTCTTGCCCTGTTCTGCTTTGTTCTGCTCTCTGTTTAATGGCTGTTCTTGGTGCCTTGCTGTCCGCCAGGGTTGTTACCATCGATTTGGAGTTTGCCATAAAGTGGCTGTTTCACTTTTAGTATTCATCCTTCTGTGGTTGGAGTTGCTGCGAGTTGGGGCCACTGGAAGAGTGTTGCTGTTGCCGGAACCACCACCGGGACTGCAGCTATATGGTTCAGTCACTTCTTCCTATTTGCGCTAAGCGTTTACGTTCCGATAACCCCTTTAGTCGCTGTCCTGTATACATTGAGGTGTTGTGGCATTCATTATTATGAGAGTTAATCTCAATTGTTATATGTCGCGATTAGAGTTGCTGGGGTTGCTACGAAAGTGGCTTGGAGCTAAGGTTTTGGTTGCCGTCAGTTCGGGTTGAGGCGGAAAGGACTCTGTGAGACGTCTGGGTTATAGAATTGCGTTTTGAGGTCGGGGCGCTTTCCAAAAACTATATTCTTATATATTGGAATTATTACATATGGATACTGATGTGAGACAATGTGTATTCGGTGGTTGTAGCAGCCTTATGTATTATTTGATTGTCTCGAGTGATTATGAATGTTTGTTTGGCTGAATTGTCGTATGGTTTTATGAAACGAAATGCTTTTGAAGTTAATTCTTTTAAAGCTTTGAGATCGAGTTTAATCCGTTGGGAATTGATTTGAGTTGAGTTGATTTTCTTGAGAATGTGAAAAAGAGAATACACTCTTGAATTCAGCCTGACTTGCTTTAAATGATCTGGTTTTTGATGAATGATTGTTACTGAGCCGTTTCTTTGAAACTTTAGAAATGAGTTTATTCGGTTGATAATGATTTGATTTTTGAAACGGTTTTCTTGGAATATGGAATTGAGATGACTGTTGGATTTAGCTTGCCTTGAACTGATTTTGGATGTTGGGCTGTTGAAAAGGATTGTGGACTGTTTGTTGGGACCCGAACCGGGTGGCAAAGTCCAAGTTTTAGGGGAGATGCTGCCGAAATTTCTATAAAATCCGAATCTTTATTTGAAATGTTATTTGGGAAATTTTGAGTTTAATGCCTTTCCTATTGACTTCGAGGATTGTAAATTCAGGGCTTCTTTTATTACCTTTACTTAAAACAATTATGAAAGCGATGAAGCTACGCTTTGAAAGAATTATTGAAAAGAGAATCTTGCTTTGAGGCTGTTTTAAAAAGGTAAAACGGGTTTATGTTTTCTCTATTAAATATAAAGATTTTTCCTTGGAGGAGTTTTCGTGATTTTAAAAGGATTTGGATTTCGATTGATGAACCTCATTATTCTGACGTTTTAAATAAGCTTCAGAGTATCCTTTGAACTCTAGTTTGACACAACAAAAAATATTCTCTTAGCAGTTTGAGACGCTCCAGATTTAATTATGAAATTGAAGCTGGTTTTGTTTAAGTAAAGAAAATGGCTTTGAAAAGAGTAATTGATTACATGACTCGGATTGGCTTAGATCCTATTTTATTACTCAAATAAGGAAGCCAAGGTGTTTAATGATTTTAAGTGAATTTGGCAAAATGAGTTATGATATCCTCCCCTAAAGACTTGAGACTCTGCCGAGAAACTTTTATTATAAAAATCTCCTTGTTGGATGGATGATTTTGAATGTTTCAAAATGAATCTTTAACTTGCCATGGTTACGGGAATTGTGGAAAGAGGATGCCGAGAGTGGCATTATTTTTAAAAGGGGAACTTACCTTGAGTAAAAGTGGCTTATGAGCCTAAGATAATTTGAGAAATGAAATCTTTAGAGCCAAGGCTGAAAAGAGTTGAAACTTGATTTCAAAGTGAATGAATTGAGAAAAGTGATTTTATGGCTTGAATTCCAATTTATGAATTTGATGATGTTGAATGGTGGAGGTGCCATTTTGTTATGAGCCGGAATGGCTGTGTATGATATTGATTCTGAACTGAACGAATGTATGATTTGAGATCCTAGGCAGTAGCAAGGGTTGTGGTTCGTCCCACTTGCTCCAGGTTAATGTTTGAGATTTGATAATAATGATGATTGATTTTAAATTGAATGAATATATGTGTTGAGATACCTGGGCAGTAGCAAGGATTGTGGTTCATTCCGCTTGTTCCGGGTCAATGCTTGAGATACCTGGGTAGTAGCAAGGGTGGTGGTTCGTCCCACTTGCTCCAGGTCAGAGACTGTGATGCCTGGGTAGTAGCGGTAGTAGTGGTGATTCCACTCGCTCCAGGTTGAGCTTTTAAACACCCGCCTGGGTAGTAGCCGCAGTAGTAGTTATTCCACTGGCTCTGGGTTGAGCGGGTAGTAGTAATGGAGTTGTAGCTCAAACCTACTTGCTCCGCGATGGGTGTTTCTGTCCATGGTTAGCTACCAGGACGTGTCGGGTTGGCTATATAACCGACAGATGATATCATCAGCCACTAGGGCAGACATGCATCATATGCATTTATGTGACATTGTTTGGGTGTGCATATTGTACGTGGTTTGCCTTTGTGATTAACTGCTAATTGTTCTACTTGCTGTAACTGTTTGTTTGTGCTTGAGCTTCCTATCTGTGTTTGCATCTGGGACTCTGTTGGACTGTGGTGATTGGTTGATAGTTGGATTGTTTGGGCCTAGGGCCGTGGTTTAATTGAGATGGACCGATAGTTGGTTTTCGGTTTTGTGTTTATGGTTTGGAAAAGTATGAAATGCTATATTGGTTTAGCATAGATAAATCTTTTGAAAGGCTTTTGAATCTTGTTTTATATGAACAGTTTCCTTTTTCAGAAAAGGATTTTAGATTTCCTTTTTTTTATTGTAAACCGTTGTTTTTGAAAAGCAGCATAAGAGGGTTATTAATCACTGGTACGGTTTATCTTCACGTATCCTATTACGGTAATTCCCAAAAACCCTCTACTGAGAACCCTTTCGAGGATGATCTTCTCACCCCCCCTACATTTTTCCCCTTTCAGGATATGGGCGCTGAAGTCACGAAGAGTTTATTTAGTTGTTGTTGAGATGCTCTGTCTTGTTTTAGTTATGGTTTATTGAACCCTCGCCATTATCTTGATATATTCTGTAAGAGGGATAGGAATTCTATTGGGTAATGCTTGTAATATTATTTATATATTTATGTATATATATGGATGTACTCTTTATGAGTTGTTGTAAGTTGTATGGTATTTATGGATGTACATTATCGAACGAAAGTATTTTTAGGAGTGGTATTACGGTTTAAAGTTTTAAACAGGCTCATATTTTAGTATTAAATAGTACAAGTGTTGTCGTAATGTCCGAGCTATCAGAGTCGGGCAGCCGGAAGCGTGAGCTTTGGTAGTTAGGGTGTTACATTATGGTATCAGAGTAGTCCTTCCTGTAGAGCTTGAGGAATGGACCGACTATACTTCAGTTTTATACTGAGTGTTTGTCATGTATTAGGTCTTGTCGAATGACGAGAATTAGAGCTTTATGCACATGACGGTCTATTGATTAACGCCGTTAGTCTCAAGTTGCATGATTCCTGATATTATGTTTGGCCGGCTTAATACTAGTGAATTATGTATATGAGAATACTAATGGGTTATCATAGATGATATACGTGTTTTGAGAAAAGCGAATCGCGGATTTTGGGAATGTTAGAAACTATTTCTCGAGGCTATTCCATTGTGTGTCTTGAATTCTGTTCGAGTCGATCTGTTCTTTCATGTCCTAACTTGAAGTTCTTGTTTGCTAATTCTCTTGAAAAGCAGTTTGCGTTTTCGACTCTATTCCTCTATTCATATGCATTTTTGTTTGATCTTAAGTGCCTATGCTTAGTTGAAATCCTTGTTGTATCTACCTTTTCCTGTTTGAGTTCTTCTTGATTCATGTATCCTTTGATATGACTTTGAACTTGTCCTAATGCGCTGTGCATTTTAACTCCGGATTCCGAGTCCATTATTAGAGAAATTGTTGATTCAGATTTTCTCTTACTTGACAGTGATCACAGCCAATTTTGAGATTTTTATAAAAAAAAAATTGTTGTTGACGAGATATACACTTATCTGTATGTGGAACTTTGAAGATTTCTCATACAGTTTAACAACTATTTATTTCTAATACCTCGCCTGTGCTTTTTCTAATTTATGGAACTGCATTTACTTCAAATTACAATTTTACTTTCTAGTAATTTTACTATAGTTCCAATGCACGCCTTTATCTGATTATGCATTTGGGCATTTTTCAAAATTCTGGGAAGAAGGGATTCTTCGCTTTTATTCCGGTTGATTTTTGTTGATAAACTTTACCTTAATTATTTTTTAACTTGAGTTCGGTTTAGCATACTACATTGTTGATGCTATTGTGGTTCTTCTAAAAATGTTGGACTCATGGCTTTCTTCTTATGAGCGGACTAGAGTCTCTTTTAAGCTTTCTATCTCCATGAATGTCATGCTTGACCTTGTTTTTAACTAATCTTTTACCTCTTGTGAACATTATCATTGATCTTGGTTTGTCCTCTCTTGTGAATCTCATTCTTATGTGAGTTAGTTTGATTCGTTTCAAATTAGTGCATCGTTTATCCTCTCATTGTCTTACAAGAGTTTTTAGTCAAAGATTTATCCTTGAGAAATCACTAATGATTAAATTGTCTTTTTCTATGACTTTTGTATTCTTTAGGATCAATTTAAAACCTGTTTGATGTCTCGAGCCTAGTGGATCTTGTTTTAACTATCTTGATTTAAGATCCTTTCTTGTATGGCTTGACTCCTTTTCGAGTACATCCTAATCTTCTTGAATATTATTGTGACATGGTGATTTCAAGTATACTTTTGGAGTCTTGTTTTGAACTTTTTAAAGAAGTTTTGAATTCTCTTTGAAGAAATTCTAAACGGAATTTATTTTCCTGTTGCTTGATTGAAATTTAAAGCATTGTTCAATTTTGACAAAGTTGATTTAAATTTGGCATGCGCTATTTTAAATGAAGTTTTGAAAAGCTTCCTTGTTTAGTGGAAACCAGTTCGTTTGTAACGCACCACTTGTTTCCTTTACCAATTTATAAGCAGACTTTTACCTCGGATTTTCTTTCTAAATAGAGTTTAACTTTCTCTTTCATCCTTACTGTAAATGTTATACATGCTTGTTTGAATATGAAATTTTGAGAATTTTGAACAAGCATTTGATTACTTCCGAGTTTTTATGAACTGCTTTTGGTTAGGTTGTGCACCTAACTATTCTTCTAAAATAGAGAGAAATATTTTAGCTCTTAGCCAAACTTGTGTGCATCTTGTTTTTAAAACTCTACATGATCTACTTCAACATGAAATTGTATTAAAGTAAAGTCACATTTATGCTTTTGCTACCCTCTTGAAGAATGTTTGTTGCTCAACTTTTCTTCTAGACTGCAAAGTGGTTTTTTCGCAAGTTTTCGACTATTTCATGAACAATGTATTCGAAAGTATTTGTAATCGTACTCTTAAGTTCTGTGAGTTTTGTCTTGGGTTTGAGATATTCTTTTCTGTAAATATCATACTTCTCTGGCTCAGCTTGAATTGGTATCAAGCTAATGCGTTGACTTTCTTCTTATTTGTCCTGTTGAATTTTCTTGATCCAAGGGTTATTTTTGAAGTTGTCAATGGAATTGTGTCTATCAAACTTCATTACTTGAGTATCCTTGTTTATCTAGAATTGGATACATTCTCTTAAATCTATGAGTACTACCCTTGACATTTGACTCTCCTTTCTAAGATCCTGTATCCTTCTGAGTAGACTCGAGAATTTTTTTGATATCACGTGCGACTTGTAGACGTAGTAACGCGATGCGTTAGTTCTTTAAGGCGTGATACGTGTATACGGAAGTTGAAGCGGTAGGTGTACAACGTTACGAGTTGTGGTGTTTTGTTCCTTGCGGACGGGTTTGCGATCGTTGGGCTTATGATCGGATATGGAAATTGTAAAGTGCTTGATGGAGTTGGAAGGTTGAAGCTTTGAGGTTGAGATGAGATTAGTGTGCGGATGTTGAGCACATCGTTGTAACCTCATCCTGTTTTATAACCTTCAATGCCTTGCCTTACTATCACATGTTTGACCCATGTCATCTTTTACATTGAGCCTATCTTTACAATCACACTCCTACCTTTGTATCTTTATGCATACGACCATCCAAGTATTTGGAAACCGTATATATGTTTGTATGTTGAGATATTTTTGCTTCTTCCTTAAATGTGTTCAAGGGTGAACTGTTATAAAATTTCTTTCGTTTTGTATCAATTTTCGAGGACGAAAATTTTTGTAAGGTGTGTAGAATGTAAGACCTAGAACCTTTGAAAAGTTTTATTATGATCAAGTCTCAAATCATATAGTTATTTATAGTCTTAATTTCAGAAATTATTTTATTAAAGATAATTAAGGCAAGTTTTGATCTATTGGATTTGAGACGAGTTATGATTATTATCCACTTTTATAATTATTGGATTATTTTCTATATTTAAATTATAAAGTTGCCAGTTATGAAATAATAGGGATTTTATATGATTTGGACTAAGTAATTAATATTTCAAATATTAATACTGCTATTTTGGAAAATGAAGAAATTAAGTATATTATTTCTAATTATTTGATTTGGACATTTTATTGAAAATAATTGTGATATTGATGAACAAGTAGTATTTTATACATTATTATTGTTGGATTAGAATTTATTTCTAATTACTATACTATCCCTACTTTTATTTGAAATTACAAAATTAACCCTATTACCCTAATTCTTGTTGCCTAAATTACCAAATTACCCCCTCAGCTAAACCCTAACCAGTTGCCCTCTTCCCCTAACCCAATCAGCAGCTGCAACCTCCTTATCCTGAACACACACACTCGGCTCACTGAAAGAAAGGAAAAAGGAAAAGAAAGTATGGGAATGAGAGAAAACAGGGAAGGAAGAGATGCACAGGCTAGCAACGGTGGGCATCGCCATCACCGCCGAGTTGCCAGCCGCCGCCGCCATGGCACACCGAAGGAAGAACGGGCGTGAGAGAGATCAGCCGCGGGAAAGAGGAGGCGTAGGTCTGACCTGTCACCGTCGCGAGGAGAAGAAGTCACCGTCGCGAGGAGAAGTCGCCGTCGCCATTCCGTGTGGCCGCGCCGTCTTCGCCGTCCTCGGAGATCCACGAGCAGAGGGTGCATGCGCGGGGGTGGAGGACGGCGCTGCTGTCGCCGCCGTTAGAGCCGCCGCCAGCTGCGCCGCCATCGTGCCTTGACTCGCCACCGTCGATCTCGTCGCAGTCCGCTGCTGCCGGAGCTCATGTCACCGCCGTTGAGCACCATGAAGAACAGAGAGCGTGCTCGATGAGAGAAGGGGTGGAGGCTGGGTTTTGTCGTTGTATTGCTACCTCTGCCGTGCCCTGCTGAGGCTTCTAGAGCCGCTGCCATCACTGCTGGAACGGGCTAGAGCTCGCGAAAAGAGAGAGGCTAGGGCTGGCACCGTCTTGCCTGGTAAGAACCCGCAACTGCTGCTGCTCTTGCCCTGTTCTGCTTTGTTCTGCTCTCTGTTTAATGGCTGTTCTTGGTGCCTTGCTGTCCGCCAGGGTTGTTACCATCGATTTGGAGTTTGCCATAAAGTGGCTGTTTCACTTTTAGTATTCATCCTTCTGTGGTTGGAGTTGCTGCGAGTTGGGGCCACTGGAAGAGTGTTGCTGTTGCCGGAACCACCACCGGGACTGCAGCTATATGGTTCAGTCACTTCTTCCTATTTGCGCTAAGCGTTTACGTTCCGATAACCCCTTTAGTCGCTGTCCTGTATACATTGAGGTGTTGTGGCATTCATTATTATGAGAGTTAATCTCAATTGTTATATGTCGCGATTAGAGTTGCTGGGGTTGCTACGAAAGTGGCTTGGAGCTAAGGTTTTGGTTGCCGTCAGTTCGGGTTGAGGCGGAAAGGACTCTGTGAGACGTCTGGGTTATAGAATTGCGTTTTGAGGTCGGGGCGCTTTCCAAAAACTATATTCTTATATATTGGAATTATTACATATGGATACTGATGTGAGACAATGTGTATTCGGTGGTTGTAGCAGCCTTATGTATTATTTGATTGTCTCGAGTGATTATGAATGTTTGTTTGGCTTAATTGTTGTATGGTTTTATGAAACGAAATGCTTTTGAAGTTAATTCTTTTAAAGCTTTGAGATCGAGTTTAATCCGTTGAGAATTGATTTGAGTTGAGTTGATTTTCTTGAGAATGTGAAAAAGAGAATACACTCTTGAATTCAGCCTGACTTGCTTTAAATGATCTGGTTTTTGATGAATGATTGTTATTGAACCGTTTCTTTGAAACTTTAGAAATGAGTTTATTCGGTTGATAATGATTTGATTTTTGAAACGGTTTTCTTGGAATATGGAATTGAGATGACTGTTGGATTTAGCTTGCCTTGAACTGATTTTGGATGTTGGGCTGTTGAAAAGGATTGTGGACTGTTTGTTGGGACCCAAACCGGGTGGCAAAGTCCAAGTTTTAGGGGAGATGCTGCCAAAATTTCTATAAAATCCGAATCTTTATTTGAAATGTTATTTGGGAAATTTTGAGTTTAATGCCTTTCCTATTGACTTCGAGGATTGTAAATTCAGGGCTTCTTTTATTACCTTTACTTAAAACAATTATGAAAGCGATGAAGCTACGCTTTGAAAGAATTATTGAAAAGAGAATCTTGCTTTGAGGCTGTTTTAAAAAGGTAAAACGGGTTTATGTTTTCTCTATTAAATATAAAGATTTTTCCTTGGAGGAGTTTTCGTGATTTTAAAAGGATTTGGATTTCGATTGATGAACCTCATTATTCTGACGTTTTAAATAAGCTTCAGAGTATCCTTTGAACTCTAGTTTGACACAACAAAAATTATTCTCTTAGCAGTTTGAGACGCTCCAGATTTAATTATGAAATTAAAGCTGGTTTTGTTTAAGTAAAGAAAATAGCTTTGAAAAGAGTAATTGATTACATGACTCGGATTGGCTTAGATCCTATTTTATTACTCAAATAAGGAAGCCAAGGTGTTTAATGATTTTAAGTGAATTTGGCAAAATGAGTCATGATATCCTCCCCTAAAGACTTGAAACTCTGCCGAGAAACTTTTATTATAAAAATCTCCTTGTTGGATGGATGATTTTGAATGTTTCAAAATGAATCTTTAACTTGCCATGGTTATGGGAGTTGTGGAAAGAGGATGCCGAGAGTGGCATTGTTTTTAAAAGGGGAACTTACCTTGAGTAAAAGTGGCTTATGAGCCTAAGATAATTTGAGAAATGAAATCTTTAGAGCCACGGCTGAAAAGAGTTGAAACTTGATTTCAAAGTGAATGAATTGAGAAAAGTGATTTTATGGCTTGAATGCCAATTTATGAATTTGATGATGTTGAATGGTGGAGGTGCCATTTTGTTATGAGCCGGAATGGCTATGTATGATATTGATTCTGAACTGAACGAATGTATGATTTGAGATCCTAGGCAGTAGCAAGGGTTGTGGTTCGTCCCGCTTGCTCCAGGTTAATGTTTGAGATTTGATAACAATGATGATTGATTTTAAATTGAATGAATATATGTGTTGAGATACCTGGGCAGTAGCAAGGATTGTGGTTCGTTTCGCTTGTTCCGGGTCAATGCTTGAGATACCTGGGTAGTAGCAAGGGTGGTGGTTCATCCCACTTGCTCCAGGTCAGAGACTGTGACGCCTGGGTAGTAGCGGTAGTAGTGGTGATTCCACTCACTCCAGGTTGAGCTTTTAAACACCCGCCTGGGTAGTAGCCGCAGTAGTAGTTATTCCACTGGCTCTGGGTTGAGCGGGTAGTAGCAATGGAGTTGTAGCTCAAACCTACTTGCTCCGTGATGGGTGTTTCTGTCCATGGTTAGCTATCAGGACGTGTCGGGTTGGCTATATAACCGACAGATGATATCATCAGCCACTAGCGCAGGCATGCATCGTATGCATTTATGTGACATTGTTTGGGTGTGCATATTGTACGAGGTTTGCCTTTGTGATTAACTGCTAATTGTTCTACTTGCTGTAACTGTTTGTTTGTGCTTGAGCTTCCTATCTGTGTTTGCATCTGGGACTCTGTTAGACTGTGGTGATTGGTTGATGGTTGGATTGTTTGGGCCTAGGGCCGTGGTTTAATTGAGATGGACCGATGGTTGGTTTTCGGTTTTGTGTTTCTGGTTTGGAAAAGTATGAAATGCTATATTGGTTTAGCATAGATAAATCTTTTGAAAGGCTTTTGAATATTGTTTTATATGAACAGTTTCCTCTTTCAGAAAAGGATTTTAGATTTTCTTTTTTTTATTGTAAACCGTTGTTTTTGAAAAGAGGCATAAGACGGTTATTAATCACTGGTATGGTTTATCTTCACGTATCCTATTACGGTAATTCCCAAAAACCCTCTACTGAGAACCCTTTCGAGGATGATGTTCTCACCCCCCCTACATTTTTTTCCTTTCAGGATATGGGCGCTGAAGTCACGAAGAGTTTATTTAGTTGTTGTTGAGATGCTCTGTCTTGTTTTAGTTATGGTTTATTGAACCCTCGCCATTATCTTGATATATTCTGTAAGAGGGATAGGAATTCTATTGGGTAATGCTTGTAATATTATTTATATATTTATGTATATATATGGATGTACTCTTTATGAGTTGTTGTAAGTTGTATGGTATTTATGGATGTACATTATCGAACGAAAGTATTTTTGGGAGTGGTATTACGGTTTAAAGTTTTAAACAGGCTCATATTTTAGTATTAAATAGTACAAGTGTTGTCGTAATGTCCGAGCTATCAGAGTCGCGCAGCCGGAAGCGTGAGCTTTGGTAGTTAGGGTGTTACAATTTGAACAGAAATGTTTATTGCAGTAATATATTTGTATGCTGTTAGGGGATATGAATCCTAATAAGATTGCTTCAATCTTACTTAAAGTCATAAATAGAACAGCCAAGATCACAATTCATAAACAGAAAAGCATAATATAAACAGAATAACATAGCATAAAGTCATAAACAGCCAATAAAATCAGAATTAAGAATTAATGGAAAATAAAAAATTGATGTATGAAAAAAAAAATAGCCACTAATTATCAGAAATTCATAGAATAAAACATTCATTAACAAAAACAACAGCCACCAAATTCAAAAAATCAAAATCACCATCAAATTCATGAAAAAAAAAACAAAAACCTAAAGTGAAATGCCAAAATACAAGAAAAAAAAGGAGAGAGTAGTGAATCTTACCAGGGATAAGAGAGAAATGGCCGAAGAGGTCAAAGACGCCGGTGAAGAGAAGAGCGGCGAACGACGCGGAAGATGTAACAGCGCAGACCACCCGCTAGCACGATATTGTCCGCTTTGGCACACAATGCCTCACTGTTTTGCCTTTAACGATAGGGATGACAGCCGAAACCCCCCACACTCACTCGTCAAGACGCGTTATGCTAGGGAGAGGTATCCACACCCTAATAAGGCATGCTTCGTTCCCCTCCCTAACCGATGTGGGACCTTACAATCCACCCCTCTAAGGGAGCCCAGCGCCCTCGCTGGTACATCGATCCGGGTTCTAGCTCTGATACCATCTGTAACAGCCCAGACCACCCGCTAGCACGATATTGTCCGCTTTGGCACACAAGGCCTCACAGTTTTGCCTTTGACGATAGGGATGACAGCCGAAGCCCCCACACTCACTCGTCAAAACGCGTCATGCTAGGGAGAGGTATCCACACCCTAATAAGGCATGCTTCGTTCCCCTCCCCAACAGATGTGGGACCTTACAATCCACCCCCTAAGGGAGCCCAGCGCCCTCGCTGGCACATCGATTCGGGTTCCGGCTCTGATACCATCTGTAACAGCCCAGACCACCCGCTAGCACGATATTGTCCGCTTTGGCACACAAGGCCTCACGATTTTGTCTTTGACGATAGGGATGACAGCCGAAGCCCCACACTCACTTGTCAAAATGCGTCATGTTAGGGAGAGGTATCCACACCCTTATAAGGCATGCTTCGTTCCCCTCCCAAACCGATGTGAGACCTTACAGAAGAGGGCGCACTGGGTGGTGCGGTGATGATGCAGTGAGTGGGCTGGCTGAAACGGACAGTGGCAAGGCCGTGACGATGGTGGTCAGAGGTGGCTGGCTGGGACTACAGAGAGAACACAGAGGAAGGGTGCAGAGACGAAGGGTTTCGCAAGGAGCAGGGTGAGGGACTGAGGGTGTTTAGGGATTAGAATGTGGCGCTCTATGTGGGAACTGGGAAGAGGAGTTAGGGTTTTAACTTTTCTATATATATATATATGCAAAGTGAAATGACTTAAAAACTAAAATAAAAACAAAATTCTTAAGGGTATTTAAATAATTTAATATATTCAAGGATTGTGGGAAATACGGAGACGGGGACAGGGATCCCCACTCAGGTCCCCGCATCTGCTTCGGGAAAATTTTGTCCCCCATTCCCATCCCTGCAGGGAAAATTTCCTGCCATCAGGGCCCATTCAGGGCGGTCCCCGCGGGGATCCCTGCCTTCTGGGAAATTTTGACACCATATTGATATGTGCTCAGAAGAGTATTTTTGTCATTTTAGAGTCAAGGGACAAAATGGTTATTTTGTCATTATCAAGAATATGATTACTAGAAGAATTACATTATGCCGGTCTTGGAGATCAACGAGATTAAGAATTTATCTCAAGAGTATCAGTGTTGATTTGGTGGCACTCATACATCAAGAAATGCATTAATTGTTAGCCAAGGAAGATAAAACAAGACTCATTGGACTAAATGAGGACAATAAGAAGTCTAAGAGTTCATTTCAAATTTTATTGGGAGACACAAAATTCAAATTTATTTAATTAGAATTTAATTTAATTTGTAGTTAGGATTTGTCGAAAGATTTAATTTGAGCTTGATTTGTTTAGTAGTATATTTAGGAGTTTAAAATTTAAATCAAATATGATCTAATCAAATAAGATCAAATTTAATTTAAATTAGCTATGAATAATTTAGGAGTCATATCTTTCATTTAATTTCAGATTTTATAATTTTATTCTAGAAAGATTTGGCCCATGTTTAAACTGATCATCAATTAGGGTTTATTTAAGCAAATTTATAAGACATTTTATGAGGTTTTGATGAATAAAGTTTATGAATGCTTATATGCATATTTTTTTATGTGTATGCAAGGGAGGTGAGTAATTTACTTTACTTGTTGCATGAAAAAATTGAAAGATTCAGTCTAAAGTAACTCTTAATATTAGTTCTTTTTATTTTATGCCTTTGATCTAGGTTGTCAATGACAGATTATTTGAAGATATAATAGAAAAAATCCATCTGATGACACAGGTTGTTAAGAACAGATTTCTTAGAGGTCTAGTAAAAAATCCTTTATCAATCTTTTTATTTACTTATCTTTTATTCTAGTATCCAACTATGATCTTTTTCAATATCTTTTTGTTTTCTCTATATCAGTATCAGTTACAGGTCATAGGTAAATTCTTATTTATCTACAAAATCTAGGATCATAGTCTAGTTTCTATATTTTCTCTTGTTTATGCAATTTTATTTTAATGCCATGTTCAGCAAAAAAGAGATATCATTTAGACAAAAAAAAGAGATCATTTTGAAAAATGTTTAAATTATCATAAATACAATCGCAAAAATAATTTATTTTTAGTTTTATGATTTTGAATTTTTTTAATTGTCAATACTATAAAATTGAGAATGAACGCACTGTTAACTCCATGCTTGCTGCCATCACCTTTGAACTTATTAATGCGCGATAGAAGGATAAGATAAACACGAAAGCAGAATTGCCCATACAAGTTTATATCTGATGAAAGGTACATGTGACGATGATTTTGACAATGACGAAATTGATATAAACATACGTGACTTAATAAAATCATTCATAAATTATTTCCCTTAGAAATTTAGGAAAATTTTTTAAGTTATCATAACTATAGTCGCAAAAATGATTTGTTTTTAATGTTATGATTTTGAATTTTTTTTTCAATTGCCAACACTACGAAGCTGAGCATGAATGTACTGTTGATTCCATGCTTGCTATTATCACCTTTGAACTTATTGGTGAAGAGTGAAAAATTTTACTAAATTTGTAAAAACATATGCATTGTTTATGGTAATATTTTTTTGTGAGTTTCTATTTAGGGTCCAAGAAAGCAAATGAAAAATCACAGAAAAATTAGTATACAACTGTTAAAGGTTCAAACAATAATTTTACTTCGCCTTCACGTTATCAGTCGAAAATGAAAATATAAAAGAAAAAAATGAATAATAAATGAGTATCAGACAGTAAACACTAAGGTTTTCATTTATGTCATATTTAATAAATGTTCTTTCTTGCAATTGAGATTAACTCAGTTGGTACCATTTAGGTGGTTAGAATATGATCTCCAGTACTTTTATGTTGTCTCAATTTTGAATTTTCATTGTGAAAAAATAAAAAAAATGGAGAAAAAATAGAGGTTCTCTCTTACTTGAGAGCTTTTTCTTATATGTAGTATTTTGGCAATGAAAATGTTTAATAAAATTAGTGATCAATAAAAAATTTTAAGGTAAAATATTAATTTAGTTTTAAAGACTGGAGATAAAACACGATTTAACGATACTGTTTAATATTTTAAACAAAAAATGTACAATATATATAGAAGTTTTGCAAAACTTTTGTTACACATTAGTGCATTAAAAGTCGATTAAAAACTTTCGTAAAACTAATTTGAATATAATGTATTAAAGGATTTTATAAAAATTTAAAATTTCACTTAAAGTAAAAATATTTTATGAGAATTAGACTAATGACCATAGAGTCATATCAAACAATAATTAGCTTACAGAGATGTAACCTATACATTCGTTCAATTACGACTTACAAGAAGTGGGGGCAGTAGCCCCCTTTAAAATAAATTTTTTACAAAAAATTAATAATAAAAGAGTGATCGCCCTTTGAAAACTGTATAGCCTCCTATAATTCCCCACTCAAGGTGCAACAAAGAACAACTTGAAACAAATGTTACGTGGATCATGGACCATATTAGCATAAGTTAAAAAAGAAAGCCCTAATCCATATTAAAAGGATCACTTCTCTTTTTGAGAATTTTAAACGGCAGCATTAAAAGAATCACTTCTTCAGTTTTTCTCTCTTTTTTCAAATAGAAAATAAAACATCATTCTATATTTTTATTATCATTACAAAATAGCAAGTAATCTTTGGTCTTCTATTATCATCTCTCATTCTTCTTTCTTTAGTAAGTTATTTCTTTTATTAATTTTTTTAACAATTTATGTATTTATTTATTATCTATTTTATAATCTTATAAAAATAATTTAAATTTTTGAA
>NC_029786.2:83671783-83676853 GCF_000816755.2 Arachis ipaensis | reverse complement strand
TAATTATAATTTTAATCTAATATATATTGTTTTTAATTTTTCTCTCATTTTAATTGTTTGTGACATTGATATTATTGATTTGCAAAAAATAAAATTAATTGAGTTTAGCTTAGTTACGTAATATTTATTTATATAACTTCTCAAATGTAGAAATTTAGTTGAATTATGGGCAAGATGAAGACAATAAACACTTTTTTTTAAAAAGATTAGCCAGAAGAGTGAAGATGTTTCTAATATTGTTATATCAACACTAACTTCTTCAATACTTGAGGCATCAAACATAAATACTTTAACTCCTCAACAAGATAGTTCAAAGTTAAAGCGCCCATGACTTAATCCTAAACAAATAAAAGTATGTCATTTGGTAAGAGATCTAGAAATTCGACCAATGATTTGGAAGTTTCATCCAAGTAAAAGAGATGAAATTCGTCGAGCTTATCATAAAGTTGGACCGAATCAACCAATACTTGATAATTATCCATTGTCGAGTAATATAAGTTATTGTTGTCATTTTCAAGCTTCTTGGTTCATGATTAGTATCCTATTGAAGATGATGCTGTATATTATTGACCATGCTACTTATCTGCTAAGGAATCTTCAATCAACACAGGTTTAAATGCCTTCATTAAAAATGACTTTAAGAATTGGAAGAAGGTAAATAGTGAAAAAATTATCCTCTTTTGAATCACATTGGCAAATTCCCCAATTCGTTCTATCACAAGGCAACGAAAGCATGTGATGATTTGATAAAGCAATCACAACATATTGATATACACTTATGAAACAACAAACATCGGAAAAAATTGAGAATAATCGACGTAGACTTAGAGCATCTATTGATTGTATTAGATGGTTGACTTTTCAAGTTTATGCTTATAAAGGCTATGATGAAGTTCGAGTTCAGATAATTGAGGTAACTTTATTGAATTATTAAAGTTTATAGAATCTTACCATAGTAGTGTTCAAAAGCTTGTTTTAGAAAATGCTCCTAAATTTGCTAAATATACTTCAAGCGATATTCGGAAGAAAATTCTACATGTTCTTGCTACAATGATGAGTAACTCAATTAGAAAAGATATTGGAGATGCCAAATTTTGTATCATCATTGATGAAGCTCGTGATGAATCTAAAAAAGAACAAATGGCTATTGTTTTGAGATTTGTTGATATGGATGGTTTGTTCGTAAACGCTTTTTTAATCTTGTACATGTTAGTGACACTAGTGCCTTGACTTTGAAAAAAGAATTGGTGTTTGTGCTTTTTATTTATAAACTTTAAATTGTAAACATTTGAGGCCAATGGTATGATGGTGCTAGCAATATGAGAGGAGAATAAAATGGTTTACAAGCTTTATGTCTCAATGATTGTCGACAAGCATATTATATTCATAATTTTGCTCATAGATTGCTGACAATGTATTTCCGGTTTAGAATCAATCAAAACAAGAATCAATTTGTTGGTAGCATAGTCCAAACCAACAATGAATTCTCAAGATCAAATATTAAATCCAATACAAAATAACCGAGAGTAATTAAACCTCGGGTCGTCTTCCCTAGGAGTTGCAATTAAGTGTCATATTATTGGCTATGGGAGAAAATGGGAGTTGGATGATTGCAAGAGAGCAAGTAATGTAAATGGCAAGAAAGTAAATGATCATGCAAGGAATTAAAAGAAAGCAAGTAAAGGCAATGAAAATGGAAATTAAGTACTAAAAAGAGCTCTTGGTGAGTATTGGAGAATTAAGGATTCCTATCCTAGTAATGGACCACAAACATGGCAATTGTGTGAAATTAATCCCAATTAGTCAATCCTACTTGAGAATTAGTCAAAAGGGCATAATTGATTCCAATCCCTAAGTCCTAAGTCAACACTAGTGGGTCACTTAGAGTCAAGGAAAACCAAACCAATTAACAATCCTCACACAATGCGGAATGGGCATCCACAACTCAATTTCACCCAAACACCCAATTTCTCAACCAAGAGTGTGAAAACTAAATATGCAAGAAATTAAACATCAAAGTAATTAAATAAACATGCAAGAACTTAAAAGTCAAAGTAATAAAATACAAGGAAAGGAAAATTGGAATGCAAGAAACCTCTTGGCAAGTAATTGAGAGCTAAGGCTACCTATTCTAGCCATTGACCATAAACATATGATGATTATGAAGAGTTAATTCTACATAGTCAACCTTACATCGAAGATAAGTCAAATAGGCATAGTTGATTTCAAGCCATAAGTCCTATGTCAACACTAAGGGTCACATAGAGTCAATGGAGACCAAATCAACTAACTACTCTAATGTATCAAACAAGAATGGACATCAATGACTCAAGGATCACCAAAGTCATCAATTTCAAGCCAAGAGTGAGGAAAAACTAAGTAAAAATCCAACCAAGCATTTTATCAAACACTTGGTGGGCATGAAAAGAAAGTATGGTAAAATAACAAGAAATAATAAATGCTACAACTACCAATTGCAAGAAAATAATAACAACAATTAAGGAAAGCAATAATCAACATGAAAATATAAGTTGCATTAATTAAAATTGAAATTAACAAAAGTATCTATGAACATAAAAATGACAAAAGAGAGGAAATAACAAATAGAAGAAAAGCACAAAGGTGCAATAACAATAAATGACAAGGAAAAGTAAATAAAAACAAGCATTAAAAGTAGAAATCTTGTTAAACTAAGGAACCATAATTCTAGAGAGAAGGGGGAGCTTCTCTCTCAAGAAAACTAACTAAAACATGTAAAAACCTAAATGTAATTGCTCCCCCTTTCATCCTTCTTCAATTTGGTTTGGAATAGCTTCAGAAATGAGTTGGATTGGGTTTTGGGGACCCAGAAATCGCTGCCAGCAAGTTGTAATTAATGAGGTCACGTGCCAGGACTTGTGTGTATGCACAGGTGTGTGCGTACGCACACATGCTGAATCCCGACTTGTACGTACATACAAATTATGTATGTACGCACACTTAAACTTATGTCCACCATAACAAATTGTATATCATTTTGAAGCCCCAGACGTTAGCTTTCCAATGCCGCTGAAACCGTCTCAATTGGACCTCTGTAGCTCAAGTTATGATCAATTTAATACTGAGAGGTCAGGACTGACAATTTTACAAATCCTTCATTTCTTGAATTCTTCCACTTTGCATGCTTTACTTCCACTTCTTCAAGTCATTCTTGCTTTTAAAACCTTAAATTACTCAAACAAATATATCAAGGCATCGAATGGGAGAAAAGTGAATTAAAATTAGCAATTTAAGCATGAAAAGCATGTTTTTCACAATTAGGCACAATTTGGAGAGAAAACACAAAAGCATGCTATTTACATGAATAAATGTAGGTTTATGTGATAAAATCCACTCAAATCAAACCAAAATATATCGAAAAATATGGACTCATCAATTGCAGTTAGCACTGGTGGCTGCTTCAAGAAAAATACTTCAAATTGATGAGTTTTTTACACAATTGACTACTATTATCAATATTGTTGGTGCATCTTACAAACGAGATGATCAACTACAAGAAGTTCAAAAAATTAAAAATCCAAAATTGATTGCCAATGATGAGCTAGAAACAGGTCAAGGTGCAAATCAAATGGGCACTTTACAAAGAGATAGAGATACAAGATGAAGCTCTCACTTTCATTCTATTTGTAGCTTGATAAGAATATTTGCAGCTACTCATACCATTCTTAATAACATTATTAATGATGTTACAATTTTTGCTAAAAAGGTGAGGCTTATGGTGTCAACGAAGTGCTATTCTCGTTTGAATTTATTTTTTTCGTTACATTTGATGAAGGAAATTATGGGATTACTAATATTTTGTGCCAAGCATACCAACAAAAATTTCAAGATATTTTGATTGCAATGCATGTTGTTTTTACATCAAAACTACTTCTTCAAAAATTGAGGAATAATAGTTGGTGCAATTTACTTGAGATTGTTAAGAAGTTTTGTGAGAATAATGAAATTGATATCCTTGATATGAGTACAAAATACACAGTTGAAAGAGGTCGATCTCGTCAACCAAAGATAACAGTTGAGCATCATTATCAGGTAGATGTGTTTTTGGCAACAATTGACTACCAAATATAAGAGTTAAATAGTAGATTTAATGAGAAAACTATAGAGCTTTTGACTTTAAGTACTGCTTTAGATTTTAAAGACAATTTTAAGTTATTTAATTTTCAGAATATATGCAAGTTAGCTGAAAAGTTTTATCCTTCAGATTTTTTTAATCATGAAAAGATTTTTTAAATGCTTAATTGCAATATTATGCATTTGATATACTGAATTATTTAAAAGATGTTCGGACACTTTTCCATTGAGAAGTGTTAGGGGGTCAGCAACTTTTGTGTTTTGTAACCATCAATTGGCCATCAATAGTGTTCTTAATGGTGTGAGATTACATCCAATGGTGGGAGATCACTCACTTTTCTTTTGATGGTTAAGTGCTGGCCATAAAACACAAAAATTGCTGGTCCCTAGACTTTCTCTTTTCTATTTATGTCTAAGATTGAAAGAAAGACAAAATTCAAGAACTTATCATTTGGTTGATAGATTGATTCGTAATGTTTTGACTCTTCTAGTATCTACAACAATAATAGAAAAAGTTTCTCGGTAATGAAAATTGTTAAAACAAGACTTCAGAGTAAAATTACAGTTTCTTGTAGATAATTTAGTCATTTATATTGAGAAAGAAATTGTAGCTACTTTCAGTATATATTCAATAATAGATGACTTTGAATCAAGAAAAAAACGTCAAGCTCAATTGATGTTTATGTAAGTTACAAATTTTAATTCATTTCAACTCTAATAATATTATTATTAATTTTTCATCGCATAAGTTATGGTTGTGATTTAAATTATTTACATGAATCATAATATATTTTTTAATAATTTTACAAGAAACATCTAAAAAAGAATTGAATAGTATTTGAAGATTTTAAATGCAAGTATGCAACAATCTATATTTACAATATTTAAGGTTAGTTTTAAATATTTGTGTTTAATTATTTTAATACATGATATATTCAATTATCTTATAAAAGGTCG
>NC_029786.2:83670024-83671751 GCF_000816755.2 Arachis ipaensis | reverse complement strand
AAGGTTCTTTAATTTCTTGCAATTGAGATTAGTTCAGTTGGTACCGTTTAGGTGGCTAAAATTTCTGATACTTTTCTGTTATCTCAATTTTAAATCTCTATTATAAGAAAATAAAAAAAAAGGAAAAAAAATAAAAATCTCTCTAATTTGAGAGCTTTTTCTTAATCTATGTATGTAGTATTCTGACAATAAAAATGTTTAATAGAGTTAGTGATCAACAAAATATTTTAGGATAAAATATTATTTTATTTTTAAAGATTTGAGACAAAACACAGTTTAAAGATACTATTTAATATTTTAAACAGAAAGTATACAATGTACATCGAATTATTTTTAGTTTTTCTTACTCATTAGAGCATTAGAAGTTAATTATGGTATATAGCATAATCCTTAAAAATATAATCAAACTCTCCACTTTTTTTCTGTTTGATCCAAAAGAAAATATCAGAATATTTTTTTAAAAGAAATTTTTTTTCTAAAAAATAAAATTTGTTGAAGAGTAAAATTTTTTATTCAACTTGTAAAAAACATGCATTGCACATGATAATAATTTTTTTGTGGACTTTCTATTTACGAAGAGAAATAATTTTCACTCTTTACCGAAATTTAACTCTTCACATTAAAATTACCTTTTTAGAATAATATTGCATATATTGAATATGCTATTATGATTATTTGAATTTAATTCAATAAAAGAATTGAGAATTAATAGAAAGAAACTTTTTGTAAAACAGATAATAAGAGGCATGAAAATGAGACTAACAGGAGGGATGAAATCGGAGACTAAAAAAATAGTAGAAAAATCACAGAAAACTAGCATATAGTTGTTAATGAGAGTATCAGACAGTAAACACTAAGCTTTTCATTTTTGTCATATTTAATAAACACTCTTCTTTACAATTGAAATTAGCTCACTTGATACCGTTTAGGTGGCTAGAATCTCTGGTACTTTTTTGTTGTCTCAATTTTAAATCTCCATTAAAAAAATTTAATTAGTTTATACCTATTATACTATTATATACTACAAGTATTTATTGAAAAATATTATTAATAGATATAAACTATTTGAAAGATTGTTATATATATTATTATTAGCACATATGTTATTAAATGCTAAAGTAGTCTGGTCGCAAATCATGCCCAAGGACAGGGGTTCAAATTTTTCTCTATCATATTCTAAGATAATACACGCTAAAGGAGCGCTAGAGCATCGTAGGCTGCGTACTTCTGTATTTGATCACAATCACAGGTGGACAAGCAATTCATGCTTGCTACCATTACTCCCAAACATATTAACGGCGCGATAGAAGGGCTACATGAACACGGAAGTCCGTGGATCCCAGGTGGACAAGTGATCCATACTTGCTACCATCACCCTCAACATATTAATAGCGCGATAGAAAGACTACATAAACCCAAAAATCGGTGGACAAGAGATCCATACTTGCTACCACCACCAGAAGCACTACATTATTACGAAAGTAGGACTGTGTAACGATGATTATGACAATGACAAAACTGATAGAAAAATACATAATTTAAGGCAATTACTCATAAAATATTTCTCTTAGAAATTTAGAAAATGTTTAAATTATCATAACTATAATCGCAAAAATGATTTATTTTTAATTTTATGATTTTGAATTTTTTTAATTGCAAATACCATTGTTATAAAAAATTAAATTGATAATTAACTCGATCAGAATACTAAATCATTGGATCACTGA
>NC_029786.2:83657015-83670019 GCF_000816755.2 Arachis ipaensis | reverse complement strand
ATTTATCAAAAAATAATATTTCTAGATATCACATAATCGTAAAAAATAAGTTGTAAAGAAAATAATATAGCTCAAAAATAGTTATTTTCATTTGTCTTATGAATCTTTTCAAATATCACAATATTTATTATCCAAACTTAACATCCACACCATATTTATAAGAATTCCAAATAAATGATCTTACCATATCATTTCAATACATATCCAAGGACAACCTAATCAAACTTATCAAATCATGGCCTCCGGCCCAAATCAAATCAACCCGGCCTCCGATCCAAATCAAATCATCTCTGTCTCTAGCCCAATTCAAATCAACTCAGCCTCCGGCCCAAATTAAATTAATCACCATCAAAATAGAAATTAATCACAAGCACAAATAAAATACAAGGCAAACACATTTAAAGAACAATTACAGCAAGTATCACAATTACCAGCTAATCAAAATTCATTAAATAGGCAAACCAAAACACTTAAGCACACCTAAACAAGGTAAACAAATACAACATGATGCATGCCTGTCCTACTAGCTGTGAGCTCAAGTGCGGTTAAACTGTCATATCCCGATACATCCGGTAGCTAATCCGGACATTATCTCTAGGTTATGCATCCCCAAGAGGAACACAAACGAAGGAGGGTGACTTTGTACAGCGAAGGAGTGTGCCTTTCCACCTTCCCCCAAAATCTGATCCTCTATCCAAGCTAAGCCTCTCCTCCTTCAACGAAGAAGACCTCCTCCTCTAAGAATGCCACACGACAAAAATGAGAAAAAGATCACAAATTCCAAGGCGAGGTGGGCAAGAGTGAGGGATAGTCTCGATCCAGACCCTGGCAGTTGTGTTCGTGGGAGTTCCTAATGGCATTTTTGGTGTGCTAGGAGAACTTGCTGCTAGGACTAATCTTCATTGCGTCGGTGTAGCACCTAACTTTAAAGAACAAGAAGTAAAATGAGCAGCAAAAGCAAAAAGAAGAAGAGACCCCATTAGAGAATAGATGGGTGAGAGAACGAAAGCGTGGGTGGAAAACACAAAGGGGGTAGACATAGGAATCAAGACAAAGATCCAAGAGTTTAGAACCGAGAAGAGTATCGAAGATTAGAGAATGAGTCTTTCTCTATCTTTGTGGATAACCTTCCTGATGACATTTCGAAGAGAGAGTTGTTTCAATTGTTCAATTGGACAGGATACATAAATGATATATATTTGTCACAGAAATAAAAAAATGGTAACATATATATCTTTGCGTTCATACGATACCCCACGAAGGGAGGCGCATTGAAGGCGGTAAGAAAAATGAATCGTATGAGATTAAGAGGAAACGTTGTGTTTGTGGGGTAAGAGAAATACAGGCGAGTGTCGAGTTTGAATGATATGAAGAGAACTGAGATGGAAGAAGATGATCGGAATACTTCTTCTCGTCAGTTGCGATGTGAGGAGGTTCAGTTAGAGGCTCGGAAGAATACAATAGATCTAAAAAAGGAGACAACAGTCAGAGATCCTCATGGGAATGGTTGGACAAAAAAGGTAGAAGTGGCTGTGGCAAAAGAAAACTTGGAGTGGCTACAGAGAAGTATCGTGGGAGGGACAACAGTTGCTATCAACTTTGACTCGTTGAAGACTCAAATTGCAAAAAACTTGCCTCAAGTCACCCAAGTACGAGAACTGGGTGCATATAAAGCGTTACTGACTTTTGATAGTATGTTGAGTGCTGAAGAGATATACACATTCAAAATAAATAGCCTATTAGAGTTTTTCCATAGTGTTTGGAGATGGGAGGAGTCAGAGTGGAGCGAAACTAGAAGAGTGTGGCTAGAATGTTTTGGAGTTCTGTTGCATGCTTGGTCAGCGAAAACTTTTAAAACCATAGGGGGTCAGTGGGGCAAAGTAGTTGGGTGCAATACAATGACAGAATCGTGCAATAGCTTCAGTGTTGGACGAGTTCAAATTGATACCTATGTTATGGATCTAATTAACGAATGGATACACATTACAATAGGAATCAGTGGCTTTGATGTCTTGGTTAAAGAGGTGGGTCGAGAGACATATGGAATGAACTGTCAGTTTGATAGCGATGCAGACGAAGGCACCAGCAGTGAACAACGAAGTAAAAGTACTGCAGGCAACCGTGCGGATGCGACTGCCAAGTTGGGGAGGCAAGCATGCTTACCGGAACACATAGATCTGGTGGAAGAACTGGTGATGTCGATGACGTGGGAGGATGAAGAAGTCAATGACAGATTGATAATTACAGAAAGTATTTTGAATGAGTGGCTTAATGGAGATTTAAATTAGAATTGTCTAATTTTGGTAACGTCTAACGCAAATAATGCTCAGAATGAAGAGAGAGCTAATTCTGGGGAGGGTGCCATTATGACAAATAATGAAGATTCTGATAAAACTGTATCTTTGATTCTTAATGACATGCATTATGGGCCGCAAGGGGGTATCAGCAAGGAAAAGGCAATAAAAAACGGTAGAAAAAAAGTGGGCAAAAACTACTATCAATTATAATTTGGGCTATGGATTGCCCTTGGGCCTTAATAACTCAGTGGACCAAAGCTGGAAGGCTACCGAGGGATACTTGCTGGTTGGGCCAGGCCAGCTGGAACTAGATCGGGTGCATAGCAGCAAGATGTTGGAGAACCGACCAGCCCAGGACACAACAAATGCACGAGTGCTTCCTGGAGGCGGAGGCACTGCTCTGACCCTGGGAAGGAGCGCACGGCGAACTGGAGCATGCCGGGAGGGGAACCGAGACCGCCAGGGCAACGTGAAGCGAGCACAACCTTTACAATTATGTGAAGGCACAATAAAGGGCCGTGCAGTCGCTGAACAGATTGGGAATGGTGGATACGGCAGTGTTGGAGCTGGCCGGGAATGGAACCGTGGAAACCATGGTGTTGTGAACCAGTCTGAAATTATTCAACTAGGCCCAGGTACGATGAAGGCTGGTGTTGTGGCTGGGAAGACGGTGAATGTTGAAAGCCGCGATTCGGAGGTATTGGAGATTGATGAAGTTGCGATGATACCGGCTGAGATAGAGGTTGGAAGGAGTAGAGGGGGGCGATTACACTGAGTTTCGGGTGGGTAGAGCTCATGACTACGAGGAAGCTGCCGGAGGTAAGGAAGTTCAAATTGGGGATGCCAGCGATGATGGGAAAGATGGGGATATAGATAGGGAAAACAGATCAGATGGGGAGAACAAGGCTATCAGTGTACCTGAAAACAGAAGCTGGGCTAATGAGGAAGCAGTAATTACTGAGGCTGCAAATGGAGGTAGTGGTTCGAGGATAGGTCAGAGGATGCTAGTGTAGGCTGGAATGCAGCTGGGAATATGCAAACAGGGGACTACATTGATGAAAACGATGAGGAAATTGGCGACAATCAGAATACAACATTGGAGGAGAAAATGTTAGAAAATAAGAGAACATGGGAACTAGCAGTGGAGTCTGATGCGATTTTGTACAACGAAAAAGATGATATCATGGCCATCTTCCAAGCTCAAAATGAAGAAAATGCTCAGAAAAGAAGGTTGGCGAAACAGAAGGCGAAAGCAAGATGGAGCAAACCTAAGAATAACAAAAAGGTGTGTAATATTCCTTCAAAATGATCTTTAGTACATGGAACGTTAGGGGGTTGAAGGGGGATGGGAAGATGAGAATGATTAAAGACCTTAAGAAAAAATATAGGCTTCACATATTAGGTCTGATTGAGACTAAAAGACAAGTAATAACGAAGTTTGATGTAACAAATATGTGAGGCTGTGATAATGTTGGGTGGGAATATGTTGAGTCTAACGATGCATCGGGTGGGTTGTTATTAATATAGGATGAAATGGCTTTTAAATTGAGTAATTGTTATAAAGGAGAGAGATGGTTGTGTGCGGACGGGATGATATTGAAGAATAATTTCATTTGTGCTTTTGTTCTGGTTTATGGTGCTCATACTAGAGAAGAAAAAATTGTTGTGTGGGAGGAGTTGAGCTATGCAGCTGGTTTATGTCAAGTCCCTTGTTGTTTTATGGGAGATTTTAATGAGATTGTACAAGTGGAGGAAAGAAAATATACTACTAGCTTACCAGCATCTGCTGAAGAGTTCAGAAATTGGATACAAGAAATGCACTTGGTGGATCTGCCGCTTAATGACAGCAAGTTTACTTGGTTTAGAGGGCGTCAGATTAATAGAGTGCTGGTTAGTCTGGAATGGGTTGAGGAGTTTCCTGAGATTCGTCTAAGAGGAAGGCCAAGAGGCTCGTCAGATCATTGCCCGCTGATAGCTAAAGATACAAGGTTGAGATGTGGTCCTAGACCATTCCGAAGCCTAGACTCGTGGTTCATACATAAAGGTTTCATCAGAATGGTTAAAGAGGAATGGAGGGCTTTAGGGGAGATGCATTTTACAGATAAATTGAAGGCTTTAACGGTTCCTTGGGAGAGATGGCACAGAGACAACTTTGGTGACATGGATAAGAAAATTATGAGGTTTGAGGAATAGATCAAGAAGATGGATGATGTCGTAAGTAATGGAATATACGATGGAACAGTGGAGGCCAGAAGGAAAGCGCTAGTGACTTGCTGTGAGAAGTGGTATGTGAGAAAAGAATTGCATTGGAAACAGATGTCATGTTCCCGACTTGTGAAGGACATGGACAGAAACACCAGGTACTTCCACAATATAGCTTCAACAAAAAGGAGGAATAACAGGATTGATGCTTTGGTAATTAATGGAAGACTGGTGAGAAATCAAGCAAGAATAAAAATCGCTATCCGAGAGTTCTACAAGAATTTATATCATCAGGAAAAGTCATCTACGGTGGGCTTTAGGGATGGTCTGGTGGAGGTGATAGCTGGAGATGATGCCGCGGCCCTAGAGGTGTTGCCATCAGTTGAGGAGATTAGAGAGGCGGTATGGGATTGTGACTCATCTAGGGCACCAGGTAGTGACAGATACAACATGAATTTTATCAAGAAGTGCTGGGATGAGATTGGAACTGAGTTCACGACAGCTGTATTAGGATTCTTTCAGACTTCCAGATTACCGACGGACTCTAATATCACATGGGTTGCGTTGGCACCAAAGTTCATTGGAGCAGAGGAGATTAAGGACATTCGACCAATTAGTATGGTTGGCTGTGTGTATAAGGTTGTTTCAAAGGTTCTGGTCAGGAGGATGAGATCAGTTATGCCAGGTCTGGTTGGAGAGACTCAGAGTGCGTTTGTCAAAGGGCGGAAAATACATGATTGAGCTCTTATTGCATGTGAAACGGTACATTGGCTTAAAAGGAGGAAGAAAGAAGCGGCAATAATCAAGCTTGATTTTCAAAAGGCATATGATAGGGTCAAGTGGAGATTTATGGACATTGTGCTGCAGAAGATGGGTTTTGGGCGAAGGTGGAGGGAGTGGGTTATGGAGTGTGTCGACACAACCTCTATGTCGGTTTTGATAAATGGCTCACCAATGAAGCCGTTCAAGATGGAAAGAGGACTGAGACAAGGTGACCCTCTATCTCCATTCTTATTTGTGCTTGTAGTTGATGTTCTACATAGAATGATTGGTGAGGCAGTTAGGAACGGTTGGATATCCCCATTGTTTATTGGGAGAGACAATATAGAATTGTCATACCTACAGTTTGCTTATGACACTGTTTTGTTCTGTCCGCCAGACGAGGAGAGTATTAAGAATTATAAGAGGCTTCTACAATGTTTTGAGCTGATGTCGGGGTTAAGTATCAATTTTGATAAATCCAGTTTGATCCCAATCAATTGTGACCAACAGTGAGTTCAAAGTATGTGCAGCTTGTTGGGGTGTAAGGAGGCGGCTCTCTTGGTCCGATACCGTGGAATCCCCTTAGGAGCCAATCCGAGGCTGGTTAAGACCTAGAAGCCAATCATAGATAAAGTGGAGGAGAAGCTAAGCTTGTGAAAATCCAAGATACTCAACAAAGCGAGAAAGTTGGTACTCATAAAAGCAGTACTAAGTAGCCTGCTAGTGTATTACTTAAGATTATACAAGATGTTGAAAGCGGTAGCAGAGAAATTGATTTCCTTGCAGAGAAGGTTCTTGTGGAGCAAGGAGGATGGAAGGAATGACATGGCTTTGGTCAGTTGGGATGTGGTCCAGGCTCCAAAAAAGCTAGGGGGTTGGGAGTTGGAAATGCCATGATTCAAAACACTGCACTCCTGTTTAAGTGGTGATGGAAATTCTCTAAAGAGGAATGTCCTTTGTGGAAGAAGGTTGTTTGCTCATGCAATAATCTCTCTCCTAATAAGCTTTTATTTTCCCAAACTTTACCTACTAAAAGGGGCCCATGGAAGGACATATGTCAGCTGCAGATTAAGGAGCAGCATATAGGAGAGAAGATTATAACTGGCTTGTCTATGGAGGTTGGTGATGGCAGAAGAACTCACTTCTGGGAAGATGTCTGGCTCAGTTGTGGACCTTTAAAGGATAGGTTTCCAAGGCTCTTCTCGGTTTCATCCCAAAGAAGATTTGTCATAGGGTTTGTGGTTTCTGGAACGGGTTTGAGTGGATTTGGAACTTCCAGTGGATGGGAGAGCTATTCCAACAGAAGTTGGAACTTGTGAATCAATTACATGATATCTTGAGACCAGTTAAACTAGCTATGGAAAGAGAGGATAGAGTTGTCTGGAAGTTTGACAAACAAGGTGTTTTTTCTACTAACTCATTTGTGCAGGTGTTGCAGGAGGAAACACCCCGGATGACATAACAAGCTATAGCTTCACTAAGACTATTTGGAAAGGGTTAGTTCCTCCAAGAGTAGAGCTGTTTGTTTAGTTTGTTTTGATAGGTGAGGGGAATACAAAGGAAAGGTTGTGTCGAGTCGAAATTATTAACCAGGATGAGAATGTGTGTGTGTGTGTGTGTGTGTGTGTTATGTAACAAGAATGTTGAATATGTCCACCACTTGTTCCTTGGCTGTGAATTTTCTTGGTAGGTGTGGTGCGCTTGGTTATCTAACTTTGGCAGCCCATGGTCCATCCCGAGTTCTGTGAAGGAACACTTTCAAAGTTGGACAGGTGCTACAAATAGGAAAGACGAGAGTAAAAAGTGGTTGATAAGCTTCTTCGCTATTGTGTGGAATATTTGGTTAGAAAGGAACAGGAGGTTGTTTCAGAATAAAACAAAATGCGCTGAAGATATCATCAACTTGTCGACTCTTAATTACAAGGAGTGGAGGTGTGAAGATTCCTTTGGTTGTTTATGACAATGCCAGAGATAACACTGGGATAAATTATTGTTTCAAATTCTATATAGAGTGTACAACAGGTGTTATTTTGCTGTTTTCTTATTTGTTCGCTCCACGTTTGTGTTGAACTTCTTTGTTTAAAAAAAAAAAAAGAAGACTTCATTTGCAAAACATAAATAACAAGAGCAAGAACAAGAAAAAAAAGAGACCTATATATAAAAATATTAAATATTGAGGAGTATTTGATAAAATTAAACTTATAAATACGTATTTAATTTTACATCATTAAATCTAATAATATCCAACAGTTCAAATTAAAAGATTACCATTAGTCCCAAAGAGAATTGAGACCAACAAATCGGCCAATCTTATTTATGATTACAAGAATGAAACAATGAACATCTCTAAATGTTCCTTATATATTTGTATATGAATTTGAAATCTATTTGATTTAAAATCTCACATCCTATTTAATAGTGAAAATGAGTATTTTAAAGTTATAATATTTAACAAATGAGAAACATTAGAAGGCCAATAAAATTTATTATTTTTAGTGAGTTAGTCAGTAATATTTAAAAATATGAGCTAAAAATATTAATAGATTATTAGACTAAAGATATTATATTAACGACTAAAAATACTAGTAAAAAATAATAAATTCTAGCAGCTCTTAAGCTTTTTTTTAAATAAATATGTTTAAATAATATGAGTGAAGAGTGCTAGAGAGCTAGTAGGTTTTGTGATTTATAACCATTAATTAATTATCATTAATATTTTTAATAGTGTGAGATTACATTTAATTATATGAGTTTACTCTTTTTTTTTTATTGATTAAGTGCTGACCAAATTTTAATAAAAATGATGTTCCTTAAACTTTCTCATTAACTCAATTTCTTCTACCGTACAAAATGGCTTAAGCATAATGAAATGACTTAAATGTAACTCTAGATATACACAAAAGGATCAGAAACTTATAATGAACATAATTCACAGTTAGGTTCACATTAAAAGACTTCAAACTTATACACAAAGAAACCATGGATATTTGAAGCAGAAAAAAATGATAATAAAAATAAATAAAATAGGAACAACTCTTGCTAAGGAAACCTTACTTGCATAATCACAATATCACATTATTGAAACTATTACTATTTGAAAGTAACTTTACTATTGGATGATGATGGAGAAATAAACATAGATGCAGAAAAATTTGTGTTGCTGCTGCTACTAATTGGGTATGTGTGTGAATGATTACTGCTTCCTTGTTGATCATTTGCTGAAGATCCATTCAGAATCATGTCAACTTTCATATACTCTCCTCTTTCTTGCCTAATTTCTTTAAGCATTGCTGCTACATCTTTCATGGTTGGCCTGTCATCAGGGCTTGGATTAACACACAAGAAAGCCACACCTAATGTCTGCAGAATCTCCTCAAGTTCGGATTCCGGCCGGACACGAAGGCTCTCGTCGAGGACTTCCTTTCCGCCTCTCTTTTGTCTCACCCAATCAACAATGTGGACTCCTTCTGGTATTGTTGGATCAATTGGTTGCTTCCCTGTTAGTACTTCTAGTACAACAACACCATAGCTGTAGACATCACTTTTCTCTGTTATTTTCATCATGTAGCCATACTCTGCAGGTCCCACCAAGGATTTATGTAAGTAAGCCATGATTTGTTACTAGGAAAATGTTATATCTTCATAACAGATTAAAGAAACAAAATCATAACCAACAAAATTATGTTGGTAACAAAAGTATCCATGAAAAGAACAAAACATTCACTTGGTATACCAAAAGCACTTGATTTGTTTTGAAAGATCTATCCAAATTGTAAGTAATTCTGTCAAGGATATTATCTTTCATGTGTAGTTTTTCATAGGATTTGAGTTTAGGGCTATACTCACATATAGATTCATACCATACATGGGAATATAGGATATATATATATATATATATACCCTTTTATTTTGTATCAGAGTGTCTTCCTTGAGTTGTTAGAGATAGAATCATTAATGTTATGTTCTCCTATTAGGTTAAATTTTAGGGATAGGGATGAGTGGTTTTATGACATGATATTAGAGCTGTATGGCCATAAAGTTTAGAGTTCTTGCTAGTAAAATAATCTTTCGTGGGTAATTTTAGCATTTTACTCGTTCATATGTGTGGAACACTATGCCCATTTACACATCGACTACTTGAATAGAACATTGATGCTTAAATTGTGTCCACTAATAGGACATGAAATATGAGTTCACACCTCCAAGAAAAGCTAGCGTACACACACATATTGTTAGTTTCTAAGGCAAAAAATGCAATAAGAAAAGCTATCTAAAATACAATTGGATATGTGACATTATTTCTTCAATTATATAACTATTTACTTGTTTGCTTCTTGGTTATTGTAACAGTCTCTTCCTAATTATATGGCTTAAGTGTTATTAAACTAAATATGTAATGCTCACAAGTTTGTAAGCCATAGATTGTTACTATATATGTATCTAAGCCTACAAGGTGTAAATACATTCAACAACAGTTGTGACATACTCTCCTAACAAAAGTAATCAAACTATGACATGAAAAGTTCAAAAAATTTGGATTATAGTACTAACCAGGAGCAATGTAGCCATAGGAACCAGCCAATGTACTAGAAGATCGTGCGAAATCGCCATCATCCACGAGCTTGGCGAGTCCAAAATCAGCTATATATGGTTCAAATTCAGGGCCTATGAGGATATTATTGGCCTTGATGTCCCTATGAACAATGGGAGGAACACAATCATGATGCAAGTAAGCCAAGCCCTGTGCCGCGCCGAGTATAATCCGGTATCTGATATCCCATTCCAGGCAGTTACTTCTTTCATGGAGTAGATTTCCAAGACTCCCATTAGGCATATAGTCATACATGAGCAATCTTGTGTTTCTGTTCCAGCTGCAGCCCAAGAACCTCACTATGTTCTTGTGGCGAATCGAGCCGAGTGTCTTCACCTCGGCCGAGAAGGAATCGCGAACTCCACAGTTACTCGCCGGCTTGTCACTTTGGCAGTCATATCTTGAAGCCATTGTTGTTGGCCAGAGCTTCTTCACAGCGATGACATCGCCGTTTTCCATTTCGGCTTTGTAAACAACTCCTGAACATCCCTTTCCAATTATGTTGGACTCTACCAAACACTTCAAGACTTGATCAACCGAGAAATTTAGCTTTTGGAACGGCGTAAAGTGCCACGGCAACGAGTTTCCTCCAATCTCAGAATCATTGCCATCTTGAGCAACTTTCCTCGCTCGAATGATTGTCGCGATTCCAAACATTGCCAATGCAACAATCAAAGCGCTTAGAAGTCCGATTGCGAGTTTGATTCTCTGTGACCTCTTGGAATTAGTACTATGCAGCATTGTTGTCATTGCAGCATTAGTGATGAAGCAAGAATCATGGCCGTTGGGACACAAGCCTTGATTCCCTTCGAAATCGGTCGGCAATAACTGGCGGAATAGCTTGCTGTCCGGTAAATAACCGGAGAATTTATTGTATGAGATATTCATAGAAACAAGATTTTGAAGCCCTGCAAATGCTAACAAGTCTCCTTCAAGCAAATTATGCGAAATGTCCAAAATAGACAACTTATTCAAAGCCGAAATCTGAGGCGGAACTATTCCAGACAATGCATTGTGACTCAAGTTAAGAGCAATGTCTAGCGCTTCGATTTCGAATAGTTCTTCTGGTATGCTTCCTGAGAATTTGTTGCTGCTAAGGTCTAAAAGCTGAAGACCAGAACACCGTCCAATCGAAGAGGGAATCGATCCGGAGAACGAATTTTGCCTAACAATGATTCTAAGCAGAGAAGCCAGTTCGCCAATGTTCATCAAAAACTCGCCGGAGAAATTGTTCATCGACACATCCATGACTTCAATCCTTGTAAGAGAGGATAAAGAACTCGGCAAAGCGCCGGAAAGCGAGTTATTGCTAAGGTTGAGCATTTGAAGTTCCTTGCAGTTACCGATATTCTCTGGTACTAACCCTGTAAGATGATTTTCAGAGAGATCAAGGAAGCTGAGGTTGTTAAGGAATCCAATTTCACTTGGAATCTGGCCTGTGATTCTGTTTTTAACGAGCCGGAGGCGAACAAGGGAGCTGCAGTTACCAATCTCCGCCGGAATTCGGCCGGAGATTTCGTTCGAGATAAGGAGAAGCTTTGTTAAGTTCTGAAGCTGAAACAAACTTGGAGGTAATCCACCAGTGAGTGAATTGTATGATAAATCCAAAGCTTGAAGGCTTCTACAACCGCCTAACGCCAAAGGAATCGCTCCTTCGAGCTTGTTCTGCCATGCAAAAAAAACTTCAAGCATCTCTAGTTTTCCGATCTCCGGTGGAATTGAACCGGAAATCTCATTTGTATCTAACTGCAACTGAACAAGGTTCGTCAAGTTTGAAAGGACTTCAGGAATTGAGCCTGAAATGTTGTTGTTACTCAGCATAAGCTCTTCGAGGTTCGAAAGATTCCCCAAACTTCGCGGTATTGTTCCTGACAGAGAGTTCAAGGAGACATCAAGAATCTTCAAGCTTATGCAGCTTCCAATTTCTTCGGGTATGCTGCCTAAGAAACTGTTCTGCCATAGCAGCATCTTTTCAAGCTTCTGGAGCTTCCCTAACTCCTTCGGAATGGAACCGGAGAGATCGTTCTCATAAAGAAACAAGTTCACAAGCTCAGAACAGTTTCCAATCTCAGCTGGAATCTCACCGGAAAGCATAGTACTATAAATTGAGATAGTTTGAAGCATGGATAGTTTTCCCAACGAAGAAGGTAACGAACCCGAAACCTTGGTATCTGCAAGGCCTAAAATGGTTAGATTATTGCAGTTACCAATAGCTTCAGGAATCTTCCCAACAATGTCCTTGTTCCCTCCAGCTCTTATCTTTTCAAGATTCAAAAGGCTTCCAAGCTCAACTGGAAGCTCGCCGCTGAGGCTATTATCGAAAACATTGAGATTCTTGAGGCTAACACAGTCACCAATCTCCTTTGGGATTGGACCTGTGAGCTGGTTTGAGTTTAATGTTAAGTCTTGAAGGTTCTTGAGGTTTCCAATGGTTGAAGGAATGGAACCAACAAGAGCATTTGAGCTGAGATCAAGAACGGAAAGCGAAGCGAAGTATCCGATATCCGGGGAGATTGGTCCGGTGAGATTGGCACCGGAGATGACGAGTTTTCGAAGGAAGGGAAGGGAAGAAGAGAGGTTTGAAGGAAAAGGAAGGGCTAACTGTATAGCTTGAATGTTTATCTCTATGACGTGGTTGTCTACGGAGCATTTGACGCAGGACCAGTTGCATGGTGTAGGGTCTAGAAGGTTCCAGTCTGAGAGTGGTGAAGGAGTTTTGGAGGAACCGTTTTTGAGCCATGAAAGCAAAGCTAGAGCTTCATTATTATTATTGTTTGAAGAGGAAGAAGAAAGAGGAAGGTTTGTTAGTGTGAGAAAGAGTAAGAAGAGATGGAGAAGAAGAAGGTGGTTGAGAGATTGCCTCGGCATTTGGTGGTGGTGGCTCAAGGCTTGCCTCGGCATTGGCATTGGCATTGACATTTGCCTCAAAACTCCAGCCATGGCAAGTCTCTAGTATTTGCATACTGCGTATATCGCTCGCTCTGTCCTCAAACCTCTTTTTTGGAGAAATTATTGGGACACCACTCTCTTTTTTCGTGTATATCTTATAAACATATTTTATAGCGAAGAAATATATATATATAGTTTTAGGGATGAACTAACATGTATTTTAAAGATACATGAATAATTTATTTTTTAAATTTTAGAAGATG
>NC_029786.2:83652765-83656902 GCF_000816755.2 Arachis ipaensis | reverse complement strand
ATAAGGTGTATATAAAAATAGTATAAAATAAAGTGTATAAAATAAAGTGTATATTTTAATTGCACTATTTACGTCAGATTGACAAAAATGCATCACGTTAGTTATTGACCCATTTTTTATTAACGACGTGATGACATGCCTTGATGACGTGGCGTGTTAGTGACACGTGTCACTCCATGATTTGGTCATGTATAATGGTATGATGATATATTGACCAGTGACACGTGGCATGCTAGCATGGATGGTTGTGACACGTGTCACAATGCTATTTAGCCACGTGTTGCAACAGTATTCGTCCACGTGTCATCCATTATGTCATCCAAATTAGTCCCTCACTTTGTGTTAAGTAGTCCCTCACTCTGTGTTAAGTGACTCATTTTAGTCCTTGAAATTGAATGTCTGGCACCAAATTAGTCCCTTCACCAGTTTTTTCTCATTTTTTTAAAAATTTAAAATTTTCAATATTTTAGATGCATTAATTTCAATTCTATTTTTTCACATATCGTTTAAATACAAGTGCTTTTATAAAAATTTTTATTTTTTTAATTATATATTTTTTCTATAATAATTTAACATTGATAAATTTTATAATATATAAGTATGTTATTATAAAAAAAGAATTATACGATTGATTAGACACATTTTTTCATAAAAAAATGTGTTTTTAATAAGAAATCAGGAACTAAAATACACATTTTTTTCCGATTCTTATGAATACATGTTTTCATTGTGTGTAAATGTGGGGGTGCTTGAAATATCTTCACATCAACTCCAAAACAGCGGTTCAAGGTACAAGAGAAAAAATATTTTATAAAAGTGCTTGTATTTAAATAATATGTGAAAAAATAGAATTGAAATTAATGGATTCAAAAATATTGATAATTTTGAATCTATAGAAAAAAAGGAGAAAAAACTAGTGAAGGGACTAGTTTGGTGCACGACATTCAATTTTAGGGACTAAAATGAGTCACTTAAGGCAAAGTGAGAGACTAATTTGGTGCATCTACAATCATGACATAATGGATGACACGTGGACCAATACTGTTGCGACACGTGACACAAATAGACACGTGGCCAAATAGCATTGTGACACATGGCGCAACCATCCACGTCAGCATGTCACGTGTCACTAGTCAACACATCATCATACAATTACACGTGGCCAAATCATGGAGTGACACGTGTCACTAACATGCCACGTCATCAAGCCATGTCATCACGCCGTTAACAGAAAATGGATCAAGGACTAACGTGGTGCATTTTTGTCAATCTCAGGGACGTCATTAGTGCAATTAGAATCTCAGGGACGATTTTAGTGCACGATGCCAATCTCAGGGACCATTTTGGGGTTTAACTCAGAGATACATAGTATCATCTTAATTTTTGTGTCCCTTGTGATTTTCTATATCAGATTTGTTACACATTCAGGTAATATATTGTCATTTAAATTTAACTAAATAGATCCAACACCAATAAAAATCACTCTAGTTAAAAAGAGTGTGATTACACAGACACATAATTCTTCCAACCAAGTCATTTACGTTTACGCGCTACGTTGTCATCGTCGTCGTCTTCATCTTCCTTCTCCTCTTCCTTCTCTTTCTCCTTCTCCTCCTTCTTCTTCTCTTTTTTCTTCGTGTGTTTTTTCTTCATTGTCATTCTTTTGTTGCTGCTGTTATTGCTGTTATTACAGTAGAAGGTGAGAAGAAAGAGTTTTGAATTGGGCAGGACAACGAGCCCAAATGCACCTTAATTCACTCAGAAATGAACTAAAATTATATAATGATTGCAACACAATTAACTCAAAAATGAACCAAAATTACATATAATTGATTGCGATACAATTAACTCAGAAATGAATCGAAATTACATAACAATTGCGACACGATTAACTCAAAAATAAAATAAAATTTACCATAATGATTGTGACACATAAACTCAGTTCAAAAATAAGCACACAAACAAGACTGAATCATTGATAAAAACACATCCAAAATCACTTTTGGACCAGACAACGTCATTAATATATTTTTTCTTATTTTTTGTTTGATATTTTCTTCTTTTTTTTTTGTTTTATTACTCTCAAGAGAGTAAATAAAAAAGAATTTTGAGAAAATAAAATAAGAATGTGAAGATGAAGAAGAAAAAGATGAAAAAGAAGAAGTAGTAGTAGTAGAAGATGAGGAAAAAGAGTTTTGAATTGTGCAGGAGAATGAATCAAAATGCACCTTAATTCACTCAGAAATGAATTATATAATGATTGCAACACAATTAACTCAGAAATGAACCGAAATTACATAATGGAATGTGACACAATTAACTCAGAAACGAACCGAAATTACATAACAATTATGACACAATTAACTCAGAAATGAACCAAAATTATATAATGATTGCGACACATAAACTCAGTCCGAAAACAAGTACACAAACAAGACTGAATTATGAACAAAAATACATCTAAAATTAATTTTGGATCAGACAACGTCAATAATATGTTTTTTCTTCTTTTTTGTTTGATATTTTCTTCTCTTTTTCTTGGTTTTATTCCTCTTAAGAGAGTGAAATAAAAAAACTATAAGAAAATGAAAAAAGAAGAAGATGAAGAAGAAAAAGATGAAAAAGAAGAAGAAGAAGAAGCAGTAGAAGATGAGGAGGAAGAGGAGAAAGAGTTTTGAATTGTGTAGGATAACGAGTCCAAATGCACCTTAATTCACTCAGAAATGAACCGAAATTATTTAATGATTGCGACACAATTAACTCATAAATGAATCGAAATTATATAATGGATTGCGATATAATTAACTCAGAAATGAAATAAAAGCACATAACAATTGCGACACAATTAACTCAGAAATGAACCGAAATTACACAATGATTGCGACACATAAACTCAGATCGAAAATAAGCAGACAAACAAGACTGAATCGTGAACAAAAACACATCTAAAATCAATTTTGGATCAGACAACATCATCAACATAGCAAAAATTCAACAATAATAATAACGACGATGACGATAACGATAACGACCATATGTATAAGAAGAAGACGTCAATGACGATAACGATGATGATCATCATGATGATGGAGGAGAAGGATGAAAAGGAAGGAGGAGCATAAATTCCAATAAGAAAAGGAGGAGGAGGAGGAGGAGGAGGAGGAGGTGGAGGTGGTGACGATAACAAAAATGAAAAATAATAAAAAAGGAGGAGAAGAAGAAACGCGAGGAGGAGGAGGAGGAGGAGGAGGAGGAGGTGTTGGTGACGACGGAAGCGAAAGTGAAAAATAATATAAAAAAAAGGAGGAGAAGAAGAAGAAGACGTACGCATCAGGGGTGAAGAAAGCATGCGTGAATTTGAAACAAGAAGAAGAAGATGCGCGAGGGAAAATGAAAACGAAAAAAAAGCGCGTGATTTAAATCATTTGAATGAACTTAGATGTTAAAATTATTTGGATGTGGAGAATAATTCTTTTTATATATAGTCAATTTCAATTAATAAATAATGTGTATTTTGTTGTTGTCATAGGTTTATATCTTTTTGAGAATTATTATTATTATTATTATTTCGCACTTGAGAAGTAATTTTGTTAGAATATCTTTTAGATGATAAGCTGAAAACCATTAATAAAAGGAAAAAAAATAAAATGGAGTAAAATATTATTTCTTTAAAACAAAGATTTAAGTTTTGACAAAATAATTTTTTTAAAAAGAAATAATATTTTTTTCTATAAAGATTATTTTAATTTGAGAAAAATTACTATTTTTCATAAATTGCAAAAAAAAAATTTCCTATAAAGATTCTTTTAATTTGAGAAAAGATGTACTATTTTTCATAAATTGCAAACAATTTACGTATTTGATCCAATTTTTTGTTGGAATATTTGAAAAATTACCTAAAGGATACATACATTGAAAAATTTCAATTTTTTTGAATCTTTTTCCACATAAAAGAAGTTTCCAAAATCAATTCATTTAAGATAAAATTATTAAATTTAGAAAATAGCATTTTTTTAATTAAATTTACAAAAAACATCCTAAAAATTAAATCTTATTTGGAGAATCTCTTACATGTCTTATAATATTTAGTGTATTTTATCAAACTAATGTTATTTTAGAGGGTCAAAATATTTTTTA
>NC_029786.2:83644494-83651781 GCF_000816755.2 Arachis ipaensis | reverse complement strand
AAAGATATTTATAATATTTTTGGGTTTTACAAAATTAGGCTGAAAATTTGAAAATAACAGTTCTAGGACAAAAACAATAAGACAAAATTTACTATGATAAAATTAGGGCAATTTACATAATTAATTATTTGGATTTTAAAATTACCCATTTACAACTTTTTAAAATAGGATACGTATTTACATTTTTTCACATATCTATAGGCAGTAGCGGTTTACAGTTACACATAATCCGCTACAGGCAACCGCGGATTTACGTGAAGAAACGGCTACACAGAAATCACTAGAGGCTACCGCGGTTTCTGTTGAGGTATGGTTGGGTATAAACCGCTACTGGCAGTAGCAGTTTATGTGTATGGGGATGCGTGCGTAAACCGCTGGAGGCAGTAGTGGTTTACGTTGAGTGTGTGCGAGTGTGGTTGCCTATATAAACCCCTCAAAGGCCAAAGGTGGAGGAAGAGTGTTGTTTCTCACAAATGGAGAGTGAGAAAAGTTTTGTGACTCTAGTGCATTGCTCTGGAAAAATTCAAAAAAGCAAAAGGTATGGTGTGAAATTTACAGATAGAGAACCGCTTAGTATTTTTATCCGGTCGTCGAGTACGTTGGCAGAGATTAAGCTCAACATATTACGGAAGCTCGGTGTGTATGGTTCGAAGTGGTAAAAAAGTTATTTTACAAGATTTTTATTGCCGTTGTGTCAACTGGTGTGAGATATGAGAGCTTTGTGATAGGGTTCGATGAGGACCTGCAGGTCTTGTTTCACTGCAGGCGGAGTTTCCCAGAGGTTAGAATACCCGAGCTGCTTGCGAAGTTGGAAGATGGTGTCGACAGCTCCGGGGCATCGGCGCCGAATCCTCAGTCGACGACGGTGGGTGGTGCCTCGACATCGATGCATGTGGTAGCAGTAGCAGTTCTGGTTCCTGATCCTCAACATTTTGCGGCTGTTCATGCTGGTGTGCCTCCTGGTGATCATGATTTTGAGTTTGAGGCCGGACCGGATCGAGTTGAGAATGCGATACGGGACGATGATTCAGATGACGAGCCGGTTGCAATTGGTGGGGACAGTGATGATGATATTCCGAGCGATACACCTACACCACATGGAGGTTCCGGTTCTGGCACACAGCAGTATCCTCCGCACCTGTCATCGTTGAACTTGGAAGCCGTCGGCCAACACCAGAATGTAGAGGCTACCTTCGCAGGCTAGGGTATGCATGATGCGAATGCTTTGATGAAATTTCAGATTGGCCAATCGTTCCAGAGTAAGAAGGAAGCTGTGTTGAGGGTAAGAGATTACATCATTCGGTGTGGAGTTGAGTACAGAGTTATGGAGTCGAACAATCTGAAATACAAAGGGAGATGCAAGGAGTTTGGTAACGGGTGCACGTGGTTGATTCATATCACGCTGCGAAAACGGAAGAGCACTTGGGAAGTTAGGAGGTACAACGGTCCGCACACGTGTATGGCCACATCGATATCAGTCGGTACAAGCTCCGTTCTTCTGCCATGATATTCAACTAGAGGTCGCACTCGGATAACTCGGACCCGCTCTCTAGATGTTCTGACCTCTCTCTAGAATTTTCTCTCTCTAACTTGCCCAACATCCACTCCAAATGAGGAATTCGCGGCTGCCTACCATGGATTATATAGACAACCAAACTCAACGTAAAGCGCTACTGCCTCCAGCGATTTACACACGCATTTTCATACACATAAACCGCTACTGCCAATAGCGATTTATGCCCAACCACACCTCAACAGAAACCGCTGCAGCCTCTAGCGATTTCTGTGTAGCCGTTTCTTCACGTAATCTGCGGCTGTCTGTAGCAAATTATGTGTAACTGTAAACCGCTACTGATAGTAGCGGTTTCTATAGATATGTGAAAAAATATAAATACGTATCCTATTTTAAAAAGTTATAAATGGATAATTTTAAAACCCCAAATAATTTAATTATGTAAATTGCCCATAAAATTGCTTTCTAAATATTTTTGTTGCCACTGTAATTAGGGGCAGATCTTTGAATGGGGAATGAGGGCCATGCATGCCCCAACCTTTTTATAAAACTAATAGTACTAGATGTTTTTGTGATATAATATTTCAATTGGTTAGAGATTTTTTTTCACAAATTTAAGAGTATTTGATTTGCGTTTTTATTTTTTATTTTTATTTTTAATATTTTTTATTTTTTATTTTTTAAATTTTATAAAAAAATGTGAATGGGCCATGCATCCTTTTTATAAAACTAATAGTACTAGATGTTTTTGTGATATAATATTTCAATTGGTTAGAGATTTTTTTTCACAAATTTAAAATTTATTGATTTGCGTTTTTATTTTTTATTTTTATTTTTAATATTTTTTATTTTTTATTTTTTAAATTTTATAAAAAAATGTGAAAATAGTAAGAATTTTCTTATGACACACACAACAACAAATTCATTTTAAAATTGGTGTATATTTTGATCATATCTAGCCTTTATGAAATGTGCATAGAAGTATTTTTCCGTACACACATTGAATACATTATTATACAAATAGGTTAAATAATTGTTGTCCTCATTTTTTGTTCTAAAAATGCATTGAGATATATATGAATTTTTAAAAATAGTTGGTTGCTTCATGGTTCACCGAGCCACAAGTTTAATGGTGCATATTGATTTTATAATTGGTGTGTATTGTGATCACATTTAGCTTTTATAAAATGTTTCTAGGAGCTTTTTTGCCGCCTCAGTTTGATTATGTTACTATACATGTAGGTGTTACATGTTTGGTAGGACACATTGGATTTTCGAGTTAATAATTAAATTAGTTCCTGAAAGATAAGGTATTCTTTAAATTTGTCCCTAAAAGATTTTTTCAATCAAATTGGTCTTTTAAAGATTACAAATTAATTATATTTGTTCTTCAGTTACCCCGCTCATAAATTTCGTCAATGATTGATGATATGAAATGTTAACTAATAGCATACATGACACATACCATGTTCAATTAGACGTTGACTAAATATGTTTATAAAAATTTATCAATTTAGTCACTAGGTCATATTGGGAATAGGATTTTTGTAATGGAGAAAATAACTAAATTAGTAAATTTTCATAAACATATTTAGTCAATATCCAATTAGATATATCGGGTATTATATATGTTATCAATTAACGTTTTACAATATCAATCTTTAAAGAAAATTGTTAATGGAGTGACTGGAGGACAAATATGATTAATTCGCAATCTTTGAAGGACTAATTTGATTGATAAAATATTTCAGGAATGAATTTGAAGAATGTCTTATTTGAATTTTGATCCTCTAAATTTTGAATTTTTAATTTAGAGAGTAAAGTGTGATCTTCTACCTTTGAATAATTTCTCTCTCATATTTACTCTTAGTCCCACCTATGAAATGAATGGTGAGATATCACACTTTATTCTCTAAAACAAAATTCAAAATTTAGAGGATTCGTCTTATTTTTCAGGATTAATTTGACTATTAATTAACCCTTTTTATCTTTATTTAGTTTACATTAAAACAAAATCACACAGACACACACATAACAAGGGGTAGCAATATGTACCTTACCCGCGGGTACCCAACCCGATCCATAGCGGGTAGAGTAGGGTGTGAGTAGGGTTATCGTACAACCTCAACCCTACCGACCAATCCGCACCATATATATGTATATATTATATACTTATATAAAAATATGTTTTAAATAGATGTTAAATCAAAGAACTCTCATTAAATGCAAAAGATCCTTAGTCACTAAAAAAAGATTATTAATTGATAATTTCATATTTTTTTTACACATTAATAAGTTATATTTTAAACACTACAAGAAAAGAGAACTATTTTAACACTTTTTTTTTAACAGCCATAGTTAAGTGTAAAAATTAATATATATTTTTAACAAATATCACAAATGTCAAATTCTCTATGTTTTCTTGATGAATAATTTGATTGTAGAAAATTACTCCTCAATTTTGACACTCATTTGCTTTCAGCTTACTCTACTATTCCTCTTTTTCGGTGAGCTCCATCAATTTTGGCATCACACTGCTCTCGGTTTTTTATCATACTACTCATTCTTCATCTTCAAAATCTCAGTTTATTCTTTAGTTTCAAGATCTCATCTCATTCTTTGTTAAAAATTTTTGTTGAGAATTTTTTATGGTCAATAAGTGTCAAAATAAATAGTATTTTTGACAGTTAATAAGTTTCACAGAAAATATATTCTCAAATTTTTCTAACAAATTATTTTTGATGGCCAATATTTATCAAAATAAGATTTAAACTTTTTTTTTACAATTACTTATATGTTAAAAATACTATTTTTGACAAAATTTTATTAATATATTTTTATAGTTAAAATAGTGTCAAAATTTATTTTTTTTTGACGAATTTTAATTCTTTTTTGATACATATAATCCTAAAAAATAATCTATATTATTAGTAGTAAAATTATCATCAAGTTATATAATAATGTTGTATCTTTTTAGTAATTCATGAATTGAGAACGAATAGGATTAGGGTTGAAATATTCTCAATCTATAAATAAAATAGGATTAAATTCATATAAAAATCGGATTGAGTTAGGATTGAATCCGAATCCTATCCTACCCTACCTTACCGATTACTACTCTGACCATAACCATCTTAATAAACATGGCAGTTATAAACTGCACCTTATAAATAGATTACAAAAATGTGATATTTGACGTTTATGCCAAAGGGAACTTGAAGCCACTCATGCTTTCAATTTCAATTTTTATTTTCATGAAAGTTAATTCTTCGGGCGAAACAATTTTAAGAACTAACACAGCATTCCCATGGTAGGATTTTATGGACTATTTATTTGGGTGAAATATTATTTTTATCCATATTTAGTAAGTTTTAATCGTATTTCTAAAGTTCTAATCATTTTTTTTTATCACAATTTTAAAATTGACTCAATTCACAGTGAGGTGCTGGAGAAGAAACATAGCAACATTTGATTTAATTTATCGTAATCAATTTGTTAATATATTTGTTAATGTATTTTAAAACACGAAAAAATAATAATTGGTTATCAAATTATTTATGGAGCTATAAAAAAGATTTATCAATTCTGTTTGGATAAAATAAGATAAAAATACTTTTTTTTTTTATTTATTATGTGAAAAATATATTTTTTTAAAAAAAATCTTTTAAAAAAGATGTAAATTGTAGTTTTTTAAAAAAATATTTTTTTAAATTTTTTTAGTACTTTTATTTTTACTATTAAAAATTTATCAAACACACTAAAAAATAAAAAAAATATCTTTTTCATTAAAATTTTTTTTATCGATTTAATGGCTACTAAAAAACACTTACTTCTGATTTAACTATAAAAGTAAGATGTGTAGATAAATTTATTATTCATTAAGTTCCTATTGAAATAAAATTTACACAAGAAAAAGCATTTCTCATTCGTTGATTATTACTAGGGCATCCCAAAAACGTTTTAAATTAAGTTCTGAATTAATGAACTAAACTATGCCAGTAACCTGCCAAAACTTATTCTAGAAAAGAAATTAAATATTCAGATAAATGATTGGACTATTTTTCAAAATCAAAATAAAAAATCTTAAAAAATTCAAAAATATAAGAAAAAATACACAAAAAAATTATGTAAAATATATTTTTATTTAAAAATAATATTTTTACATTCTCTTTGATATTTTTTCTAGACTTATTCTATTTAATATATAAATGAGGGAAAATATTTTTATTTTAAGAAAATTTGCTTGATTATTTTATCCACCAAAATATAAGAATAGAAATAGATAGTTTAAATATATATTTCCTCTGATGATCTGTGCTATCTCATTAATTTTTGGAGACATTTAATTTATTAAATAGTACAAATGTAGTATTAGGAGGAAATCAGTTTTCCTATTCGTTTTTCTCTTCACTCTTCTCGAACTTGTTGAGAGTGCAGCCAATGACGGTGCAGAAAACTTAAATTTCTATAATTCCATGATAGTTACATTCTTTGTATTGAAGCAAAAGGAATAGGAGGGAGACAAAGACATGAAGATTTTTATAAGATTTTTGGAGTCAGAACACCATCACCACCACTTACCTCGCCTCGGGGTTCTGTTCTTTTGGCCAATTATTTTTTATTTGCCTGTTGCTTTGAAATTTGTAAACCTTGTTTGACACTAATTATCAGATAGCATGTGTTGTTGCATTGTTTTCCTCAACACTAGTCACTACTACAACTACTAATAGTGTCTGTGACAATTATATACAATATTGGTAAGGTAATGGTGTTGATAACCGAGCTTCTTTATTTTTTGCTTTGCTTTCTGGCACTTTGCTACTTGTTTTCAAAGTTTCCCATTCAAAGCAGATTCCCTAGCCAGTGTTTTAATTTCATGATCATTTGAATTCATTCGTAAGCATCTAGCTATAGCTCGGCATAAATAAAAAATAATGTCCATCAAAAGAATTTTTTAATAATTATATATATAGAGAGAGAGATTAGCCAGACAAAAAAATGAATTTTTTTTTTTTAATAATTGAAAGAGTAAAGTGTAATCTTTTATCATTAATTTTATCAGTAGGACTAAAAACAAATATAAAAGGAGAGAATAATAAAAGATTAGAAATCACATTTTATTCTCTCAATTTTTTTTAACAATAAAGAATAATCCTCTTTGGTTATAAACACTTTTTAATTTAGAGAAAACATTTTTGTTTTTTATTTTAGGAACCCAAGTATTTGTTTCCAAATGAGGATGGGCCGTTGGATACCCTTTATGATAATTTTCTTCCGCAAACATATAATATTCCCATAATATATACCTCACTATGCATAATTGCATATACATTTGGGATAGACATTAGACAATATAATATTTCAACATTAAAAAGGAAAAGTAAAATACGGAGTTAATAGTCAAAAATAATTTCTGAAATATCACACGACGATCAATTAGTCTTTAAGAAATCAGATATCTCAAATTAGTTTGTGAAAGATACAATTATAAGATGATGACGGATTATGTTAACTCCCATGTGAAATGATGACATGATATATTAATACTATGTGTCATAAAATAATTAAATAATGTGTTATGTCTGTAAATATATCATTTGACATATAAATTTATGTAAAATCAAATTAATTTCTGAAAATATACGCATGAGTTATTTTCACTCATAAAACTTTAAAAAGTGAGTAAATTAGTACTTAGACAAATAAATATCTCTTATTTTTTTCATAATCTTAAATTTTTAATATTTTTTATCCTACTAATTTTATTCTCATTT
>NC_029786.2:83638804-83644390 GCF_000816755.2 Arachis ipaensis | reverse complement strand
TAAGGCGTAATAAATAGAATTAAAATTAGTAGGATTAAGAAATATTCAAAAACAAATATTATAAAGAAAAATAAGAGAAATTTACTTGAGAACTAATTTGACTTATTTTTTAAAATTTTAGAAATGAAAAAGATTCACATGTGTATTTTTAAAAGCTAATTTGACTCTACATAAATTTATGACATGTTAGATGTCACATGACATTTAATTTGACTTATGATTGTATTTTTCAGGATAAATTTAAAACATCTAATCTTTTGAGGATTAAATTGATTCTAGCATAAGCTTTTAGGAACTATATTTTGACAATTAATATGTAAAATATGTATAGATACATAATTATTTAATTTACTAGTGAAAAATAAAAACCTAGAGTCTAAAACTAAGTTGCACGAAATATCAAAGATAACAATGTAGGATTGATCAAGGTATAAATATCTTGGTCTTCCCAACTAGTAATCTCAAATTTGAGTCATGGAAATGAAAAAATTATTTGTGGAAAGACTTCTTTGCCTTTTCTGAGAATTCAACATACTATACAGTATACTCAATGCTCGGATAGTGCTTAGTGCATATTCACATGAATCTCAGTTTAAGATAATTAAAATAAATAAAATGCTCCTTATTCACTTAGAGAAAAGAAAAAGCTCAAGAAATAGAAGGAAACTTGCCTTCAGTGGAAAACAAAAGATTACATCACCATAGACTATTAACTAATATTAACCAACCTTTCTAAAAAGTAAACACTGAAGACTCCAGGTACTGAAACACCACTCTAACAGTATGAATTCTGTCTTGTTCTCTAATGTTCCTCAATGGTAGGAATATGCAACATACCACATGAAACAATGTATATTTCATCCATTTTACATTGCCTTAAAAGAACTAGTCCGAGATTTTTCTGAAGTTAAATTTAGAAAATAGTAGGAATGATTTTGAATGTGAAAATGATATTGAAACATTTATTAATTACACATAGCTGAAACATTATTCATATGGATCTATCATTTTTTTTTCTTTAAAATTCTTTAGTCTTCCATACTAATGATACACCTTAGTCCCTCCCCTCTCAACATTAGATCAAATGCCTTGTTGATTTCAGAGAAAGGAACTCTGTGGGTTATAAACTTGTCCAATTCCAATTTCTGCAAAGTAATCAAAGGAAAATGATCAAAAGGGCGTTAGAGTCCTTTCCAATAGTCCAAATGTTATATCAAGAGGTTAACAGAAGAAATGTTTTTGAGTATAGCCGTAATCATATTTTGAGCCGACATACCACCCATTTACTATTGAACAGGATATGGACCCAGATTAACCAGTGAATGAGTGATATGACGGCTCGCTCTAATTACAATTATGATGACTGTGTTTAACTAACACAGCTATTGTAACCGTTATAAAATGTAATCACCTTGTTCATATACATATCGACCACAGATGGAAGATCAGTTCTGGGCTTGTAATTTCCAAAGAAAGTTCCTTTTAGTGTTCTTTCGTTGAGCAAATTAATGGGCTTGGTCATGAAAACTGCATCCTTAGTTGGAACTCCAACAAGCACAGCAACACCCCATCCCTACATAGTTCATCAAAATATGGTTAGGTACTTAATCTCATTCAGATTGCAGTTCTACACTTCTTAATAAAAACTTCATGTATGACGCAAATAAACAAAAAAGGAAAATCTTGTTCTACAACACATATTCTTTAATGTGTTGATTTCTCAACTCAATATAACATTTTTTGTAGCCAGAACAAGATATGAATTTGTTTAAGGTGACATTTGGTTATTGTCCTGAGGTAAAGGATACAGAGAGGTCAACAAAACATGTTTGAAGGTAGATACGAAAACAAGAACTTAAAATTTTGCCTATCTCATAATTTTATTAGGATAGCGTTTAGTTATTGTCTTGGGGTTAAAGAGAAAGAGATGTTTGGGACCCAAAATATGTTTGGAGAAAAGGATAAAGGCAAAATATTATCACTATTTTTGCAAAATTTTTTAAGAGAATTTCTATACTTCCAACTAGAGAGGCACAAAAAAGTGTTAGGACTGCAATAGCCCGCGTAAAACTGTGTGACATCTTTGGATCCATGAAAGGTTGTATTAGGCCTGTGACAGTGAATCTAAAACTTCGTCGCATCCCCACCAGCTAGGGAAAGGCTTTGTTTAGGTTCAGGTTCAGGTTCTTTATCTTAAAAACGAAAGGATGTAGAAGAGATCTCTGTCTTATCCTACTATCGGCGTCCTTTCTTTCCTAAGACAAGAGGCAAACACTGCCTATAAGATCCAAAGTTCCATATTTTTGTGTTTCTATTTAACCAAGTTTTCGTAAGATTGCTAGTCAGTAATGGCTTACGTCATGAACACATTCAAAAGCAGATATCATTGCGTTAATGTTTCCAGTGCACTCTATACTTCGGTCGACTCCTCCATTGGTCATTTCCGCAATCACCTGGTATTTAGAACAATAACTTCAGAAAACCAAGATAATGTGAACAGTGCATATACTGAAACATTAGATGAAGAATTATATACCTGTTGAACTGGCCTATCATAGTCCTGTGGATTCACAAAATCGGTTATTCCAAATTTTTTTGCTAGCATCAAGAAAGTTTAACAAACACAAAAGTTAAGGTTGTGTATTTTACAATGAGCCGCTTAACTATAGCTTAGTAACATCATTATAGAATTTTAGTGAGGTGAAAATGTTAGATGCTACCTTCTTCAAACCTGTTTGGGTTCAAATCAATTCCAATAATTCTAGATGCACCAGCAATTCGGGCACCCTCAGCAGCCTAATAAAATAAGAGAATATACACAAATAAATAGAGCAGAATTTTGAAGTATAATACTTCCTCTGTTTCAGTACAACTGTCAAAGCAAAAAATACATAATAAGAAAAGTAACAACTAGATCTTGGTATGTATAAATTTTTTTTAGATGAAATTTCTTCTAAATAAGTAAGCATATGTACTTTATTTAATAATCACAATAAAATTAAGGGTGTTTTGGGAGAAGAAAAAAAAAGCTAATAATGTTATTTTGATATTAGAAATGAACAGTTATTCTAAAACTTCACTTTTTCTTGAAACTTGATAATATGTTGAAACCGATGGAGTAACAAGAAACTAAGCGGTAGAATCAACATGAGAGTTGGAGTGAATTTTTAAACATACAGCAAGTCCAACAGCTCCAAGACCAAACACTGCCACTGTAGAACCCTTCTTTGGTTTTGCTACATTCAAAGTTGCTCCCAATCCTGTGTTTTGCGATCAATTTTCGACAAAATTCATTACTAAGACTTAAACCTGAAATCAATATGGAAAAGTTGACATAAGAGTATAGGATTAAACCTGTTGAGATACCACAACTGAGGACACATACTTTATCCATTGGTGCCAGTGGATTGAGCTTTGCCAAGCATCCAGAATGTATCACAGTGTATTCACTAAATGTGGACGTGCCAACAAAGTGGTTTATTGGCGTACCATTAATGGAAAACCTGCTTTTACCATCACTATGCATGACTCCTCTCTCTGTATCTATTCTCAGGAGGTCACACATGTTGCTTTCCTCGGATTTGCAATGAGCGCATTCACCACATTCACCGGTGAATACTGGAAGCACATGATCCCCAACATGCAAGTCTGTGACTCCTTCTCCAACACTCTCCACAATTCTGGTGAAATAAGTGAAACTTCTAAAGTGCAGGTTTTGGATTTAACAAAATACATATACCTTTATGGATACAAGCATCTAAACTATAGGCAAGAAAATCAAGGATTTTATATTTAAGATACAAATATATTACTTATAAGTCTAAAGCAATTTATTTTTTATCAGTTATTCAAATGCTATACTCTAGCCTAATCCTTAAGAAAATAATTATCATTTGTCTTCTAGTTCTATGGAAAAAAATGGTTGTTAAACCTATACATCTAAACTGATAATTTTCGACATCTTAATGAGTCAGGGGTCCATTTCTTTGTTTCAAGTTTCAACATCGTTACCAAAATCCCTGTTCTTCAACCATATGTAACTAAAAATGCAAAAAAGAACATACTTCTAAATTAACTACACAGAGACAGATATACCGAAATGACATACCCAGCAGCCTCGTGGCCGAAAATTCGGGGAAACAGTGGAGTTTGTCCCTGAAAGACCAAAGCATAAAAAGAAATGACAAAATGCAGAACTGAATTCCAAATTGTTCAGTAATACTTTGTATGTTTCATCTATTGATAAACACAACTGTATAACTTCACTCAACTATTCACAAACCCTAATGAACTCCATCGACTAGTAAAATAGAAGACAGACATGGTACCAAAATCAACATTTTGTAGACACAATCAAGAATGCAACATAAAAATTGTTGTTACTATAACCACTGAAATCGCATCAATGCAGAAATTTCAGCCATCTCAACCAATTTTTCCAACAAGTTTCCATACTAACAACAATGGAATTGCAGTTATATCAGTCAAATTTTCACAGTTTTCGGCAAATTGCAGTAATTTCAATGCTATATCAGCCAAAATTTCCAACAATATCCCACAATTGTAGTAATTACAATGAAATCACAACCCTAATTCAAGATCACTATGTTTGGAGCAAGTGATTATAGAACATAAACAAATAATCTAGCATGATAATAGTTGAAGAGCCAAGAAATGAAAAGCAAACCTTGGCCTCCCAGAAGTAGAGATCAGTATGGCAGAGTGAGGTATATTTAACCTTGATCCTCACTTCCATGGCCTGTGGCGGAGCCACCTCCACTTTTTCTATCACCAGTGGTTTCCCTGCTTCCCATGCAACAGCAGCTACAAATGCACCCCAAAAATATAACAAAATAAATAAATAAATAAAACAATATTATTATTTTTATGCTGTATTTTTTTTATTGGAAACAATCCTATTCGAGAATAGAGAAATTTTAAAAGAGAGATAACTCTCCTACAACCAGTAGCTTCATACGCGGGAATCGAACTGATACTAAAGGTTAATTAAAAACCGAAAAAAAAAAGCAGTTACTCTAATCACCGTTGTTAAAAAATTCAAATGTCAGCAACAGTTGATGTTTGGAACTGGAAAATTAAAACGAACGAAAGAAATAACAAAGAAAACTGAGTAATTGCTCGGTGCTATCATCAAACCATGGAGTATAGTTTATATGATTTTGATACCTTTGCAGGGAATGACGAGACCAGAAGTGGTGGACATGTTGTTAGTGAGAGGTGGTGATAATGACGATGATGCCCAAGAAAACTGAGAGAAAAATCTTTGTGAAAGAAAAGGCCTTGAACGTTGCACAAGAAATTGATACATCTTTGTCATATATATTTAACAATTAGTCCAAAACCAGTGGCGAGCGTAGAAGTGTCAATTCATTTGTGGTCCCTATATGTGACAATTGACAATTATGATAAAGTACGTTCATGCATATACATATATGAGTTCTGCTAGAGAATTAAGCAGGAGGTAGTGAAGTGAAGTTAATTAATTAAAAAATAAGTTTGTTATAAAAAAAATAATTTTTTGTTATTTTAATTTTTAAAAATTTAAAATTAAAAATAAAAGGAAGT
>NC_029786.2:83625286-83638333 GCF_000816755.2 Arachis ipaensis | reverse complement strand
GCTTTTTTTTTTATACATAATTCTAATAAATAAAAATTTATATTGAACATCTTTAATTATTTTTAAAATTTTATTATTATTTTAAAATGATTAATTTTTATTTTGATTATATCATCCCATCATATTAATTTTATTGTACATTTTATCATTTTTTCTTATAATTATGTTGCCTTCTTTTATTCTTCTTCTTTATTTTTTTCTTCTATTAACCCAACATCAATCAATTACCACTGTACAATTATCGCAACTCTCATTTTTGTTTATCACTTTGATCCATACATATACATTGTATTAACTTTTGAGTTGTTAAAAATTTATTAAAAGAATTATTTTCTTATTTGATTTAGATATCTAAATGTATAACTATTATATAAATACTTATTTTTCATACTTGCTTGTTAAGTTATATTTTATCATTTTAAGACAAAATTTAAGATACCATTATGTTAGCTTGTTCTCTCTTCCTTCCACTTCCTAGATTTTTTTTTCTCTTTCTATCTTCTCTTCAATCGCAATTAGTTATTTCCGTGTATTAGTTCATAATTATTACACTCAAGAAGTGAATACTACTTTAAAAATAATTTTTTTTTCTATTATGAGTATTTTTATTATCTAATGCATACAAAGTCACATATTGTCATTTATGATAAAAGTTGAAAATTAAAATTAAATGACATTAATATTTTTTGGTTTAATAAAATTAAAATAAAGCATAAAAATAAGGATAAAAGAATAGATGGCTCTAGAAAAGGATAATGTTAAATTTAACAAAAAAGTTTAATTTTATGTCTATTTTTTATTACTTATTTTACTTATCTACATGTTTAAATTAGACTTTATAATTATTGAGTCATGTTTCCTTCTAAGAAAAAAAAATAGTTACGAAGTCATTTTTATTTTTTATAAGAGTACATTCATTATATCATGATTTTAATAATTAATATAAAATTTTAAAAATTAAATAAATATATATTTATTTAAATTATATTTAAGAGTGAATTATATATATTTTTATAGTAAAAAATAGACTTAAGTTTTTCTATAATTAATAGTTTTCAATCATCTAATTTATAAAAAAAACTCATCTTTTTATTTATCCTAAAAATTAAAAATTAAAACTAATGATAATATTTTTTTATTAATAGAACTAAAATAAAACATAAAAATAAATCTTGAATAAAAATAAATATACAAAATTTTGAATCCTAAAATATAAAATGGTTATAAGATTAAAAAAAATACTTAAATACAATTTTTATAAGGTACTTCATGAATGAACTTAGATGAATGAATATTATATGTAAAATAATGAATCCTGATATATTGGTAAAAAAATCATTCTGTTTATTTTTTTTAAAAGAAATATTGTCCTATTAAACTATTTTACTTTTATTCTTTTAAAAGTATATCCAAAATATAAAAAGAAATTCGCATGAATAATTTACATTCAATAGAAAACCCATAATAAAATTGCTGTGAAAAATATGTGGAACCTTTTTAATCAACGTAACTGATGGACAAATTTTTTTTTTAATAATAAACTTCTCTCGTTAAAGGTAATATTGCAGCTTAAGTTTAGACTTCAATTGACATTATATATTATGTAGGTACCTAAGGTATATTAAAAGGGTACGATAACAATTTGAAGAGAAAAATTATTTTGGATAAATTTATTTTTAAAAAAATTGACCCTATTAAACTATTTTACTTCTATTCTTTAAAAATATATCTAAATAAATTTTTTTTATTTAGGGTGAGTTCGCCAAATCTCTCGGCTAAATATTTTTTATAGAGTTTGCTGACTCCGGAGAACTTTATTAATTTTATAGAGTTCGTCAAATTTCTAGGCAAATTTCACCCCAATTCTCTCTAAAACTAACGAAATTAAAATTTTTAAGCCATTGTCATAGTCTCCAAAAATATACGTAGGAGTACACAAAAATATACAGATAACAACTATGACTTTTTCAACATTGTTAACGGCAATGGCAATTATTATCATCATCTCCAGAAATACACAGATATATCATATACGGAAATAAGTCATAATAAGGATTTTTTTATTATAAATTTAAAAAATCATTATTTTTTCAATAAAAATAGAACTTATTTCTATGTACTCTTAGGCTGCGTTTGTTTTTAAGAATAGGACAGGACAACATACTGAGAATAGGATAAGACAAGACATTGATGAAGAGAAACATAAAATTTTGTGTCCTTGTATTCTGTTTGGTGATAAACTAGAACAAATTATGAAAATTCAATTTATTCTCATTTTTTTCCATTAAAAAATTTGAGATGAAAAATATAACAATAAAAAATATAATTATGAAAAATTAACAAGAATAATGAAAAAAATAAGTTGTGTTCCTTATTAGTGTCTCCGTGTACTTCCTGTTAGGATGGACACAAAATACACTAATTCAGTGTCTCTGGACACATTGTCTCTGTCTATGTTTTCTCTGCCAAACATGATTTTGTGTCTCAGTATCCCTGTCTCAGTGTCCTGTCTCTGTAAACAAACGCAACCTTATATACTTTGAAGACAATAATTGAATGTACATATTATTTTATATGTTTATTATAGTGCATAAAAATTTGGTGTATAATTTGCCAAAAAATTGTTAATATTTAATTTAAAAATATAGAAATTAATAAATTTGATAAATTTAATATACAAATGATAAACACCAAAGAAATAAAATAACTATTATTTTACATTGAAAATGTATTAAAATTAAATTCATTACTTTAAAATATGATGTTTATGCAATTTAAGCAATTATAATTTGTGCTAGTTATCATAATTAGGTAAAAGTGAGGAATATAATCTCTAAAATTGATGTGATCCAATCCTTGTGACTGTAAGATGCCAAACCCAAAGTTGCAACCTTGCAAGCGCACTTATGAGAAGCAAAAGCAAAACAATAAGAAAGGAAGCACATAGGTTGATCACTCGGTTGGGAATGAAGCACGAAAAGAATAATTGTTGGTCCCTTTCTATGGGCTGTCCCAAATGCCAATAGGCAACATGTTTAAGGTTCTTTAAATGGCTTATGAAACCTGTGGATCAGAAAATAAAATCGTACTCTATATATCCTACAAGAGAATATTGAATTTTGTTCATCTTTTTTTAATGAAAAATGCTAGTTGTTTCTTTAACTTTTAGTCTTTATTCAACTTTTTTAAAAGTTTATTATTAAAAAAAATGTTAGTTATCTTTTAACTTTCAGTCTTTATTCAACATTTTTAAAGATTTATTATCTATTTAATTAATTTAAATATTCACTTCTACGTATTAGTTGTTTAAAAAAATTAGAGAAATTACTTGTTTTTTATTCTCTTTTCTTTAAAAATTGAATAAAAAATAATATTTAAAAGATACCAATTTGTATTGTTTTTCTTTTCTTCTCTCTCTGATCTTCCCTTTCTTTCTTTTTTCTGTGTGAAAGTGAGTGTGTGGGTGTGTATCCGTGTGTGTTAGGTGAGGGTTAGTGAAATTAGGATTTGAAAGTGAGGATTTGCTAGGCTCTTTCATTGGGTTGAGGCCTTAATTTGGTGTATTGAAAGTATGCTATTATGCTGAGACAACAAGATTTGGACTGAGAGATGAAGTATTGGACCTGCACCACTAATAAATCTATTAGCACTAATTTAGACTTTTAACCCAATAAATATTTGTCATTATCTATACCAATAATCATTTCTTAACTCAGCAACCTCATTGCCAATAAAGTAGTTCTTCTTAAATATAAATTTGATAGCTGATAAGTAAAAAGACTAACTCAAACCCAAAAGCTAGCTTAAGGGGTTTCCAAAACACTTATACACCTTATCTCTAGTCGATGCAGAAATCTAATACTATTCATGCCAATACTACTTAAGCATACCCTCAAACAAAATCCCTTTACAAGTAACCTTAATACCATGTCTATTTCTCTATGTGCTTAAGATTTGAACATTTAAAACTGGATATGAAAGATGATATAATTTCAGAGTGATACCAACCTCACCAAAACCAACACTTCCATCTTCAAGAATTAAAGATAGGATAAATCCTTCTCTATAAGAACAATTGCGATAAACACAAGTGTTGATAAACACAACAGGTTTCCACAATTGCGATAATAACAAACTATAAGAACAATGATAATAGAAGAAGATGCAGTTCACTTAATTGGCCAAAAAAATGGATCAAATTCTGTTTTCTTTTCCTTTGTTCTACAGTGATGGTTTCAGTGGCTTAAGAGAAGGAGGGTTGAATCTTAAGTCCTCGTTTTTGCTTGATAACACTTGCTGACTTGTCAGACTAATTCTGGAGGATTGTACTCTTTTTATCTCTTCACTGCACACGAGACTTTTTGTTTTGTCTCGTCCCTAGCCACGAGACTTTTCTTTTTGTCTCGTCACTTGGCACGAGATAATTCTGGTTTTTGCTCTTGTGTAGTAGAAAACAGAAATGGAGTAGAGAAGAGAAAAAATTACACCCAGATATATCCTGGTTCAGCTGCTAAGTGCAGTGCAGCCTACATCCAGTCTCCATCACAACAATGATGGAATTTCACTATAATCAATCTGATTACAACTTGTAAAGTGCTAACCCAACTTACAAGGGGATTCCCACAGAATCATGAAACACAACATAGATGAACAAAGGAACTCTAAGACATCTATGGCTTTTTCTTTTAATTTTGCACTCTCTGCCTTTTTCCGCTCTATGGCTTTTTCATTACAAACCTCACTTGTTTGCCTTTTTCCATGAGACTCAAGACATGACAAAATTAAACAGAAAATTACAAAACAGAATACTTTAAAGGAGAAGAGAAAACTGTTAGCTCAGGTAGCTCTGAGAACACTGTGCCTTGCACTCTCAAATTTTCTCCTTGCTTTAAACAGTGGCTGTCCACCCTTATTATAGAAGAGGAGAGCCTCCACTTATTGAAGCCAAAACCGAACCAACTACTTCCTCCTTCAACAAACAGAACCGGTTCGGCCACATAGAGAGAGAAGAGATAACCATGTAAAACCCAACATGCAATTACCTCTGGACCTTTCTTGATCATCACCCTTCATCAATCCGAGCTCTCCATTTTTGGCTTGCTCTCCAAGATGGATTTCTGGCCCTTGATGCTTCATGATGATAATGACTTCATCTGCTTCAATTTCTGCCTCAACCATCACTTCGCCACTCTAGCTACTCCCTGTGGTGGTTAAACAGAATCAAAGACAAGCCATGCTTCAAGAATCTCCTCCATGCTGGCCGAATCTTCAACGTCCATTTTTGAGCATGAGAGGCTCAAGATACATCACCAAATCTAACCAAATATAGTGAATATCTCAGCCACAGCTCATTTTTATTTTAGTATGTTTTCTTGCCATCATTAGCTTGATGGTCTTGATGCATGCAACTTCTTCCTTTTCTTGGTTGATGAGCATAGCGTCCATAGTTTCCTGGACAAGGACCGAAGGAAGAAGAAGAAAGAGATGAGAGAAAGAAAGAAATCTGAAGAAAAGCAATACAAAGTGGTTAAACAAATTAATTTGAGAGTAGCTTGCTTTTACTTCCCTTGCTTAGAGTGGCGTGTTGGTCATAATAGCCATCAATCAACTCAGCTGAATTTTTCTCTCTCATATTCCCCATGTATTAATTAACAATGTAATAGATTTTGAAATCCATCACATGGTTAAAGGCTTGGTTCCGTTGGAAGCAATTTGCTTTCCTTTTTTTTTTTATTTCAGATCAAGATAGGAACCATTTATCACCAAGGGTTTGGGCTTGTAACATTGAGATTAAAACTGGCCCATTTAGTTAACATTTGCTTTCTTGATGAGATTTGTTTCGGAATAGAAGGTTCTCATAAAAAATTAACCATGGGCTTGGTTGTAATCAACATTGAGCTTGGCCCATTAATTTAAAATTTCAGCCACTTAGTATAAAACATGTATCAAGGCTGGTTATTGGGCTTAAGCCAGAAACTCATTTTTCGGCCCAATATTAAAACCTGCAACAAAAAATTATTTAATCAAATCAGATTATTAATTTTTTGCAGTTAATTATTTTAAATAATATTTAGTCATCACAAATATTAATTAAGAGTTTTCCAAACTCATCAATCTCCCCCTTGATGACAAACATTATTAAAATTGAAATGGGAAAAAGATTGAGTAAAGAATACTCCCTTTGTAGATTGAATTTTCTCCCCCTTTCAAAATGTCACATTGCTCCCCCTTGATGTATGCTTATGTTACCAAGAGAAGCACCCAACCTGTAACATTTTTAAATCAAGCTTCAAGTAACAATGTTATTTAGCATATTTTATGATGCTAAATGCTTGATTTATGAGCAGTTTTATTTGATAATCAAAACTCATTTGATATCATAAACTGATTTACTGCTCAACCTTTTTCATACAAACAAAAAGCTATCCAATTATTTTTCAAACTTTTCCTGTTAGTATATCAGAGCTAAACAAAGTGATGAAAAAAAATTTGAAGTTCACATGATCAAAACAGGGCAGTTTTCATACATTACACAATTTAAAAACGGCCAAAAATAAGTTTATCACTGATATGTTAACAGCTAGGCATCTTAATACATCAAACATAATTATAAATGCCAAATGAGAATTAACTAATCATGATAAACCAAATGCAGGTTAAGCAACAACCATAGCGAATGCAATATCAACATGCATTCTTTGAACAAGGGTGATCATGAATTTTCAATTTGAAAATTTCAACCCCTGTTCCCCTGTTTTTCAGCCCCTGTTTTCGTTCCAATTTCAATTTTGGAACCTTAAATTCCTCCCCCTTTTGTCATCATGGGGGCACCTGCACAAAACATTGTTATAGAAAACAGAATATGCAATATAACAGTCCAAAACATAACCAAACGGTGTCATCAAAGTATCACCTAGGTAGCTATTGTCAATTGCAACCCTAACAAAAAACAAAAGAGCTAATTGAGCCAAATTGTGCCAATATCAAATAGTAGCCAGAGAGTTAATCATCAAAGAGATTAAAATCAGGTTCCTCCTTGGCGCCATCACTGCCAGCTTCTTTTTCAAGACTTTCCAACATTAGACTGACCCTCTCTTGGCATTTCTTCCATGCCAATTCATTCTCATAAGCAAGTTTGCGAGCAGACTTGTGAAATTGAACCATGAGATCGGACATATTGGTGAATTCTGTGAGAATTTCTCTGAGGGAACCAGTCGTCTTTGAGGATTCTGGGCGGCCTTCAAGGTCATCATCAGATGCTATTGATTTCTTTCCCCTTTTTGCAGCTCCGCCTGCTCTGATCATGGAAACCCGGTTCTCTACATCCTCATTGGTTAAATCTACCTTAAAGTACTAAAAATACATGTAAGAAATATTCCATAAAGTAGATTGGCCTTTTTTGTACTTTTCACAGACTCCCACATGTGACGAATCATAATATAGCTAAATGAAATAGAAGTTGAAGTAACTAAAGCAAATATTATGAGACAATCAGATACAGTTACCCTGTTGTGAGAACCACTTTGAGGAGTGAGAATGTGAGTTATGATGCGGTGCAGCAGAGAATTAGTTGGACCCAAAGCCTTATGAGTCGGAACAGTTCCATCTAGGCCAGACAAATTTTCACAGATTTGATGAATCACTTGCTTGTATGTAACTCCTACATGTGAGTCCCATTTATCACTCATATAAACCTTTGGCCCTTCATCAATGTATCCAAGGGCAAAAGAGATTGTTTCAGAATCCAGGATGATCTGAACCCGTTTCACATAAGAGTGAAGGCTACCATCAATAAACCTTAGATTTGCATAGAACTGTCTGACCAGCCCTGGGTATACCATTTTATGAATATGAAGCAGAGGTGACCATTTTAGACCTTCAAACATGGGTTGTAAATCAATTCTTTTGGAGGCCAGAGATTTAAGATTCACTAGGTAAGAGAGACACAAATGCCGTTTCTCCAGGACTTCATTGTGGAATTCAAAAGCAGCATACGTAGAGAACCTGGAAGGATCGAAATGTGAGTGTGATTTGTGAAACTTGTTCTTGAACTCCATTGACCCATGGTTCGTGGGTTCTCTGGTCTCATGGAACTCGAAACCCTTCGTCTTCTTGGAACTCTTTCCGGATGCATGTGGGGTGGTTCTTTTCGGCGATGATGGAGAAGGTGAGGTATGAGACTCCTCTACTTTTTCTTCAATGCTGGGCTCCTTCGCCTTCTCGCTCTTTCTTCTTCCAGAAGATTTTTTAGCAATAACTTTGTGCCTCATAGTCTCGGTTCGCTTGGAAGGGGGTGAAAGAGAAGAGGAAAAGGTGGAATAGATGTGAATGTGGGTATGTGATTGAGGTGTAGAAGGTTTTTGAGATTGGCGAATTCTCTCACTCTTCCTTGGGGCTGTTTTCTTTTTCATAATGAAGAGGATCAATGGAGAGGGAAGTTGGAGAGGAAAAGGTGGCCGAATAGTGAGGTGAGTGATGGGAGGTTAGAGAAGCATTAAATGCTTAATTGGGAAGAGAATGAGAGAAGTTATTACCCATTAAGAGAGTGGTTATTATCCAAGGGGGTTTCAAAAACTGAAAAGAGGTTTCCCTAAATCAAGGGATTAGTTGGAGGGAAAGATTTGATTTGACAACATGCTTCTTCCAACAAGATTTGATGAGACAACCAAGGGATTTTGTTGATTTAATTTTTCAAAAGAAATGAAACTAACAAAACTGTCATGGTGGGGTCAAGGAATTTTGGTGGGACCATAAAATTTGAATTCTGCGTTGCCTCCCCCTTGACCACAGCTCTTCCATTCTGCCATTTATTGTTTCTCGTCCAAACCTACGAGCAAAAACTGAGCAGAGTCAAATATTCACAAATTTTCAATGAAGCTTAAATCAAACATTCCCAAACTTTTTTTTAAGGTACAGAATCTGTCTTCACAGAAGGGTTTTGTAAAAATATCAGCAATTTGGTCTTCAGATTTTACAAATTGAATATCAATAGTACCCTTTTGCACATGTTCCCTAATAAAATGATACTTTATCTCAATGTGCTTGGTTCTTGAGTGCAAAACAGGATTTTTTGAAATGTTTATAGCACTCATATTATCACAAAATAAGGGTATACTATTGATTTTTAATTTGTAATCTTCCAATTATATTTTTAACCAAATTAATTGAGTGCAACATGCAGATGCGGAAATGTATTCTGCTTCAGCGGTGGATAAAGCCACTGTGGCTTGTTTCTTGCTTGACCACATGTTGAGTGAGCTTCCAAGGAAGCAACACATGCCGGAAGTGCTTCTTCTATCCACTCTATCTCCTGCATAATCTGCATCACAAAGCCCTACTGCACAAAATTCATCAAATTTAGGATACCACAAGCCATAATCACAAGTTCCTTTAATGTATCTAATGATGCGTTTAACAGCCGTAAGATGGGATTCTTTTGGGTGAGATTGAAATCTTGAGCATACACCCACACTTTGAACAATATCCGGTCTAGAGGAGGTAAGGTACATGAGTGAACCTATCATTCCACTATACCTTGTTTTATCCACATCTTGGCCATCATCATCCTTTTCAAGTTTTGTGTTAGGATGCATTGGAGTGCCCATTGCTTTGGAATTTTCTAGGCCAAATTGTTACGAACAACTTGTCCATCCTCGCCAAGTTTATTCTTAAATACCCACTTAGTACCTGTTACCTTCTTACCATCCGGATAAGGTACTAATGTCCAAACCTCATTCTTGTCAAATTGAGCTAGCTCCTCTTGCATGGCCTTGACCCATGATGGATCTTCAAGAGTTTGTTTGACATTGTTGGGCTCCATTTGTGACAAGAGAGCAAAGTTGCTAGGTTCGGTTTGCCTTTTGGTGGAGGATCTTATCTTTTTTAAAATCAGAAGATACTGATTGATTGAAAGATTTAATTTTAATTTGTCAAACAAAGTAACATAATATAAGAAGAGGTGCTTGATTGAATTAAGTATACACATTAACGCTACTTTCCAAAACCAGTGCTCAACTCCCGTTCTCTTCAATCTTCATTGCAGACTACGTTCTTCATTGCTAAAGAAAAGAATGGAAACGCATAGAGCCAAACTACGCTGCCAATGGTTACAATGCAAACTACGTTCTTCATCCAACAAGAGGAATTCTGATGATTCAACAGTTGAGGTGCCGTTCTCAAGCAAGAGGAAGGCAGCAAACGCCTTTGGTCACTGTCTTGAAGGGGCTAACGAGGAGGAGAAGAGGTTGATGAATATCAAGAAAACAAAAACAGATTGTTTTATTCAAAATAAGCAGTATGATTTCAACGATGATGAACTTGAAGTTGTTGATATTCTATTTAACCTCTCCGGGAACTTCTTAGAGAGGGTTAATTTAGAGACTTCAAGCAGTGCTGCGAATTCAACCCCCAGTGCCGACCAAGAACAGGTTTCAAAGGAGGCTTCCAAGATGACCATTAACTCAATGGATTTACGGAACAAGAAAGAAACAAAGAAACCAGTCAGCCAAGAAAGAAACAGCCCCAGTGCCGATCAAGAACGGATTTCAAACAAGAATTCCAAGAAGACCGTTAGCTCAGTGGATTCTCGGTGCAAGAAAGAATCAAAGAAACCAGTCAACCAAGCACCCTCTGAATTGCCACAAAATTTCAAGAACTTGATAAGTGATATGAGTGGCAGCAAGATCACTCTGCTTATTGAAAAAACTCTCTATTCCTCGGATTTGAATCCGCAACAAAATCGGCTTTCGATGCCGTCACAACAGGTCAAGGACAAAGATTTCTTGCTTTCCACGGAACTAGAAAGTTTGGAGGAGAAAAAGGGAATAAAAGTGAAATTGATCCAACCGTCTCTGAAAATCACGGAGTTGACTTTGATTAAGTGGTTCATGCACAAGGGCCCAGAGTCAGAGAAAGTAAGCATATCCTATATTCTGAGGTCAAATTGGGTCCAAGTTGCAAAGGCTAACAATCTAGAAAAGGATGATGTTGTTCAAGTTTGATCATTCCGAGTTGACGAGAAATTATGCATGGCAATTGTCAAACTTTGATTTATTGTTTAATTCCGTTTTTCTGTAATCATTTTTAGCCTAATTTGCTAATTGCGGGAACTATGTCAGATAGATCCCAAATGAATTTTGTTAGTTTTTTCTTCTTTTTGGCTGGAATGGTTGATAAAATTGTCTTTATTACAGTTGGAACAATCAATTACTTGTTTTTATGTTTTTTTTAATTCTAAAATTTATTTGTTTTACATTTTCAATGTACTGTTATATATACACTCAAACTACATTGGCATTACAAAATCAGTCATCGTTGACTAAATATGAAGCAACAAGCCTATTTACAATGCAATTTATAGTAACTAGTCAACACTGGAAGGGTGTTGATTATAAAACTATAAAAAATACTAATTAGAGAGTATTGGCCTCGAGGAAGATTAAATGTATATGACTGAGAGTGAATTCAATGGAAAAGTACAATTGAAAGAAACATATAGTGCAGTAAATGAAGTTACAAGCGTAGCAGAGAAGAAATAAATGGAAGCTGGCAAGAAGAAAGCATAAAGTAAGAGAATTGATAGAAAATTAACTGCAGAGGCAGCACAAAGTGTAAGCTATTGCTCCTCAAATATCTACAGAATAATGAGTTATTTGTGGTGGTTGCATAGCTTTTGCTAGCAACTTTTCTAAAACCAGTCAAATATATTGAGTGTTAAAATTAAATAGTTTCTTTTTTAGTACTTGTGTTGTTGGAAGTTATTGGCCGCATTAACTAATTATCATGTTTTTTTTTATGTGAAGTTAGTTTAATTGTAGTAATATCTGTTCAGTTTGCTGATTTCTTCTCGTTCATTTTGAAGCTATTTCTTTTTTCCAACTACTGCTGTTAACTAATTGCTATTGCTTTATTGATTTGTTTTCTCCTCCATAGTGTTATTTGATATGCATCACTGTCCTCCATCACTGTTAACTAATTGCTTTATTGCTTTATTTGTTTGATTTTGGGGGATGGGGGGTTCTTAATCCTTTTTCATTTATATCAGTTTCTTTTTGTGAAAAACTAAAGTAGACAACTAACTGAGACTTGCGCTAGATGCTTTACTGTGAATTCTTATCCAGTTATGTATGACAGGTTTACACACAATAGATAATAGTATAAAGAGAAACTATTTTGATATCAGGATTTATTTGTGTTCATCAGGAATATAGGCACCTTACTGACATATTATTGGGTCAGCTCCAAATCCAAGTCAATTTGCAATTCTGGTCCGAGGAATACCCTGGTCTCAAGAAAGCACATATTGTGACAGTGAAAAAGTTTTTTCATATTATTATGAATAAACATATTTGTCTCATCAAATGGTGTACAACTGTACAACTCTGGTGTAGTTCAGAAATAGAAGGTCTTGCATGCTTTTTACTTTTGTAGGCTATTTAGCATTATATATTTTTGAGTAAATGTCCTTTAGGTCTCTAAACATTTGTTTTAAGGATGAAGTATCTTTTCACCATTCGAAAATCCCTTAACTAGTTTCTAATTGATAATTAGTCTAAATAGTTCTTATTACTGGTCTTATTACAGAAACCGCTTAAATCAATATTAGGAATTGCTTAGACCAATTATTTAAAAAGTTAGAAACTAATTAAAAATTTTCGAATTGTAAAAAACGCACTGTCTTTTGAACAAATGGTAAATTGAGAGGATATTTATTCTGTTTTTTCTTTAGGGTTAACCACTAAAAAGGCCCCCAAATTATTTAAACGCTGACAAAAATACACTCAAATTTTACTATTGACAAAAATGCCTTTAAATAATTTAAAAATACAATAACAATACCCAACAGTAAATATATATTTTCAAAAAAATACCTTAGAGATTGAATTTTGATACAATTTTTTGCAAGCATGATTATAAAAATAAGATATTATTATATATAAAAATTGGTGATTTTTCGTTAAGTATATATTTTTTTATAATTTTTTTGTTAACAACCAATAATACTTTTAAAAAATCACAAAACAATATATACTTATACTTCTTATACTT
>NC_029786.2:83593924-83621184 GCF_000816755.2 Arachis ipaensis | reverse complement strand
AGATTAATAAATATTTTATTTTTTTAATCATGCTTGCAAAAAGTTGCATCAAAATTTAATTTCTAATGTATTTTTTGAGAAATACATATTTAATGTTAGTTTTTAACATTAAATATGTATTTCTCAAAAAATACATTAGAGATTCAATTTTGATACAATTTATTGCAAGCATGATTAAAAAAATGAGATATTATTATTCTTAAAATTTGGTGATTTTTCGTTGAGTATATTTTTTTTTTGTAATTTTTTTGAAAATAACTAATAATATTTTTAAAAAATCACAAAAAATATATACTTAGAAAAAATTACCAAATTTTAAGAATAATAATATCTCATTTTTTTAATTATTCTTGTAAAAAATCACATCAAAATTCAATCTCTAAGGCATTTTTTGAAAATATATATTTACTGTTGGGTATTATTGTTTGTTTTTAAATTATTTAAAGGCATTTTTGTCGATAGTAAAATTCGGGTACATTTTTGTCAGCGTTTGAATAATTCGAAGGCATTTTTAGTGATTAACTCTTCTCTTTAATTTGTCCACTTGATAATATTTTGTACTATTTAAAGAATTTCATTTTTGTTGTTAGTTGGTAGATGACAAACATAGAATTCATTATATATTATATATAATGTGACTTGCAATTTTAAACTTTTGAATTTTTTCTGTTCTTTTATCCATTTAAAAAGAGTGCCCCTAATGTTTTCTTTTTGAATGGGAGTGGGACCTATAAAGCACGGACACTTTGTTGAGTTGTTGTGTCCGCGTGTCAGATACATTTTGGACACGACACTCACCGACACTCGTCCGACACGCGTGTCTGCTGTGTCTAACCGTGTCTTAATAAAAAATAAAAAATTCTTCTTCGAACACACCTGAATACACCTAAATACTATCACGTGTCAGCGTGTCCAGTCTTATTCTTAATATATATTCTTAACATAAATTTAGATATAGTATATATTATTATTTATTAAAATAAAAAAATATTTTAAATATTTGATATAATTAAAATAAGATATTAAAAATAATTAAAAAATTTAATTTATAGTTTAATATCAATAAAATATCAAAATATCATTACAATTTATCTAAAAGATACTTTATATTTTATATGTATGCGTGTCCTCATGTCATGTAAAATTTTAAAATTCACGTGTCGACGTGTCCCTTGTCGTTTCGTGTCCCGTGTCCGTGTCAGTGTCCATGCATCATAGGGTGGGACTAATATATAGAGATGATGTATTGGCTATTTGATTATTTCTATGCTTTTATACTTAGGTTGAGAAGCTTGTAGAGAAATCAAAATTTTAAACTCGAGATTTATTTTGTATTTGAGTATTAATGTGTAAAATAATTATAGAAAAAATATTTATGTTATTATTAATGTTTAATTTGTCTTGTAATAAAAATTGCATACTAAAAAGGACTAAAATTTTATATTGTGCAGTGATAAAGGTAAAATCAGAAAAATAATTTTTTTTTTTAATTTGATAAGGCTATCGCCACGCTTTAAAAATGTGGCCGTATTTCTCTATCGCCACATTTTGAAAGCACAGCTGTATCTCTCACATACAAGCGTGGCAATCTGTAAAAGTGTGGCAAGAAATAAAACATGGCGATAAGTCACCAAAAGCATGGTGATAAAACAATTGCCACGCTAGTAAATGTGACCTTTTAAAAAATATGTCAGTAACTTAAAAAATATAGTAAAAAATTATTGCCACACTTTTTTCAGCTTTTTACCACGTTTTAAAAGCATGATAATAAAACTATTTTTTTGTAGTTGCAATGCATCAACCGAGTCAGTTTTATTTGTTGTTGGAGAAGTAGCAAAAAATGTAGGATAATGTCAATGTGGTTAATGATGACAAATATATTTGACAAGTATATATATATATATATATGTATGTATGTGTGTGTGTGTGTGTAAGTATTCTCCGGCCAGCCTTGACTTCGCAGGCTGAGTTAGGAGTTTGTTATTTTGTATCTTTGACTCTCTATTAAAAAAAAAGATATTAAATAAGATATCAGTCAAAGTCATTGAAAGAAAAGATAAAGAGAGTTATCTAAAAAAGTCAAAAAATTATGTCAAACTCTTTTGTTTGTATTTCTGTTTTGTATACATAATTCTGAAAAGATTCTCTTGCTAAATTGGTGAGCACTTAGTGGTTAAAAGTCTAGAGAATGAACCTAGCTAAATCTAGCTTGACTAAAAACTATGTTTGTATCATATAGAATTTGGTTAAATCCTAAAAAAATTGATGATTGTAATCTTTAAAAAAAAATAAAAATTTTATTACTGTTGTGGTGGAGATTAGATGTAGATCACATTACACATAGTAACTGAAACCAGAATACATGGCTATGTGATTCTCTTTTCTCTACTCTTCTTTTGTTGTCCATCGATATGAGACAAAATAAAATTATCTTCTGCTTTATTAATATCACAGAAGTCACAGCAACCAAAAATAAAAAGTTTACTTTGTTCCTGATCAATCATAAAGAGACAAATTAAAATTGTCTCCTAAAATATCAATTTGATAGACTCACCAACAAATAACTTTAATAACCAGTTTAAAACCAAATTGAACAAATACTTTTAAAAGGTGACTATAAATTCAACCCATTTTCTCTAAACCATTAACATACCTTTAATTATTATTATTATTATTATTATTATTATTATTATTATTGAGCTGTATTTTATTATTGTAACTATTTTTGTGTTTTCTAGCTATTCATTGTAACTATGTCCTAGCTTTATTATTATTAATATTATTTACAAGAAAAAATGTGAGATACTTATTCAAATCCAGCAGGATAGCGTAAATATTTATGACCATATATATATATTCTGGCGAAGAGAATTGCATAGTTGCCACTTAAGGGGGCACTGTGTAAACCACCTTATCGTTTTTGATGCAGCAATATTTCATACAGCCAAAAAGATTGAATGCGCAGCATGGACAACCATGAACTGTAACATAAATTACGTAGTTAATTTCACCTTATATCTATATATTAGTGATATTTTATGTGTATTTGGACATTCTCTCTAATCTACTAGACAAAAATATAGAAATAATAGTCTTTATACTTTAATCAAATTTTTAATTAAATCTTTATAATTTAAAAATTTGTAATTAATTTTTTATAATAGATTAAATCTTTTAATTATGTCATTCCTAACTATTTTTTGGTTAAAATTGTAATTATTTTTTTGAAATATTTATTTTTATGTTTGATATAAGATTAACTATAAAATACTTTTATATTCTAGCTAGAATTATTTTGATTTTTTGAAAATAAAAAACTAATAAAGTTCTAATTATAAATTTTTATTTAATATAAAGATCGAATTACAAACTTTTAAATTATAAAGACTTAATAAAAAATTTGATAAACAATAAGAGCTAACAAACTAATTAAATCACAAACTCATTTTTTATTTTGGAAATAGGGACAAGAAAAATATAAAATTAAGATTTGGTTTTTAAATTTTGTAAAAGAAACAATGAAAAAATAAAATAAAAAAGAAAATATTTTTTTCATAAAATTTAAAAATATAGAATGTTGAAAGAAAATATTTTCCAAACTAAATATGCCATAATATTTTCTGTATTTTGTAAAAGTGGTTATAGAAAATATCTATTTTTTTTTTATTTATTGTCTCTCCATCTTTATATCAGAGATGTTTATCTCAGAATAATAATGAATCTAAAATTAAGAACACATATTAAGACTTTACCTCCATCAATATCATGAATTCCACGAGCCTCTACAATTGCCTTATTCAAAATAACTATGAATACAAAATGTAAGAGACATGAGATAGTAGAAACCAAAGCTTCATTCGTTTTTAACCATCACGTTGATCGGACGCAATTTCTTCTCTTTGTAAACCTTTGATATTTATAATTTGGTCATTCCATTATTTCAATGTAACTGTCCAGCATATTAAAATATTTTATGAGCAATAACGCATCACTGAGTTCGTGATGGACTTTTAATAAGTTTTAAACAATACGGATGCTTGTTTTTTCTTTTTGATACAAACAGTTTATGAGAATTTTATGGAATAATTAAGTAATGGAAAGGTTCTCTTGCAACAGCAACTTCTTGAGGATATATTCATTGCAACAAGGATACACATAAGTAACATTGATTCAGGGATGCAAATATTAAAGGAAAGGCTTGGTGCTAAGAGGGTACTCATTGTGCTTGACGATGTGACTGATTTGGACCAACTCAATGCTTTGTGTGGTAGTGGTGAATGGTGTCGTCCTGGGAGCGTAGTAATCATCACAACAAGACATGGTGATCTTCTTCGAGTGTGTAAACTCACATTCAATCTAGAAGAGATGAATGAGGCTGAATCCCTTGAGCTTTTTAGCTGGCATGCATTCAAACAAGCATGTCCAAAAGAAGAGTTTGTCAAGCTATCTACAGATGTAGTTGAATATTCTAATGGATTGCCACTGGCTCTGGAAGTTCTTGGATCCCATTTGTTTAATATGGGAATAAAAGAATGGGAAAGTGCATTGGATACTCTGAAATCAATTCCCCATGATAAAGTCCAAAAGAAACTACGAATAAGTTTTTCAAAAGAAATGTTGTTTCTACATTGAATCTCAAGTCAATGAAACACCCACTAACACCACAAGCACAAAAGATGTAAGTCAATGGCATTCTTGAAGTTGTATCTTAGCAAATTATCACAAAAATCACAAAGAAATAAGATTTTTGCCAACAAATGTACTTTGATAAGGAATTAATAAATTGAAAGCTTTCAACCTATTTTTATACATCTAATGTGCTGAATGTAAAATTTCTTCTTAAGATTCCACTGATGGGAGCAGAATTTTGGGACTTGGAGATTGGAGATTACTTGGAGATGTTTGATACTGTTTTCAGCAGGTTAATTTCTTTTCATTTCTTTGCTTTATGAGCTTTGGTTGTTGCTTCGATACCAAGGTTGTGTTGCCATGTAATGTACTCTCTTGCTGCTAATCTTCATTCCTTGAGTAATGGAAATTGATGAATTATTGCTGCTATATAGGCCATGTAATTGCAGTGGAAGTGAGGGAGAACCATCAAGTAGTGCTGCACAGGCAACCATTCAAGGACACACTGTACTTGAAGCTCTATGAGGATGTAGCAGAGAAACACTGAAATTGATCAACTGTGTATATATTACCATTAATAAATGCATTTGAAATCCAGAACTAAACACTCCCCCTCTCTTCTCTCTCTCTCCATTTGAAAATTCATCTTTTCCCTTTTTTTTGTTTTAGATAATAGTCATAATATCATTACAAGGTTGAAATATAATCATACTATTAATTTATGTACTTATTTCCCCCCTTTAATGCCATATCATTTATACACTTGCATTATGTAGCACTCACTACAAGAAATAAGGGGTTTAGCCACGAAAAAAATCGTAGCTAAACTCTAAGATAAGCGTAGCAACCATACATTGGCCACGAAAGAATATTTGTGGCTAATCGGGGGGTTGCATTTTCAATTTGCCACGATTTTAACGTTATTAGCCACAGTTTTAAACACCGTGGAGACCTTCAAAGAGCCACAATTTATATATCATTGTCCACGTATAATACCGTGGCTAAATAATTTGTGCAGGCCGGGTTTTTCAGCCACAATTTTTTTGTGGCTAACATTGGATTATTTAATCACACTATTTTCGTGGCTAACTCACTCTGTTTTTCACATACAATCAGTGGCTAATTTGTGCTAATTTGCTCTAATTAAACAATTTTATTAAATTAAAATTATATTTATATATATAACATTAATAACAAAAATCAAACTTTTTAAATATATAATATCTAACATTTTTTCATATAATAATACAAGTCTAAACTTATATATAATAAGAAATAAGAAAAATTTTAACATAAATAAAATAAATTCTAATCCCTTCTAAAATAAATATATTTAAAATTTCAACTATTACTTATTAAATACATAAATTAAATGTCTGGCATATCACTGGATAAACTAGATACTTTATCACTGTATTTTGATAACAAAAATTTATATAGAGCTGCCAACTGAATCTTGCATTGGTTTCTTCATATCCATAGCTTTTTCTCTGAAGTTTCAACCAGCTTCTCTAAATTTATCACACGTCTACATTTTCAGCACCAAAGACTTTTTTTCCAATTTATAACATTGCTCCACTGGGCCATTACACCCAGAAACCTACCAATAAATTTGCGTCGTTATCTCGACTTTGTCCATGCCCATCAAGTTCCATAATGTCTTTTTCATCATTCTTCAAATGCCAAACTTGAATTGTTGTCCTTATTCTTCAAATGCCAAACTTGAATTGTTGTCCTTTTGCCAGTTGTGATTTCTCCCGTAGAAGTGTCTACAATCGAATACAAAATTGAATAAAATAAATAAATTAAATATTAGAACTCAAAAAATCACGTAAAAAAAATTAAAATTTCATATACCTTTGACATTCACGACTAAAGGGTCATTATAATCTTTTCTGGTAGATACAGTTGCTTGAAACTTATTTGGGATGCAACAATGATGAGAAAATGTATTAAAAGATCATCATATCGCCTTCATGAACCTGTAATTTGAAGAAAAGGTGCTTGCTGCTTTTCCAAATAAACTTTGACCTTGTCCTGGCTTGTGTTAATCCTCGCCAAATAAAACCTGGACCACATAAAGGTCAATGAACTATAATTATACTCGCAGGTCACATTGCATTAAAATTGAATTCTTTGTGTATCACTGCACAAAAAACTCTTAAGAAACTTCTGGTTTTGTTTTATTTAATGCATGTATAACATATTTTGGTTCAGGTTTTTATTTTACTTTTTCACTATGAATTATTCACCATCATTTGCTTGTCCTTCCTCTTTCCAATAATTTATGCTTCTCTGAATCTCCCTCTATTTTATATAGAAAGTGGTTGTATCCATAACATTCTGAGTGTGATCAAAACACCACAGGAATCAAACAGCAGATCAATGTGGTTAACCAAACAATTTAACATATTGCCTACAGCATGAAATTTGACCAAATTTGAATAAACAAAAATGACAGAATTGGAATATCTTCACTCAATTATCTTCACATAAGTATCCTGCAGCACATATATTACAGCCCTGTTAAGAAGAATTAAGAAAAGGAAAATATAAAATGACATAAATATAAGTATTTTCAAGTATTTATGACAGAAAAAACAAAATAAGAGGATGAAGCTTTCTTTATGTATTCATAAAGTTCTGTTTCAGTTTGCACTCAAAAGATTTCTCACAAACACAAAGGATAAGTATATAGTACTATGCTGTAACACACAAAATTGAATGGAAACGCTCTACGCTCTATAACCAATAACGGCCATAACAGAATTACCTAACTCAGCCTAATCATTCCTTATAACTAAAATGCAAAAGCACCTGCTACCACAATATTTGCCATATGCACTTCATATTTTTAACATAGTAATTGTTGTTACCATAACCACTGCGACTGCATCAATGCAGCAATTGCAGCCATGTCAACCAATTTTTCCAACAAGTTTCTGCAATTACAGTTATATCCGCCAATTTTTCAGTTATCCACAAAATGCAGTCATTACAAGCCATATATACTCAATTATTATTATTATTTTAATATTATTATTATTATTATTATTTAGCTGTATTGTTTTATTGAAATATCGAAAATTTTGTAAGAGACATGATTCTCCTCCTAAAACCAATGGTCAATTAAAAGGGAAAAAATATCAGTTACTCTAAACGACCATGTGTTGTTCAAAAACTCTGATTTCAGTGACAATTGATATCTCTGCTATCATCAACCGTGGAGTATATATGATTTTGAACCTTTGTGTAATCTTTCACCTATTGACAAATACAATTGTTTAGCTTCACTGGACTATATACAACAGGTTTCCACAATTGCAATAATAACAAACTATAAGAGCAATGATAATAGAAGATGCAGTTCATTTAATTGGTCAAAAATACGAATCAAATTCTGTTTTCTTTTCCTTTGTTCTACAAAGATACACTATCTTTATGAAATCAATTTTAAACCTGATATTTGATTATCTTTTTTTTTATCTTCTCGATTTAATTTATCTTATTTGTAATCTTTTCAAATCTTGAAATTAACTTTCCTTTTTTAAATCAGAAGATATTGATTGATTGAAAGATTTAATTTTAATTTGTCAAACAAATTAACATAATATAAGAAGAGGTGCTTGATTGAATGAAGTATACACATTAACGTAAACTTTCCAAACTTGTGCCAAACTCACGTTCTCTTCAATCTTCATTGCTAAAGAAAAGAATGGAAACGCACAAAGCCAAACTACGCTGCCAATGGTTACAATGCAGACCACGTTCTTCATCCAGCGGCAAGAACAAACTGAAAGAACCTCTCGTGGATTCTGATGATTCTTCCAATGAGGTGCCGTTCTCAAGCAAGAGGAAGGCAGCAACCGCTTTTGGTTACTGTCACGGAATGAGAGAAGGGGCTAACGAGGAGGAGAAGAGGATGATGAATATCAAGAAAACAAAAATAGACTGTTTTATTCAAAATAAACAGTTTGATTTCAATGATGATGAACTTGAAGTTGTTGATATTCTCTTTAACCTCCCCGGGAACTTCTTAGAGAGAGTTAATTTAAAGACTTCAAGCAGTGCTGCGAATTCAACTGCCAGTGCTGACCAAGAACAGGTTTCAAAGGAGGATTCCAAGATGACCGTTAGCTCAATGGATTCTCATTCCAAGAAAGAAACAAAGAAACCAGTCAACACAGAAAGAAACAGCCCCAGTGCCGTGAATTCAGGTCCCAGTGCCTATCAAGAACGGGTTTCAAACAAGAATTCCAAGAAGGTCATTAGCTCAGTGGATTCTCGGTCCAAGAAAGAATCAAAGAAACCAATTAACCAAGAACCCTCTGAATTGCCACAAAATTTCAAGAACCTGATCAGTGATATGGGTGGCAGCAGGATCACTCTGCTTATCCAGAAAACTCTCTATCAATCGGATTTGGATCCGCAACAAAATCGGCTTTCGATTCCGTCACAGCAGGTCAAGGACAAAGATTTCTTGCTTCCTACGGAACTAGAAAGTTTGGAGGAGAAAAACGGAATAAAAGTGAAATTGATCCAACCTTCCCTGGAAATCACCGAGTTGACTTTGATTAAGTGGTTCATGCACAAGGGCCCAGGGTCAAAGAAAGTAAGCATTTCCTATATTTTGAGATCAAATTGGGTCAAAGTTGCAAAGGCTAACAATCTAGAAAAGAATGATGTTGTTCAAGTTTGGTCATTCCGAGTTGACGAGAAATTATGCATGGCAATTGTCAAGCTTTGATTTATTGCTTAATTTTGTTTTTCTTTAATCATTGTTAGCCTAATTTGCTAATTCCGGGAACTATGTCAGACAGATCCCTAATGAACTTTGTTAGTTTTTTCTTTTTTTGGCTGGAATTGTATAAAATTATCTTAATTACAGTTGGAAGAATCAATTACATGTTTTTATGTTTTCTTTTAATTCTAAAAGTTTATTTGTTTTACATTTTCAATGTACTGTTATATATACACTCAAACTACATTGGCATCACAAAATCAGTAATCGACAACGCTATTTACAATGCAATTTATAGTAACTAGTCAACACTGTGGAAGGGTGTTGATTATAAAACTATAAAAATTACTAATTAGAGAGTATTGGCCTCGAGGATGATTAGTTAACTATAAAAATTACAATGCAATTTATAGTAACTAGTCAACACTGTGAATTCAATGGATCCTTCTTGAAAGAACTGAAATTTGGACCAGGTGATGGGAAGCTTCATTATTATCTTTACAACTATCGGATAAGGAATGGGTTGAAGCCATCAGAACTTGGCCTTGTGCTTCTGTAGCTTCAAGTTTTCAGAAAATTTATTGTAATTTATGGATTTTGAATTACAATGGTTTTGCTGACAGACTTTGTATCGTGGTTGCACATGATGCTAGACTTCAAATTTTGCCTGACCATCTGAAGAAAACAAACCTTTTAGACACTGAATTTTATACTGAGGACCTATCTGCTTCAGTTCATGCCTCTCATCTCCATCTATATTTGTTTCCCTGCCTTTGCTCAACTGATTTATTTTCTTCTTAACTTTCCAATTGTCATGACAGGTTTATTGTCTTAGTTGGCTATGAATATTTCCATAACAGATTAAATATGCTTTAGGTGTATGCAAATATTTCTTGTGTTTTACATGTTTTGATAATAAAATTTGAATATCCTCAATCCAAATCCATATCATGGCTTGTAATTAAAAGCCAGACGTAATGGATAATTCGATCTGGATATAATGATTAGCACTTGCTGGATGAAACAGCATTATGTGGTTTATTTATATAGGTGGTGTGACTCTATCAATGTTTATGCTAATTTATTGTCTGTGCAGAAACAATTGCCTTTTGCATATGGTTACATTTTCAAAATAGTTTCTCTGGATCAAGTAAAGTGACACTAAAATAATTAGAATCTCATAATTAAAATTGTGCACTTTTTCCTCTGGATCAATTAATATACTTGCTTAAATTACAAGTAACTGCACATTTTTCTTCTTTTGTGCATAATTTATTGATCTATCCTTTACATCCCCCCCCCTTTCCAAAGGGCCAATGTTGGTATTCTTCCCTCTCTTTCAAATTTTGATGCTGCTTCTGAACCTTCAACTATATAGTTTCCGAATTTGAACATTGCTTGAGTTGGTATCATTCTGCCTCTTTATAGAAGGCTGTAATGTTGCATTCTTGCTGTATCCAATCCTCGTCATTGGGAGACTCCTTGCTGCATTCTAATTGGCGCAGTGTTGCTTTCATCAAAACTTTCTTTTTGCTGAAACACAATACACAGATAATACAGAATGATAATTTACTTCACTCCAATGTTTGTCAATGATAATTAACTTCTAAATTCAACAGATATTTTAGAGTGAAAAAACAATGAAACTCAAAAGCTTGGAATTGGAAGCTCAAGGCAACCCGAAAAGCTGTTACTGAAACAATTTGGAATATCTTCACTCAATTATCTTCACATAGGTATCCTGCAGCACATATATTACAGCCCTGTTAAGAAGAATTAAGAAAATGAAAATACAAACGGACATAAATATAAGTATTTTCATGTATTTATGACAGAAAAAACTAAATAAGAGGATGAAGCTTTCTTTATGTATTCAGAAAGTTCTGTTTCAGCTTGCACTCAAAAGATTTCTCACAAACACAAAGGATAAGTATATTCTATATAGTACTATGCTGTAACACAAAATTGAATAGAAACGCTATAACGCAACTAACCTTTAGCGGCCATAACACAATTACCAAACTCAGCCTAATCATTCCTTATTACTAAAATGCAAAAGTACCTGCTACCACCATATTTGCCATATGCACTTCATATTTTTAACATAGTAATTGTTGTTACCATAACCACCGCCACTGCATCAATGCAGCCATGTCAACCAATTTTTCCAACAAGTTTCCGCAATTACTTTTATATCCGCCAATTTTTCAATAATCCACAAAATGCAGTCATTGCAAGCCATATATACTCAATTATTATTATTATTATTATTATTATTATTATTATTGTGCTGTATTTTTTTATTGAAATCTCGAAAATTTTGTAAGAGACATGATTCTCCTCCTAAAACCAATGGTTAATTGAAAGGGGAAAAATATGAGTTACTCAAAACGACCATGTGTTGTTCAAAAACTCTAATTTCAGTGACAATTGATGTCTCTGCTATCATCAATCGTGGAGTATATATGATTTTGAACCTTTGTGTATAAATCTTTCACCTATTGACAAACACAATTGTCTAGCTTCACCTATTGTTGTTCAAAAAACTCTAATATCAGATTTTATTGAGTTTAAATTACATTCCAACCCTTAAATTTGTTCCCCAGTTAACTATTGTTCGTTGAATTATGGAATTAATCATTTTCTTTTCACCTAAGTTCATAGAGTTTACCAAGATGCATGAGATGGCAAAAATCAGAGTCAGCATGAACGCCCAATTAAAATACATATATATATATATAAAAGAAAAAAAAGAAGGGGCATGTTAAATGGCCCTTTTTCATTGTTAGTTTTTATGAACAATTCCTGCATTCCGAATCTTCCAGGGGATTAATTTAAAACAAACCATTTACATGATGGAAAAAATTAGCCACTTTTTTTTTTCTTTCATGAAATCACCAAAATCATATTTTGTTCTTGTGTAGTGCATATTGTAATCAATATTTTCCATTCTTCAAAAAAAAGAAAAGGAACAGGAACAAAGGCTCGAAACAGGTTTCCACAATTGCAATAATAACAAACTATAAGAGCAATGATAATTAACTTACCTTTTTTAAAATCAGAGGATACTTATTTGTAATCAAGAGGATTATCTTTTTTTTTCTTCTCAATATTTTATTTAATTTATCTTATTTGTAATCTTTTCAAATCTTGAAATTAACTTACATTTTTTAAAATCAGAAGATACTGATTGATTGAAAGATTTAATTTTAATTTGTCAAACAAATTAACATAATATAAGAAGAGGTGCTTGATTGAATGAAGTATACACATTAACGTACACTTTCCAAAACTTGTGCGCAACTCACATTCTCTTCAATCTTCATTGCTAAAGAAAAGAATGGAAACGCATAGAGTCAAACTACGCTGCCAATGGTTCCCATGCAGATCACGTTCTTCATGCAGCGCCAAGAACAAGCTGAAAGATCTAACGCCTTTGGTTACTGTTGATTCTGATGATTCTACAGTTGAGTTGCCGTTCTCAAGCAAGAGGAAGGCAGCAAACGCCTTTGGTTACTGCATGAGAGAAGGGGCTAACGAGGAGGAGAAGAGGATGATGAATATCAAGAAAACAAAAATAGACTGTTTTATTCAAAATAAACAGTTTGATTTCAACGATGATGAACTTGAAGTTGTTGATATTCTCTTTAACCTCCCCGGGAACTTCTTAGAGAGAGTTAATTTAGAGACTTCAAGCCCCAGTGCTGACCAAGAACAGGTTTCAAAGGAGTCTTCCAAGAAACCAGTCAACCAAGAAAGAAACAGCCCCAGTGCCGATCAAGAACGGGTTTCGAACAAGAATTCCAAGAAGACCGTTAGCTCAGTGGATTCTCGGTCCAAGAAAGAATCAAAGAAACCAGTCAACCAAAACCAAGAACCCTCTGAATTGCCACAAAATTTCAAGAACTTGATCAGTGATATGGGTGGCAGCAGGATCACTCTACTTATCGAAAAAACTCTCTATAACTCGGATTTGAATCCGCAACAAAACCGGCTTTCAATACCGTCACAGCAGGTCAAGGACAAAGATTTCTTGCTTCCCACGGAACTAGAAATTCTGGAGGAGAAAAAGGGAATAAAAATGAAATTGATCCAACCCTCGCTGGAAATTACCGAGTTGACTTTGATTAAGTGGTTCATGCACAAGGGACCAAAGTCAGAGAAAGTAAGCATTTCCTACATTTTGAGATCAAATTGGGTCAAAGTTGCAAAGGCTAACAATCTAGGAGAGGGTGATGTTGTTCAAGTTTGGTCATTCCGAGTTGAAGAGAAATTATGCATGGCAATTGTCAAGCTTTGATTTATTGTTTAATTCTGTTTTCTTTAATCATTTTTAGCCTAATTTGCTGATTGCAGGAACTATGTCAGATAGATCCCAAATGAACTTTGTTAGTTTTTTCTCAATGACATGTTTTTATGTATTTTTTTATTCTAAAATTTATTTGTTTTATGTACAAGATGTCTCTGGTACGGGTTTGAGAGATGGATCGGGAACCTGCGGGTCGAGGCGGATGCCGGATCACTTGACTGGGGCGATGGGAGGTGGTACCTGCAAAGACACTCCGACGCTCAAGTCAGAATGGATCTGAGAGGTAGAAAGTATGTGGAATGGATGAATACCTTGAGGGATCTGAGTCCTCTATTTATAGGTGATGGAGAATATCTTATCTTATCTTGTTTGGCTAAGATAAAGGAGACGTTTGAATTCGAAAGTCGGTTAGGAGTTTGAGAATGCCGTTTCCGGGCCTTCTAGAAGTGAGGAACGGGTCGGACCCGGGGAACTGGTGTTGGGTTCGGTCTTGGATCCGGGATGACGGGCCGGATCCGTAACAGTTGCCCCCGCAACGGGGGAGCGAACAAGGTCGGTTCGTCGCTTGAAAGGCGCGATGCCCGTCCGTGGGCTTCGGTTCGTCTCGGGAGTTCGTTTTTTTGGAGGGAGGTCGGTGCCTTGGTTCCGGTTTCGCCGGGGGGGCTCGTCTGACCGTTTTTTGGTTTGACGAGACTCCTCCGCTTCTGCCGTGTCTGTTGCGTTCTTCGATGCTTTAGCAGTTTCTTTTTTCGAGGGAGGGTCATTAAATGTGAAGGGACGTTTTCCCTTTTCTGCCCCTACTAGCTTTAACTGTGCCTAGGGGTAATTGTGTCAGTTCACCCTTCTCTTTGAAACCGTTTTGGATTTTTATTTCAGTTCCCTCGCTCGTTTCCCTTTCTTTTTTCCTTTTTCCATTTTCTTCTGAAGAATTTCTCTCTGAACAGAAAGTCCCCTCCTCTTTCTGTGATTTTTCGTTTTTTGGTTTTTGCTTGCCGCTTCTGCTTTTCGAGCTTCCTCAAGTGTTCTTTCTGCGTTTCCAGGTTAGCGCGTTTCGTTTATTCTTTTCCTGTTATTTTGTGAATGCTGCTCTGTTTTTTGCCATGCATTGTTCTGCCTGTTTTTAGTTTTGCGTTGAACTAGTCTCTTTTGGGGGGGTGGTTGTTTGAGTTTTTGGAGGGGTCGAGCGCCGCCGTATTCATTCGGTGATGGCGGTGTACCGCCGCGTTGGTTTGGTAGTGGTGTGTAGGTTTCTGTCTTGCTTCTGTCTAGGGTTAGCAGGCTGATGGTGGTGCTCCTCCCTGTTTTAGGTATGCAACGGCGGAGAAATGAGGGTGTGAGGGCTCCAGTAGCCCCTTCTAGGGGCGTTCCCAATCGTTATGGTTGGGTGACTAGTGATGTATGGGGCGTTCCGTCGCGGATGACGGAGGGTGACCTTCAACGGCTCCGAGATCATGGGGCCATCTGTGGCGGTGGTGATGAGGAGGGGCGGTATGAGCTCGTCCTCCCGGATGCTGACGAGCGCGTTTGTTACTTGAATCTGCATTCTCCCACCGTTCCGGATTGGATGTGGGTTTACGAGTCGATGTTCACTCGGCTTGGCGTGCGACTTCCCTTCTCGCCGTTTGTTCAGGATCTGTTGAGCCGGTGTTCCGTGGCGCCGTCTCAACTTCACCCGAACAGCTGGGCTGCTGTGCGGTCATTTGAGTTGGTGTGCCGGTATCTCGACCTTCCGGCTTCCGTTCCTGTTTTTCTTTTTCTTTTCTTATGCACTCTTCCGACTAAGGAGGGGAAGCATAAGAAGGGGTACATGTCCTTCCGGGCTCAGCCTCATCGACGTATTTTTGGTTTATTTGAGGATTCTTTTCATGGTTTTAAATGGGAGTATTTTAAGGTGCGTCCTGTCCAGGGGCACCATCCATTCTGGTTGTCACCGGAGGGCGTTCGTCGGTTTCCGACGTATTGGAATTTCCAGGCTGGCCCGTCGGTTCTAACTAAATTCACCTACGATGGCTTGTCCCCGGAGGATAAGGACGTTGCCAATGTTTTGTGGCATTTATTTGGTGAGCGTCCGTTGAATCCTCTGGACGTTATGGGGGATCCCGAAGCTTGTCGGGCGTATATCGGTGTGTGCTTTGTCTTCTTTTCCCGATTTCGTATGTTCTATTCTTGCCTTTTTGTAATCCTGTTATTTTTTATTTCTTTCAGTTGAGATGGCTGGTGGGCTGACTTCTCTGGCTAGGTTTGAAGGCGGCGATGGGTCGGGAGGAGGGATCCTCGTCTCCTTCTACCCCTGTCTCCAATCCTGCCGTGGAATCTCAGCCGGTTTCCTAGGAGGTGATTTCCTCGGCTGCTCGGGCAGAGGTTCAAGTTTCCCCTGGCCATGTGAACTCTCCTGAGGTTGTGGTAGTGTCGGCTGCTGAGGCTTCTCGGAAGAGAAAGAGGCCCGAGGACCCGAGCAGCGAGACTTTTGAGGAGGGTTTGGTGCCAAGTGTGATGGATCGTCGTTTTGATGCTCCTGGTTTTATTGATCAGCATTTGATGCCTGGTACGGAGCCTTATTTTGATGGCTGTGACGTCTCGTTCCAGGCCAAGTCGGTGTATCGTGCTCTCCTTTGCTCTGCTGTTGTTGTTCGGAAGGCTGAGCCTGTGATGGCTCAGGTTGGTTTATTGGATAAGAAGCTTCGCCAATCTCAGGCTGAGGTGGCTAAGTTGAAGGAGGAGCTCGATGCTGCCGAGATTGCGAGGGGGAAGGCGGTGAAGTCTTCGGAGGAAGCTGGGGCGGAGATTCTCCGGCTTTCCGAGGTTGCGACTTCACTCCTTTCTCAGCTGGGCGAGGAGCGGCGCAAGGCTTCCGATGCGGGTTCCCGGGCTGCCGTACTTCTTGGTGAGACGGAGGCTCTGACTGCCGAGGTTGCTACTTTGAAGAGGGAGAAAACTGATCTGTTGGCCGATGCTAAGGATGCCATTGCTGCTACTGAGGAGACGATGCCCTGGTGCTGCTCCGGGAGTGGATGTGTCCGTGATGGGAGCATTCAAGACCGTTCGTGATGGCCGGATAGTCGACCTCGAGTAGCTTTATCTTTGTAATCTTTTGTTCTTCCGCTTTTTAGACTTACTTTGTTTTTGGATACTTTTGGTTTGGCCGTGGGCCGTGTAACCGTGACTCCGTAACTTTTGGTTTTTTCGTTTTAACAACTTTTCGAGCCGTTCGGGCTCTTTTCGTATGTTCCGTTTAAGAGCTATTCCGTTTAATTAATCTTCTTCCCGTATTTGGGATGAGTGGACCGTCGTGTGGTCGGATTTATATGGATATCCGTGGATTGGGCCTGGGGGGTGATCGGTCCTCCAGTTGTGGCCGTGTTTTTGTTCCGTATTTGGGACATTGTGTGAAAAAATAAAGAATTTAGGGATGGCTTTGTAATGTGATTTTATTGATGGGCGGGCCTCGTTAAAACCCTCCGTTGTTGGCGGAAAAGAGTACCCGAGTTTGATACATAGGCGTAGTTTTTGAAATGTAAATGTAATTTTGCAAATAAGTAAAGCGAAAGCGTAAAAGGAAACGGGGGAGGGGGAAATGGAGACCTGGGTTGGTTTTAGGAGTAGTATCGCCGTAAGTTGGCGGCGTTCCATGTTCTTGGGACTTCGTTACCGTTAAGTCGTTCGAGCTTGTAGGCTCCTTTCCCGATTGCAGCTTTGATTCTATATGGTCCCTCCCAGTTGGGGGCGAGTTTTCCTTCTCCCGGGGTTGGGGGGCCGATGTCGTTTCGCCGTAGGACGAGGTCGTCAGTTGTGAACTCTCGCCGAATGACTCCGTGGTTGTATCTCAGGCTGATTCTTTGTTTTAGGGCTAGCTCTCTGAGGTGGGCTACGCTTCTTATTTCGCCAGTGAGGTCTCGTTCTGCTTCCTCGTCGTTGCCTCCGATTGTTCTTCGCGGGCTTGGGTCGCCGATTTCAACTGGGATGATAGCTTCCGTGCCGTAGGTTAATCGGAAGGGGGTTTCCCCGGTAGCTGTCTGCGAGGTCGTGCGGTACGACCATAAGACCGATCCGAGTTCGTCTGCCCATAGTCCTTTGGCTTCGTCGAGTCGTTTCTTGAGGCCTTTGACTATTATTTTGTTTGCTGATTCCACTTGTCCGTTTGTTTGGGGGTGTTCTACCGAACTAAAGCGGTGGGATATGCGTAGCCCGTTTAGGAATTCCTTGAATTTGGTGTCGGCGAACTGGGTTCCGTTGTCTGAGATGATGATCTCGGGGATCCCGAACCGGGTGATGATTTGTCGCCAAAGGAATTTTCGACATTGGGTCGCCGTGATAGAGGCTAGTGGCTCGGCCTCGATCCATTTGGTGAAATAGTCTATGGCGACGATGAGATATCGGAGCTGGCCTGGTGCCGTGGGAAAAGGTCCGACAAGGTCGATCCCCCAGGTGCCGAATGGCCGTTCTGCCGATATGATGCTGAGCTGATGTGGGGCGGCTTGGTGGATGTTGGCGTGCCGTTGACATTTATCGCAATTTTTCACTAGTTGCGTGGAGTCCCGGATGATCGTGGGCCAGAAGTAGCCGGCGCGGATGACTTTTTGGGCAAGGGTTTTACCTCCGACGTGGTGGCCGCAACAGCCTTCATGGATTTCGCGTAGTATGTATTCCGTGCTCCCGGGCTGCACGCATTTGAGCAGGGGTTGCGAGAATCCGCGTTTGTATAGTTGTCCTGCGACGACCGTATAACCGGCGGCCTCCCTTTTTATTCGTTTTCCCTCTTTAGGGTCTTCGGGCAGTTCCCTGTTGAGGAGGTACTGTAGGATGGGGTAGGTCCATGATTTGTGGTGGGAGTGTGTCAGGTGGGTGTCGGCTATTAAGGATACGGACGGCGTTTTGACGACCTCCTGGATTAGCGATTTGTTGCCGTGTCCTGGTTTGGTGCTAGCGAGTTTGGAGAGGAGGTCGGCTCTGGCGTTTCTTTCCCTGGGGACGTGCTGTATGATTACCTGGTCGAATTCTTCTTTTAGTTTGTTGACCTTGGCGAGGCATTGTTGTAGTAGGGGATCTCGCGTTTGGTAGTCTCCGTTGATTTGGGAACTGACTACTTGCGAATCCGTGCTGATCTCCAGGACTTTCGCCCCGACTTCGCTGGCTAGGGTTAGGCCTGCCAGGAGGGCCTCGTATTCTGCTTGGTTGTTCGAGACCGGGAAATCGTATCGGACCGATTGTTCGATCACGACGCCGTTTTGGCTTTCCAGAATGACACCGGCGCCTCCGGAAGTGACGTTCGAGGAGCCGTCGACGTGCAGTTTCCATGCCTCGGGGGGGGTGTTTCCTGGGGTCATCTCTGCGATGAAGTCGGCCATGGCCTGTGCTTTGATTGCGTATCGGGGTTCGAACTTGATGTCGAATTGGGATAGTTCGACGGACCATGCTAGCATTCTACCCGCTAGGTCGGGCTTCTGTAGTACCTGTTTGACTGCTTGGTCGGTTCGAACCGTTACGGGGTGGGCTTGAAAATATTGTCGCAGGCGTCGGGACGCCGTGAGGAGGGCAAAGGCTAGTTTTTCTAAGCGCGAGTAGCGGGTCTCTGCGTCTTGTAGGACTTTGCTTGTGAAGTATATAGGTTTTTGCTCCTTTTTCTTGTTTTCTCGGATGAGTGCCGCCGCGAGTGTTTCTTCCGTTATGGAGAGGTACAAGTACAAGGTTTCCCCTGTTTGGGGTTTGGCGAGGATTGGTGGTTCCGCCAGGGTTTCCTTGAAGTGTTGGAATGCCGCTTCGCACTCTTCTTTCCATGCAAAGGGGGCTCCTTTCTTCATTAGTTTGAAGAAGGGGATTGCTTTTTGGGCTGATGCTCCGAGAAAGCGAGATAGGGCTGTCAGTCGACCGGTGAGCTTCTGAACGTCGCGTAGGTTTTTTGGGCTCGTCATCTCGAGAATGGCGCGACATTTCTCCGGGTTGGCTTCAACTCCGCGTTGTGTGATCATGAAGCCGAGGAACTTTCCTGCCTCCATTCCGAAGGCGCACTTTGTTGGGTTGAGTCGCATTTGGTGTTTTCTTAGGGTGTCTGTTACGACCTTGAGGTCGCTGATGAGTTGTTCGTCGGAGTCAGTTTTGGCGAGCATGTCGTCTATGTAGACTTCTAGTTTGGTTCCGGATAGGTTCTGGAATATTTTGTTGACGAGCCGTTGGTATGTTGCTCCGGCGTTTTTCAAACCGAAGGGCATGACTGTGTAGCAGTACGTTCCGTCGGGGGTGATGAACGCCGTTTTTTCTTCGTCGGGTCGGTGCATGGGTATCTGATTGTAGCCGGAGTACGCGTCCATAAAGCTGAGGTATCGATGTCCGGATGCGGAGTCTACTAGTCCGTCGATGTTCGGTAGGGGAAAGGCGTCTTTTGGGCAGGCTTTGTTGAGGTCCGTATAGTCGACGCACATTCGCCATTTTCCGTTGGATTTCTTTACAAGTACAACGTTTGCCAACCAGGTCATGTAGGGAAGTTCTCGGATGAAGTTTGCTTCGAGCAGGGCTTGTACTTGTCTCTTGACTTCGGCCGCTCGGTCTGCTGACATTTTTCTTCTTCTTTGTGCTACGGGTTTGGCTTTAGGGTTCACGGCTAGCCGGTGGGACACGAAGTCAGGATCTATCCCCGGCATGTCGGCTGGAGTGAAAGCGAACAGGTCTCTGTTTTGTTTTAAAAATTGGGAAAGGTCTTCTTTTAGGTCATAAGGGAGGTTCCTGTTGATGAAGGTGTATTCGTCCTTGGTCTGTCCTATTTGCAGTTTCTCCATGTCGCCTTCTGGTTCGGGTCTAGGTTGGCCGTCTTGTCGGGCATCTAGGTCGGCCAGGAATATCCCGGCTGCGTCGCGGGATTTTTTCCGTAAAGCCAGGCTGGTGTTGTCGCATTCTGCCGCGATTTCCCGATCTCCGTGGATGGTCCCGATGGAGTCGTCCTCCGCTATGAACTTCATAAGGAGGTATTTGGTGAAGATGATGGCCGAAAAGTCGTTGATCGTCTTTCTTCCGAGGATGACATTGTAGGCAGTGGAGTCTTTTAGGACCACGAATTCGGCTATGAGTGTCCTCCTCTTGTCACCGGTTCCTATGGTGAGGGGGAGTGTGATGGAGCCTTCTGGTTTGAGGAAGTTGTCCCCGAGTCCCGTGACTCCGTTGCGGTGCGTTTGGAGATTTTCGTCGCGGAGCCCAAGCTTGTCGAAGGCCCCCCGGAAGAGGATGTTGGAATCTGCGCCGGTGTCTACTAGTATTCTTCGGACTAGTCCGGTTCCGATCTTCGCTGAGATTACGAAGGGTGCGTCTTCGGCTGCGGTGCCGTGCTGGCAGTCTTCGAGTAGGAAGGTTATTGCTTTGTTGGACACGGGAGTTGGGGCTTGGTTTCTGACGGCCATTACCTGGAGGTCCTTTTTTATCTTGGATTTTGACTTGCATGGCGCATCTTTGCCCGTGATGACGTTTACTATGATGGTCGGGTCTTCTTCTGGACTTTCTCTTGGGGGTCGCTTTTGGGTTCTCGGGTTACGTCCTTCTCTCTCCGGTGACCTGTCTCTTTCCGCGCGTCTCGGTTCTCTGATGATTTTAGTAAATTCTGGGAGTTTGCCGTCTCGTATGGCTTGTTCAAGGGCGTCTTTAAGGTCGAAACAATCCTGTGTTTTGTGACCGTAGCCTCGGTGGTATTCGCAGTAGAGGGTTTTGTTGCCTCCTGTCCTTTCTTTGAGTTGCCGGGCTTTCGGAATGATGCCTCGATCTGCTATTTGGTGGTATACCTCGGTAATTGGTGCTGTCAGGGGCGTGTAATTTGAGAACTTGCCTATTCTTGGTGGTCGGCTGGTCGGCCTGGGGTGGTCCCGTTGATTCTCTTTGAGTGTTGGGTTTTGGTGAGAAGCCGAGTTGCCGCGTTGGGCATTGCCGTGCTGCCGTTTGTTGGCGGCGACGACCTGGCTGACTTCTTCGTCGTTGATGTAATTTTTTGCGACGTTCTGGATCTCATGCATGGTCCATACCGGTCTGGTGGTGAGGTGTTTGCGGAAATCTTCGTTCATTAGCCCATTGGTTAGGCAAAGGCTTGCGACGGAATCCGTGAGTCCGTCGACCGTTAGGCATTCGTCGTTGAAGCGGTCGAGGTATTTTCTTGTGGATTCTTCTTGTTTTTGCGTGACCCCTAGTAAGCTGATGGGGTGTTTGGCTTTGGTGATCCTAGTAGTGAACTGGGCCATGAACTTTCGTGTAATATCGTGGAAGCTGGCTATGGATCCGTTCGGGAGGGCGTTGAACCATTTGATCGCTGGCCCGGCGAGGGTTACCGGGAAGGCTCTGCATCGGACCGCGTCGGCCGCTCCTTCTAGGTTCATTCTGGCCTCAAAAGCCGTTAGGTGTTCTTGGGGATCCTTAGTTCCATCGTATTTCATATCGGTAGGTTTGTCGAAGCCTTTGGGGAGTTTTGCCCTTAGGATTCTTTCTGTGAAGGGTGTAGCTCCCATTATTATATGGTCGTTTCTCGTGCGTTTGGTGTTCCGGTCCCTCCGATCTTCGTCTGAGTAGTGTTGATAACTTAGGTCTTGAGAAGCGCTGCGGTTATGTTTTTTGTTGTATCACCGTTCTGGCGATTTCTCGTGTCTGTGATCGCGCGATGAGCTACGACCGTCTCTTCTGTCGTGCCGTCGGGTTGGCGACCTTCCGTGGCGAGATCCTGATCTTGAGGTTGCATGGCTTCCGTGCTCGTTGTTGTGTTTTCCTCTATTGGTTATCTTGCCTTCGAGTTCTTGAACTCGGAGGCAGAGATCCTGGATGATCTGCGCTGCTTTGTCGCTGGCTTTCTCAGGATGTCGTCGGTCCGTGATGTTGTGATCGTTCGTGTTTTGGATAGTGCTTGCTATTCTCGCTTGGTTCGTGACTTCACGGTGCTCGGGGGTTGGGTTAATCGGTTGAGAGTCATCCTGGCTTGAGGGGGTTTTCTCCAGGACGTCCCCCATTGGGCCCAGCTGGCGCAGGTTCCCCACAGACGGCGCCAATGTACAAGATGTCTCTGGTACGGGTTTGAGAGATGGATCGGGAACCTGCGGGTCGAGGCGGATGCCGGATCACTTGACTGGGGCGATGGGAGGTGGTACCTGCAAAGACACTCCGACGCTCAAGTCAGAATGGATCTGAGAGGTAGAAAGTATGTGGAATGGATGAATACCTGGAGGGATCTGAGTCCTCTATTTATAGGTGATGGAGAATATCTTATCTTATCTTGTTTGGCTAAGATAAAGGAGACGTTTGAATTCGAAAGTCGGTTAGGAGTCTGAGAATGCCGTTTCCGGGCCTTCTAGAAGTGAGGAACGGGTCGGACCCGGGAAACCGGTGTTGGGTTCGGTCTTGGATCCGGGATGACGGGCCGGATCCGTAACATTTTACATTTTCAATGTACTATTATATGTACACTCAAACTACATTGGCATTACAAAATCAGTCATCGTTGACTAAATATGAAGCAATAAGGCTATTTACAATGCAATTTATAGTAACTAGTCAACACTGTGGAAGGGTGTTGATTATAAAACTATAGAAATTACTAATTAGAGAGTATTGGCTTCGAGGATGATTAAATGTATATTACTGAGAGTGAATTCAATGGAAAAGTACAATCGAAAGAAATATAGTGCAGTAAATGAAGTTACAAGCGTAGCAGAGAAGAAATAAATGGAAGCTGGCAAGAAGAAAGCATAAAGTAAGAGAGTTGATAGAAAACTAACTGCAGAGGCAGCACAAAGTGTAAGCTATTGCTCCTCAAATATCTACAGAATAATGAGTTATTTGTGGTGGTTGCATAGCTTTTGCTAGCAACTTATAAAACCAGTCAAATATATTGAGTGTTAAAATTAAATAATTTCTTTTTGAGTACTTGTGTTGTTGGAAGTTTTTGGCCACATTAACTAATTATCATTTTTTTTATGTGAAGTTAGTTTAATTGTTGTAATATCTGTTCAGTTTGCTGATTTCTTCTCGTTCATTTTGAAGCTATTTCTTTTTTCCAACTACTGCTGTTAACTAATTGCTATTGCTTTATTGATTTGTTTTCTCCTCCATAGTGTTGTTTGATATGCATCACTGTCCTCCATCACTGTTAACTAATTGCTATTGCTTTATTTGTTTGATTCTGGGGGATGGGGGGTTCTTAATCCTTTTTCATTTATATTAGTTTCATTTTGTGAAAAACTAAAGTAGACAACTAACTGAGACTTGGGCTAGATGCTTTACTGTGAATTCTTATCCAATAATGTATTACAGGTTTACACACAATAGACAATAGTATAAAGAGAAACTATTTTGATATCAGGATTTATTTGTGTTCATCAGGACTATAGGCACCTTACCGACATATTATTGGGTCAGCTCCAAATCCAAGTCAATTTGCAATTCTGGTCCGAGGAATACCCCGGTCTCAAGATAGCACATATTGTGACTGAAAAAGTTTTTTTCATATTATTATGAATCAATATATTTGTCTCATCAAATGGTGTAAAATTGTACAACTCTGGTGTAGTTCAGAAATTGAAGGTCTTGCATGCTTTTTACTTTTGTAGGCTATTTAGCATTATATATTTTCGAATAAATGTTCTTTTAGGTCTCTAAACATTTGTTTCAAGGATGAAGTATCTTTTCACCATTTGAAAATCCCTTAACTAGTTTCTAATTGATAATTGGTCTAAATAGTTCTTATTACTGGTCTTATTACAGAAACCGCTTAAATCATTAATAGGAATCACTTAGACCAATTATTTAAAAAGTTAGAAACTAATTAAAAATTTTCAAATTGTAAAAGAGCACTGTCTTCTCAACAAATGGTAAATTGAGAGGATATTTATTCTGTTTATTCTTTAGGGTTAACCACCAAAAAGGTTCCGAATTATTTAAATGCTGACAAAAATACACTCAAATTTTACTATCGATAAAAATGCCTTCAAATAATTTAAAAACACAACAATGATACCTAACAGTAAATATATATTTTCAAAAAATACCTTAGAGATTGAATTTTGATACAATTTTTTGCAAGCATGATTATAAAAATAAGATATTATATATAAAAATTGGTGATTTTTCGTTATGTATATATTTTTTTATAATTTTTTTGTTAATAACCAATAATACTTTTAAAAAATCACAAAACAATATATACTTATACTTAACAAATAATCACCAAATTTTAAGATTAATAATATCTCATTTTTATAATCATGTTTGCAAAAAATTGCATCAAAAATTAATTTCTAATGTATTTTTTGAGAAATACATATTTAATGTTAGAAACTAACATTAAATATGTATCTCTCAAAAAATACATTAGAGATTGAATTTTGATACAATTTATTGCAAGCATGATTGAAAAAATGAGATATTATTATCCTTAAAATTTGGTGATTTTTCGTTGAGTATATTTTTTTTGTAATTTTTTTGTTAATAACTAATAATACTTTTAAAAAATTACAAAAAAAAATATATACTTAGAAAAAATTACCAAATTTTAAGAATAATATATATTATTTAATTATGACCTTTTTATGGATTTATATTAAATTTTTTGTTTTTCAATGTTCATCTTTTTTGTTTTTTTTTTTAATAAAAAAAGATATTAAATAAGATATCAGTAAAAGTCATTGAAAAAAAAGATAAAGAGAGTTATCTAAAAAAATCAGAAAATTATGTCAAACTCTTTTGTTTGTATTTCTGTTTTATACACATAATTTTGAGAAGATTCTCTTACTAAATTGGTGAGCATTTAGTGGTTAAAAGTATAGAGAATGAACCTAGCCAAATCTAGCTTGACTAAAAACTAGGTTTATATCATATAGGATTTGGTTAAATCCTAAGAAAATTGGTGATTGTAATCTTTAAGAAAAATAGTAAAAATTTTATCACTGTTGTGGTAGAGACTAGATGTAGATCACATTGCACATAGTAACTGAACCAGAATACATGACTCACGACAACCAAAAATAAAGAGTTTTATTTTGTTCCTGATCAATCATGAAGAGACAAATTAAAATTGTCTCCTAAAATATCAACTTGATAGACTCACCAACAAATAAGTTTCATATCTAGTTTGAAGCCAAATTGAACAAATATTTTTAAAAAGTGACTATAAATTTAACTCCCTTTCTCTAAACCATTAACATACCTTTAATTATTATTATTATTGAGCTGTATTTTATTATTGTAACTATTTTTGTGTTTTCTAGCTATTCATTGTAACTATGTCCTAGCTTTATTATTATTATTATTATTATTTACAAGGAAAAATGTGAGATACTTATTCAAATCCAGCAGGATAGAGTAAATATTTATGACCATATATATATTCTGGTGAAGAGAATTGCATAGTTACCACTTAAGGGGGGCACTGTGTAAACCACCTTATCAGTTTTGATGCAGCAATATCTCATACAGCCAAAAAGATTGAATGCGCAGCATGGACAACCATGAACTGTAACATAAAAATTACGTAGTTAATTTCACCTTATATCTATATATTAGTGACATTTTATGTGTATTTGGACATTCTCTCTAATTTACTAGACAAAAATATAGAAATAATAGTCTTTATACTTTAATCAAATTTTTAATTAAATCTTTATAATTTAAAAATTTGTAATTAATTTTTTATAATAGATTAAATCTTTTAATTATGTCATTCCTAACTATTTTTTGGTTAAAATTGCAATTATTTTTTTGAAATATTTATTTTTATGTTTGATATAAGATAAACTATAAAATACTTTTATATTCGAGCTAGAATTATTTTGATTTTTTGAAAATAAAAAATTAATAAATTTCTAATTATAAATTTTTATTTAGTATAAAGATCGAATTACAAACTTTTAAATTATAAAGACTTAATAAAAAATTTGATAAACTATAAGAGCTAACAAACTAATTAAATCACAAACTCATTTTTTATTTTGGAAATAGGGACAAGAAAAATATAAAATTAAGATTTTGGTTTTTAAATTTTGTAAAAGAAACAATGAAAAAATAAAATAAAAAAGAAAATATTTTTTTCATAAAATTTAAAAATATAGAATGTTGAAAGAAAATATTTTCCAAACTAAATATGCCATAATATTTTCTGTATTTTGTAAAAGTGGTTATAGAAAATATCTATTTTTTTTTTATTTATTGTCTCTCCATCTTTATATCAGAGATGTTTATCTCAGAATAATAATGAATCTAAAATTAAGAACACATATTAAGACTTTACCTCCATCAATATCATGAATTCCACGAGCCTCTACAATTGCCTTATTCAAAATAACTATGAATACAAAATGTAAGAGACATGAGATAGTAGAAACCAAAGCTTCATTCGTTTTTAACTATCATGTTGATCGGACGCAATTTCTTCTCTTTGTAAACCTTTGATATTTATAATTTGGTCATTCCATTATTTCAATGTAACTGTCCAGCATATTAAAATATTTTATGAGCAATAACGCATCACTGAGTTCGTGATGGACTTTTAATAAGTTTTAAACAATACGGATGCTTGTTTTTTCTTTTTGATACAAACAGTTTATGAGAATTTTATGGAATAATTAAGTAATG
>NC_029786.2:83588378-83592700 GCF_000816755.2 Arachis ipaensis | reverse complement strand
CAAAATACAAAATAAAAAACTAAAAAAGTTTTAATTATAAATTTTTATTTAGTATAAAGATCGAATTACAAACTTTTAAATTATAAAGACTTAATAAAAAATTTGATAAACTATAAGAGCTAACAAATTAATTAAATCACAAAGTCATTTTTTATTTTGGAAATAGGGACAAGAAAAATATAAAATTAAGATTTTGGTTTTTAAATTTTGTAAAAGAAACAATGAAAAAATAAAATAAAAAAGAAAATATTTTTTTCATAAAATTTTAAAATATAGAATGTTGAAAGAAAATATTTTCCAAACTAAATATGCCATAATATTTTCTGTATTTTCTGTATTTTCAAGATTGTAATAACACTAGTTCATAATTTTGTATCTCCAATATGATTACAGATTTTTCTAAATGATGTAAAATTGTTTGACCAGCTGCTTGACTTTGTTTTCTACATACTTATTGTTCTTGGTGGTTGCAAACAGGTTTTACTATCTTCTGTTCATTTAATTTGATAAGGTTATATCAGGGATTTTTTTTTAATATGATAAGGATGTAGCCACACTTTCAGCTCTATGGTATAGCGATGATTTTTGTTTTAAGGTATGAGAAACTTTTATCTGGTAGCCACTCATTCATGTTGAGTTTTCCATGATCTTATCTTTGTTGTGCAGTTGCGGGGTATTTTTTCTTTTTTTTCTAACTGATCTTTTCAGGCTCAACTTGTAAACTACATACAATACAGAGCTCTTCTTGAGGGATGGACTTCCTGCTTATGGCGCAAGTATACAGGTGTGTTGATTTGGAAAACACAAAATCCTTGGACTGGTCTGAGAGGCCAATTTTATGATCATCTTCTCGACTATGGCTGTCGATGCGCTGCAGAGCCAATTCATGTACAGCTTAATCTAGATACATACTTTATAGAAGTAAGTATCTAAGAGACTAAGACTAAAGTTGTCCTTTCAATAAGATGAGAAAGAAAATAACACATTATTAACAAAAACAAAAATACTCCCTTGTCTCTTAAATGAAAATTGAGATAGGAAGCAAATGGGAACAAGCTAAAAGGATATATCTGCAAATCATCAAGATTTTCCAGTTCTGAATAGTTTCTGGAAGGTCTTGCTTTAATTTTTCTCTTATTTTTCTTCTTAAAACAGGCTGTTAATACTACATCAGAGAAATTGTCTAATATGTCTAATGGAAGATCTAGATGGAATGTGTCCATACTACAAAGTTCATGAAAGCTTTCACTATGCTACCTAAAACAGTAACACCTATTTTTGAGATGGACTATCCCAAGTCGGAACACGCAAAGCCGGTCTACTTTCTTTTGCTCAAACTCTATGACAAATCGAATAACAGAGTTTTATCAAGAAACTTATATTGGTTGCACCTTCCTGGTGGAGACTACAAACTACTGGAGCCATATAGGAAGAAGAAAATACCACTCAAGATAACATCAGAGATTTTTGTCAAAGGGTCCACTTATAGATTTAAAATGCATGTGGAAAACATATCTAAAGGACCAAACATCGAAACAGTTCAACAGAACATGAACTGGGTTGGTTTAAGAGATTACACAGATGCATTGGTGGTAAAAATAACTGTTGTAAAAGTGCTGCACAAAAATTGATCAGAGTTTAGTCTTCTGATAGTGTCAGCATAAGCCAATACTCTCCAATATTCTGTTGAAATAAGTAGTAAACTCAGCAATTAGTACTTGAAGGGCCAATGATGGTATTCTTCCCTCTCTTTCAAATTTTGATGCTGCTTCTGAACCTTCAACTATATAGTTTCCAAATTTGAACATTGCTTGAGTTGGTACCATTCTGCGTCTTTATAGAAGGCTGTAATGTTGCATGTATCCGATCCTCATCATTCGGAGACTCCTTGCAGCATTCTAATGTTGCTTTCATCAAAGCTTTCTTTTTGCTGAAACACAATACACAGATAATACAGAATGATAATTAACTTCAATCCAATGTTTGTCATCACATGATAATTAACTCCTAAATTCGACAGACATTGTAGAGTGAAAAAAGAATGAAACTCAAAACCTTGGAATTGGAAAAGCTGTTACTGGAACAATTTGGAATATCTTCACATAAGTATCCTGCAGCACATATATTACAGCCCTGTTAAGAAGAATTAAGAAAAGGAAAATACAAAATGACATAAATATAAGTATTTTCAAGTATTTATGACAGAAAAAACTAAATAAGAGGATGAAGCTTTCTTTATGTATTCATAAAGTTCTGTTTCAGTTTGCACTCAAAAGATTTCTCACAAACACAAAGGATAAGTATATAGTATTATGCTGTAACACACAAAATTGAATGGAAACGCTCTAACGCAACTAACCAATAACGGCCATAACAGAATTACCTAACTCAGCCTAATCATTCCTTATAACTAAAATGCAAAAGTACCTGCTACCACAATATTTGCCATATGCACTTCATATTTTTAACATAGTAATTGTTGTTACCATAACCACTGCGACTGCATCAATGCAGCAATTGCAGCCATGTCAACCAATTTTTCCAACAAGTTTCTGCAATTACAGTTATATCCGCCAATTTTTCAGTTATCCACAAAATGCAGTCATTACAAGCCATATATACTCAATTATTATTATTATTTTAATATTATTATTATTATTATTATTGAGCTGTAATTTTTTACTGAAATATCAAAAATCTTGTAAGAGACATGATTCTCCTCCTAAAACCAATGGTTGATTTTGCAAGGGAAAAGATATCAGTTACTCTACATGTGTTGTTCAAAAACTCTAATTTCAGTGAAAATCGATGTCTCTGCTATCATCAACCGTGGAGTATATATGATTTTGAACCTTTGTGTATAAATTTTTCACCTATTAACAAACACAATTGTTTAGCTTCACCTATTGTTGTTCAAAAAACTCTAATATCAGATTTTATTGAGTTTAAATTACATTCCAACCCTTGAATTTGTTCCCCAGTTAACTAATTTTCGTTGAATTATGGAATTAATCATTTTCTTTTCACCTAAGTTCACAGGGTTTACCAAGATGCATGAGATGGCAAAAATCAGAGTCAGCATGAACGCCCAGTTAAAATACATATATATATAAAAGAAAAAAAAGAAGGGGCATGGTAAATGGTCCTCTTTCATTGTTAGTTTTTATGAACAATTCCTGCAATCCGAATCTTCAAGAGGATTAATTTAAAACAAACCATTTACATGATGGAAAAAAATTAGCAACTTTTTTTTTCTTTCATAAAATCACCAAATTTGTTCTTGTCTAGTACATATTGTAATCAATATTTAACATTCTTCAAAAAAAAGTTAGAAAAGGAACACGAACAAAGGCTCTAAACAGGTTTCCACAATTGCAATAATAACAAACTATAAGAGCAATGATATAGAAGATGCAATTCACTTAATTGGCCAAAAAAACGAATCAAATTCTGTTTTCTTTTCCTTTTTTCTACAAAGATACACTATCTCTATGAAATCAATTTTAAACCTGAGATTTGATTATCTTTTTTTTATCTTCTCACTATTTGATTTAATTTATTGATGAGTTTGGAAAACTCTACCTCCAATTAAGTGATGATCAAACATTATTAATAAAACCAGTTGCAAAAATTATTGATATTAAATTTATATTGATTAAATTAATTTTTGAAATGAAGGTTCAGTTTGGGCCGAAAACAAATTTCTGGAGCAAGCCCAACTACTCTCAGCCTTTGGTTTTAAAAATATATGTTGAATATGGCTGATTTAATTTTTATGTTACTTGGGCCAAAATGATTTTTATTGCTCTAAGCCCAAGTGTGTTACATGCTTTCCATTTGCTTTATGCATGTTCCAAATTTTATCAAGAAAGCAAATGTTATTAATGGGCCAAGAAACTTAATTGATTATTACAACCAAGCCCAATTCCATGAGTGTTACTCATGCTTTGTCCGAATCCATGAAGCAAAGAATAACAAATCCTCAAATGCTTCCAACGGATTCCATTACTCTTCCTGAAAGGATTTCAAAGCCAATTTAAACATTGGGAATATAAGCAAGAGAGAGAAGATTGATTTGACTAAAGGGCATCATTGCTACACGCCAACTAAGGGAAGCAAAAGCAAGATATTCTTCAATTAATTAGTTTAACCACTATTGCTTTTCTTCAGATCTTTCTTCTCTCTCACTTCTTTCTCTCTTCGGTTATTACACAGGAAACATTGGTAGCCATGGAAGCAAAAATGAGCTACCGAAAGGAAGAGAAAGCAAGCCTAAAGACCATCACAATGATGGCAAGAAAACATACTAAAATAAAAATGAG
>NC_029786.2:83564591-83567441 GCF_000816755.2 Arachis ipaensis | reverse complement strand
ATCTTGGAGAGCAAGCCAAGGATGGAGTGCTCGGATTGATGAAGGGTGATGATCAAGAAAGGACTAGAGGTAATTGCATGTTGGTTAATGCATGGCTATCTCTTCTCTCTCTATGTGGCCGAACCGGTTTTGTTGAAGGAGGAAGAAGTTGGTTCGGTTTTTGCTTCAATAAGTGGAGGCTCCCCTCTTCTATATTAAAGGTGGACAGCCACTGTTTGAAGCAAGGAGAAAATTTGAGAGTGCAAGGCACAGAGTTCTCAGAGCTACCTGAGCTAACAGTTTTCTCTTCTCCTTCAATGTGTTCAGTTCTGTATTTTTCTGTTTAATTTTGTCATGTCTTGAGTCTCATGGAAAAAGGCAAACAGTGAGGTTTGTAATGAAAAAGCCATAGAGCGGAAAAAGGCAGAGAGTACAAAATTAAAAGAAAAAGCCATAGATGTCTTAAGAGTTCCTTTGTTCATCTATGTTGTGTTTCATGATTCTGTGGGAATTCCCTTGTAAGTTGGGTTAGCACTTTACAGTTTGTAATCTGTTTGATTATAGTGAAACTCCATCATTGTTGTGATGGAGACTGGATGTAGGCTGCACTGCACTTAGCAGCCGAACCAGGATATATCTGGGTGTAATATTCCTTCTTTCCTACTCCATTTCTGTTTTCTACTGCACAGGAGCAAAAACCAAAAATGTCTCGTGCCAGGTGACGAGACAAAATGAAAATGTCTCGTGGCTAGGGACGAGCTAAAAACAGAAAAGTCTCCTCTGAATCTAGCAAGTGTTAGCAAGCAAAAAAGGGGCTAAGATTCAACCCCCCTTCTCTTAGCCACTGAAACCATCAATTGGTATCAGAGCTTGGTCTCAAAGAGATCAAGCTTTGCGGCTTGGAGCAAAGATCCTCATGGCAGAAAACAGTGGCACAAATGTGGTGTCTTATAATCTAACTGAAGGTCAATCAAGCAACAGACCCCCTCTCTTCAATGGGAAAAACTATACCTATTGGAAGGAGAGGATGAAGATATTTGTACAAGCAGTGGATTATAGACTTTGGAAGATTATTCTCGAAGGGCCTTAATTTCCAACTACCACAAGTGCAGAAGGAGTTATTTCTCTCAAACCAGAAGCAAGATGGACCGAGGAAGATAGGAAGAAGGTGGAATTAAATGCCAAGGCAATAAATCTGCTCAATTGTGCTATCAGCTTCGAGGAGTACCGACGGGTATCAAGATGCACAACGGCAAAGGAAATCTGGGACAAATTGCAAATCACCCATGAAGGAACCACCATTGTCAAGAAGACTCGGACAGATATGCTAAATAGAGAATATGAAATGTTTGCAATGAAGGAAGGAGAGTCCATTGATGAACTGTTCGAACGGTTCAATGCTATCATTGTTGGCTTAGATGCTCTGAGAATTACACATTCTGATTCTGTGCTAGTGAGAAGAGTGTTGAGATGTCTCACAAAAGAGTGGGAAACTAAAGCTTTAATTATTAAGGCTGAAAACAGTTTTCTAAAAGAAAAAGTAAGAGAGGCCGAAACTGCTTGTGATCTTGTTGAAGAGAATAAGCAGTTAAGAGCCCAAGTCAGAAGCTGTGAAAGTAACCATTGTGTTCTTGCATATGTGGATTGTTTTAAGCAAAATGAAGAGTTGCTTAAAGAGGTTAAAAGACTTAAGGAAGACTTGGCCAAATTTACACAAAGTTCCGAAAGCTTAAATCACATCTTGGCTAGTCAAAAACCTCTTTATGATAAGGCTGGGTTGGGATTCTATAAATCTGAAAATTTACATTTTGAAAATATTGCTTCATCTTCTAATGACACAAGATTTCAAGATCCCACTGCCTATAGAGTTTATCTCAAGGAGCATAGAACAATAGAGGAATCCATACATGTTACTTTTTGTGATTCTAACTTAATTCCCAGTATTGTGAAGGATATTGATTCAGATTGTGAAGAGGCTGGAACAAGTAAAGAAAATCCCAAATCTGTTCAAAGTGAAGAATCTGTTAGCCCGGTTTTGTCTCGTCAGATTGGAGGAGACATTTCCATTTTGTCTCCTGAACAGGCACGAGCAACTGAAACAGTGAGACCACCAGAAGATCATCAAAGTACTACACCTATCCGAAAGCCTAGAGAATGGAAATCTATGAGGGGTTATCCTCATGATTTCATCATTGGTGATCCCTCTCATGGTGTAACAACAAGATCATCCACCAAAAGGCAAGCCGAACCTAGCAATCTTGCTCTCTTGTCACAAATAGAGCCCAACAATGTCAAACAAGCTCTTGAGGATCCATCATGGGTTAAAGCAATGCAAGAAGAACTTGCTCAATTTGACAAGAATGAGGTTTGGACACTAGTACCTCATCCGGATGGTAAGAAAGTTACCGGTACTAAGTGGGTATTTAAAAATAAACTTGGTGAGGATGGACAAGTTGTTCGTAACAAGGCTAGATTAGTGGCCCAAGGTTACGATCAAGAAGAGGGTATAGATTTTGATGAGTCTTTTGCTCCGGTAGCTAGAATGGAAGCAATTAGATTGCTTCTTGCCTATGCCGCCCATAAAGGTTTCAAAATATTTCAAATGGATGTTAAGTGTGCTTTCCTCAATGGCTTTATTGATAGAGAAGTGTATGTGGCACAACCCCCCGGTTTTGAACAAAAGGAGTTTCCAAATCATGTTTTCAAATTAACTAAGGCTCTTTATGGTCTTAGACAAGCTCCAAGAGCTTGGTATGAAAGGCTTAGTGCCTTCTTGTTGGAAAATCAATTTCAAAGGGGAACCACCGACACTACTTTATTTATCAAAGCATCTAATGATGACATACTTCTTGTTCAAGTTTATGTTGATGA
>NC_029786.2:83563310-83564494 GCF_000816755.2 Arachis ipaensis | reverse complement strand
ACTCATGTACCTTACCTCCTCTAGATCGGATATTGTTCAAAGTGTGGGTGTATGCTCAAGATTTCAATCTCACCCAAAAGAATCCCATCTCACGGCTGTTAAGCGCATCATTAGATATATTAAGGGAACTTGTGATTATGGATTATGGTATCCTAAATCTAATAACTTTTGTACAGTAGGGTTTTGTAATGTAGATTTTGCGGGAGATAGAGTGGATAGACGAAGCACATCGGGCATGTGTTGCTTCCTTGGAAGCTCACTCAACATGTGGTCAAGCAAAAAGCAAGCCACAGTGGCTTTATCCACACCTGAAGCAGAATACATTTCCGCATCTGCATGTTGCACTCAATTAATTTGGTTAAAAACACAATTAGAAGATTACAAATTAAAAATCAATAGTATACCCTTATTTTGTGATAATATGAGTGCTATAAACATCTCAAAAAACCCTGTTCTGCACTCAAGAACAAAGCACATTGAAATTAAATATCATTTCATTAGAGAACATGTGCAAAAGGGAACTATTGATATTCAATTTGTAAAATCTGAAGACCAAATTGCTGATATTTTTACAAAACCACTCTGTGAAGACAGATTCTGTACCTTGAGAAAAAGTTTGGGAATGTTTGATTTAAGTTCCATTGAAAATTTGTAAATTTTTTAAACTCTGTTCAGTTTTGTCTCGTAGGTTTGGACGAGATAAAAACGCAAGCTTGATGGAGGAGCTTTGTTCAAGGGGGAGGCAACACAGATTTAAATTCTCCTGGGCCCCACCTAATAAATTCTGACCCCACCATGGCAATTTAGTTAGTTATTCCTTCCTTGAAAAATAAAATCACAAAATCTCTTAGATTGTCTTTTCAAATCTAGTTGGAAGATACATGTTGTCAAATCATATCTTTTCCTTCTAACTAAATCCCTTAATTCAAGGAAAAACTCCCTCTTTATCACTTTTTGAAACTCCCATTTGGATAATAACCGCGCCATTATGGTCATTAACCTCCCATCATCTCTCTCCAATCCTCATTTATTGCACCACTAACCTCCCTCCATCCTCCTCTCATTCGGCCCTCACCTCTTCATATTCAACCTTTCATTTCTCTTACCATGAAAAAGAAAACTGCACCTAGGAGAAGTAGCCGAACCCCCATTCCAAAAAACCCACCTTTCTCATCACCTCCAAC
>NC_029786.2:83530080-83561661 GCF_000816755.2 Arachis ipaensis | reverse complement strand
AATCCCTCTAGGTTCTACTCATGTGCATTCTATGAATTTCACAAAGAAGTCTTGCTGAAACGCCATCTCTGCCCTTCTTACTTGGTGAATCTTGAAAAACTGGCCTCCAAAGGAATCAACTTTTCTTCTCTGTTTGATGCTCTGAAATGGACCCCTCTGGTTCACATTCAAAAACTGGTTTACCCGGGGTTGGTCCGGGAATTTTATGCAAACATGCGTTTGATTGAAGGCTCAATCCACTCTTACGTCAAGCGTGTTTACATAACTCTCACTCCTCAAACAATAGGTGCTGCCCTTGGGTATGAAGATGAAGGACCAAAAGTTTACATGGTTGATAAATGGGATGATCAAGTAGGAGTTACACAACAAGCTGTCTTGCAACACATCTGTGCAAACCTCTCAAGACTCGATGGATTGATCCCAACTCACAAATCCCTCGGACCAGAGAACTCTCTATTGCACCGTATCATCACTCATATCATCACTCCTCAAAGTGGTTCTCACCATAGAGTAACAGTTTCTGACTCTATTATTCTGTTTGCTCTCATTACTTCTACCATAAATTTCATTTGCATATATTATGACACGTCATATGTGGGAAGCATTTACAAAAAAGGCTAATCTTCCATATGGCATGTTCCTTACATGCATATTTGAGTACTTTAAGGTTGATCTGTCAAATGAATCTGTTGAGAACAAGGTTTCCATGATTAAAGGAGGAGGAGTTTCTGGCAAGAAAGGGAAGCGGTCTGTTCCCTCTGAACCATCTCTTAGCGATCTCGAGAGCCATCCCGAACCCTCAGAGGTCACTCAATCTATCCGGGAAGTTCTCAAAGAGTTTCGTAACATGGCCAAGCTAATGCGTAAATCTCACAAGGCTGCCCGGAAATTGGAGTATGAGCAGGAAAGGGCTTGGAAGAAATGTCACGAAAGGATTGGTTTCATGATTAAAAGCTTTGATGATGACATGGGAACAGGGGATTATGATGATGATTCTGGTTCAGAGATTAATCTTTCTGATGATTAATGACTCTTTCGTTACTTTATTTGATATTGGCTCCATTAGGCTCAATCTGTTTTTTGTAGGAGCATGACTTGATACTCACTGCTCTATGACTCTTTGCTACTCTTGTTATTTTATTATGGATATTTTGTTATGTTATTGATATTTTGTGCAGGTGCCCCTTGATGCCAAAAGGGGGAGGAAAATTAGTTTCCAAAATTGAAATTGGAACTAATAAAACAGGGGAAGATTTGCTGAAACAGGGGATAAAATTTTTCAATTAAAAATTCATGATCTCCCTTGTTTAAAAGAATGCATGTTGTTATTGCATTCGGTTCACTATGGATACTGCTGTTGGGAATGCACTTGGCATTTGGATTATAATGATGTTTGACAATATGTTTGTTTGTATTGTTCAAATGTATGCCTGGTTATTGATTTATCTTGATGAACATGTTTGACTGAAACTGGAATGTTCTTATTCATCTTGGTAAACATGTTGGTTTGAAAATTTATTTTTGGCAGTTCCTTTAAATTGTAATATCTAACAGTTGCCATGTTTTGATCATATATGACTCAAAAATATTTTCCTTACATGAATAATGCAGCTCTGATATCTTGACTGGAAAATATTTTTTGAATAACTCTATTTTGTGGTACAGTTTGAGCAGTAAATCAGTTTATGATATCAAATGAGTTTTGATTATCAATTAAAACTGCTCATAAATCAAGCATTTAGCATCATAAAATATGCTAAATAACATTGTTACTTGAAGCTTGATTTAAATGTTACAGGTTAGTGCTTCCCTTAGTAAAAATGGCATATATTAAGGGGGAGCCATGTGACATCTAGAAAGGGGGAGCAATTCAATCTTCAAAGGGAGTACTCATACTCAATTTTTAAATTTCTTCCATTTCAATTTTAATAATGTTTGTCATCAAGGGGGAGATTGATGAGTTTGGAAAACTCTACCTCCAATTAAGTGATGATCAAACATTATTAATAAAACCAGTTGCAAAAATTATTGATATTAAATTTATATTGATTAAATTAATTTTTGCAATGCAGGTTCAGTTTGGGCCGAAAACAAATTTCTGGAGCAAGCCCAACTACTCTCAGCCTTTGGTTTTAAAAATATTGGTTCGGTTTTGGCTTCAATAAGTGGAGGCTCCCCTCTTCTATATTAAGGGTGGACAACCACTGTTTGAAGCAAGGAGAAAATTTGAGAGTGCAAGGCACAGAGTTCTCAGAGCTACCTGAGCTAACAGTTTTCTCTTCTCCTTCAAAGTATTCTGTTTTGTATTTTTCTGTTTAATTTTGTCATGTCTTGAGTCTCATGGTAAAAGGCAAACAGTGAGGTTTGTAATGAAAAAGCCATAGAGCGGAAAAAGGCAGAGAGTGCAAAATTAAAAGAAAAAGCTATAGATGTCTTAGAGTTCCTTTGTTCATCTATGTTGTGTTTCATGATTCTGTGGAATCCCCTTGTAAGTTGGGTTAGCACTTTACAAGTTGTAATCAGATTGATTATAGTGAAATTCCATCATGTTTGTGATGGAGACTGGATGTAGGCTGCACTGCACTTAGCAGCTGAACCAGGATATATCTGGGTGTAATCTTAGAGTTCCTTTGTTCATCTATGTTGTGTTTCATGATTCTGTGGGAATCCCTTTGTAAGTTGGGTTAGCACTTTACAGTTTGTAATCTGTTTGATTATAGTGAAACTCCATCATTGTTGTGATGGAGACTGGATGTAGGCTGCACTGCACTTAGCAGCTGAACCAGGATATATCTGGGTGTAATCTTCAACTCTTCTCTCCTACATTTCTATTTCTACTGCACAGGAGCAAAAACTAATATTATCTCGTGCCAAGTGACGAGACAAAATGAAAATGTCTCGTGGCTAGGGACGAGCTAAAAACAGAAAAGTCTCCTCTGAATCCAGCAAGTGTTAGCAAGCAAAAAGGGGGCTAAGATTCAACCCCCCCTTCTCTTAGCCACTGAAACCATCATTTATCTTATTTGTAATCTTTTCAAATCTTGAAATTAACTTATCTTTGAGGCCCCTCAGGGTGTCACTCCTAGAATTACTCTGCACGGCTGGAATTACAGTGAAGGACACACTGTACTTGAAGCTCTATGAGGATGTCGCAGAGAAACACTGTGAAATTGATCAACTGTGTATATATTACAATTAATAACAAATCAAATTGGCCAAAAAAAAATTAGTTCTACAGAGATATACTATCTCTATGAAATCAATTTTTAATCTAAGATTTGATTATCTTTTTTTTATCTTCTCACTATTTGATTTAATTTATCTTATTTGTAATCTTTTCAAATCTTGGAATTAACTTATCTTTTTATAAATCAGAAGATACTGATTGATTGAAAGATTTAATTTTAATTTGTCAAACAAATTAACATAATATAAGAAGAGGTGCTTGATTGAATGAAGTATACACATTAACGTACACTTTCCAAACTTGTGCCAAACTCACGTTCTCTTCAATCTTCATTGCTAAAGAAAAGAATGGAAACGCATAAAGCCAAACTACGCTGCCAATGGTTACAATGCAGACCACGTTCTTCATCCAACAAGAGGAATTCTGATGATTCTACAGTTGAGGTGCCGTTCTCAAGCAAGAGGAAGGCAGCAAACGCCTTTGGTTACTGTCTTGAAGGGACTAACGAGGAGGAGAAGAGGATGATTATTAAGGAAACAAAAACAGACTGTTCTATTCAAAATAAACAGTTTGATTTCAACGATGATGAACTTGAAGTTGTTGATATTCTCTTTAACCTCCCCGGGAACTTCTTAGAGAGAGTTAATTTAGAGACTTCAAGCAGTGCTGCAAATTCAAGCCCCAGTGCTGACCAAGAACAGGTTTCAAAGGTGTCTTCCAAGAAACCAGTCAACCAAGAAAGAAACAGCCCCAGTGCCGATCAAGAACGGGTTTCGAACAAGAATTCCAAGAAGACCGTTAGCTCAGTGGATTCTCGGTCCAAGAAAGAATCAAAGAAACCAGTCAACCAAAACCAAGAACCTCTGAATTGCCACAAAATTTCAAGAACTTGATCAGTGATATGGGTGGTAGCAGGATCACTCTACTTATCGAAAAAACTCTCTATAACTCGGATTTGAATCCGCAACAAAACCGGCTTTCAATACCATCACAGCAGGTCAAGGACAAAGATTTCTTGCTTCCCACGGAACTAGAAATTCTAGAGGAGAAAAAGGGAATAAAAGTGAAATTGATCCAACCTTCTCTCGAAATGACCGAGTTGACTTTGATTAAGTGGTTCATGCACAAGGGACCAAAGTCAGAGAAAGTAAGCATTTCCTATATTCTGAGATCAAATTGGGTCAAAGTTGCAAAGGCTAATAATCTAGGAGAGGATGATGTTGTTCAAGTTTGGTCATTCCGAGTTGAAGAGAAATTATGCATGGCAATTGTCAAGCTTTGATTTATTTTTTAATTATGTTTTTCTTTAATCATTTTTAGCCAAATTTGCTAATTGCGGGAACTATGTCAGATAGATCCCAAATGAACTTTGTTAGTTTTTTCTTCATCTTGGCTGGAATGGTTGATAAAATTGTCTTATTACAGTTGGAAGAATCAATTACTTGTTTTTATGTTTTCTTTTAATTCTAAAGTTTATTTGTTTTACATTTTCAATGTACTGTTATATATACACTCAAACTACATTGATTATAATGGGTGTGGTTTAAGTCTAGGATTATTGATCAATTCGATGGTTGAGGATCAGGAAAGGGTATGTGATTTCATGATTAATATGGGAGTTTCCTAAGTCAAACTATTTTGATAACATAAAGTGGTATTATTGAATTGAATTTTGTTTAGAATGTACTCACTATGGTGCTCATGAAAATTGTAGTAGCAGTTTATTTTGTTTAGAACTGGTTAGGTCTATGTATAGCTAGCCTTTAAGTAATACTCAAAAACTTGAACCAGAAAAAGAATAACAATAGAAGACAAATAACAATTCTAGTTTTTTTTTTTTTTTTTTTTTTTTTTTTTTTGTAAATACAATATTTCCATCAAATCTATTTTAAATTTTTATTCGGAGATTTGATTTTTGTTCAGTGACTTAAACCACAAGTAAACAGTCTAACAATATCACAGAATGTGTAACAAACTTATAACTAACAATCTTGATTTTCTTTAACTACAAGCCTAACCACATTCTTTTTGATCTATTACTCTATGATCCCAACAGGGTTTAACAAAATACAAATACCTTCATGGAAACAAGCATCTAAACTGTAGACAAGCAGATTAGTAGTTTTATATTTAAGATGCAAATACATGTATAAATACATTTGAATCTAATGACGTTAATTTATTTATTTATTTATCAATGGTTCAAATGCTACAATTTAGTAGTGAAAAGAGAAAAGGAATAGTTACAACAGATAAGGAATAACGAGTTAGAAGGGTAGGAGTCAGTTATGAACTTATGACAGTTCTAACAAATTTTCTATTACTCTGTTTTTGGCAAACAGTGTACACACACTTTTCAGTTTACAATTTTCACTGAATTTCTCATTCACTCTTCTTCTTTCTCTCTGCCTTTTATCTCTGTTCTTTACTGTTATCCCCCCTTCTTTTCATCTAGAATTCTCATTCAAAAGTTCCATAACAAAGTGCATTTCACAAATTAAATAAAGAATCCTAATAATTAATGGAGAAATAGAATCCAAAACCGACTTGACAAAATAAGAAATCAAAGTTGAAGCCATATATACTCAATTTTTATTATTATTCTGTTTGTGCTGTATTTCTTATTGAAATATCAAAAAAAAAAAAAAAAAAAATACATGATTCTCCTCCTACAACCAATGGTTAATTTTAAAGGGAAAAATAAATATCCGTTCTAATCGACAATGTGCTGTTCAAAAGATAAAATTTCAGAGACACAAAAAACTAACTAAATTTTGTTTTTTATTTTCTCCTTTGTTCTACAGAGATGCAATATCTCTATGAAATCCTATTTAAATTTATATTTGATTATCTATTTTTTTTATCTTCTCATATTTGATTTAATTATTTGTACTCTTTTTCAAATCTTGAAATTAACTTATCTTTTTTTAAATCAGAAGATATTGATTGATTGATAGATTTAATTTTAATTTGTCAAACAAATTAACGTATAGAAGTATATATAAGAAGAGGTGCATGATTGAATTAAGTATACACATTAACATTAACTTTCCAAAACTTGTGTCCAACTCAAGTTCTCTCTGCTAATGAAAAGAATTGAAAAACATAATAATGATAAATCCTCCTAATTAATTAAATTTAATATCTATTCACTACAAGAAAACATTTCTATTGTTAAAAGCGTGGAAGCTGAAAAAAGCTTAACGATAGCTTTTCGCCACGCTTTTTGAGCTACCAGCACGCTTTTGAAAGGGTCACATCTGCAAGCGTGCCGGTAGCTCTATCGCCACGCTTTTGGTGACCTATCATCACGCTTTATTTTTTACCACGCTTTTACAGATTGTCATGCTTAAAAACGTCGTTGTATGTGAGAGATATGGCCACGCTTTTAAAGCATGACTGTTGATGATTACTGTACAATATGGCCACTCTTTTAAAGCATGGTTATAAATTTATTCAGTAACCTATTATTCTTTTTTAATCTTCGTAATAAAATTTTACAAAATTCATAAATAATTTTGAAATTTAGGCAATGACTAGTAATTTTAAATCAACTAATCCAACTTTCATAAAGTTGTCACAAAAAAAAGTGTTTAATCACATGACATGCTCTAACAAAATACCAAAAATCAAAATCATAACAATTACCTATAAATTCTTAATACATGAATTACAATTGCAACAACTATTACATTATCTACTTCCTTTATATATATTTCATTACAAAATATGAAACTCCATGATTTCTGATCATCCATTGTGAGCGAAAAGCTTCAAATCTTCCAAAAGAATATTATTTGCATTGTTACTAGACACAACTTCATTATTTGCAGTGGCTGAAGCAGATCGAGGAACTTTCTTAGATTTTAAGCCTGAAGCATGCTCTTTATTTTCCTCTTGAACTTGATCCGCTTCTGTAGTATCCTCATTATCAATGTCAACAACTACAGGGCATGGACTTTTTCCCTATATTGATGAGTTAACAAAGATAGAATAAAACTTCAATATAAAATAAAAGATCAATGAATTTCTAAATTTTTACATTTTAATGATGATCAAAGAAATAAAAACCAAAAAGGACAAATAATGTTGAACACAGTTGCAAGTAATGAGGGTAAAGTTCTGCAAATCTGGTCCAAAAAAAGAACCACATGAGTACGACCTTCAGTTACAACAATACTAATTTAAGTAAGATCATCCTCCTAAATAATTCAGCAAAATAGTTTAACAGAAAATTATATATGAACATTTTAGCACTAAGTTTCAAGGCAGATTAGGCCCCTGGTTCCAGCACAACTTCACAATATGGCAATAATGTGTTTATAAGAACACCATAATTTTTCATGATTTTATGTCCAGTTACCGGTACGCATAAAGAAATATGGAAGAATTCTGTTTACAAATCAACATTATCATCAACAAGAATTAAAAAGCCTTTCTTGACTAAGAGGAGTTGACTACATAGATTGAAGAATGTCTCCAATTACAAAGCATGTCCATAAGCAAGCATTTAAAAATAAGGAATTCTTAATAATTTTATTTAAACTCCTGCTAACATGACCAAAGCATGATAATTTTCATGACTTTATACTGGCACACATCAAGTAAACTAATATACGTCATACTTATATGATTTTCTTGTAATTCTTCCTGAATGGCGGACTAGGACCATTTCCTTTGTATCTTTTGAATTCATTTCACTATCTGATAAATCATTGTCAATTGGTGTCTTTTGAGAATCTGGTTCTGCACATAAAATTTGCACCTGTGCACCCCCTTTAAAGTCATATTTAGCTTGCTGTCCCTGAAATAGAAAGAAATTCCAAACAGTTAGATAAATATTAGATATAAACCAAAAATTAGGAAGGGCAGACTTAAAATTTAAACAGGGAAAATGAAAAGGCCAATACATACTTAATAAGAAGCAAAAACCAGGAATCTGCTATGAACCAGCCCTATATATGCCATTTCCAAGAATTGCAAACAATATCCAAATATTTAGAGTATAAAGGTTGATGAGTTTCCAATAGCAATAGAAAGTGACCTTTTTCTTTCTCAGCAAACATTCCAAAGACTGGAAAGGCAGCTCCAACTAATTAAGAGATGTCATGACATTAAAGGTTTGCCACACCACAAAATATGAATTTCCTTTGGTATACATGGCTAACCAGATACAAGAAACCGACATAACTACTTGCAAAGAATAGAAATTTCCATACAACATGAGAAAAAATAAATTAGATATAGTCTTCATAATTTTACGAGTTCATCATCTATCATGGATAAAACTATTTGAGCTTTAACTCTTCTAATCAGCATTAATAAATAAAAAATAATTAAAAAAGGACAATAACAGATGTATAAAAAGAATTCATAGATGTGGCTTACCCTATTTTTGTGCTTTCTCTTGTACTAATTATATCAATGAGTGAAGCTAGTGTGCATTTCATTTTCCTTGCTTGAATGGAAAATTTCTGCAGAAAATATTCAGATAATATAAATGACACCACATTGACAGATCCATTTAAATGTTAGATATAAACCAAAAATTAGGAAAGAACATGCAGACTTACAATTATAGACAAGGAAATTGAAGAGACAAACACAGACATAAAGAGAAAATCGGCTCAAGAATCTGCTAAGAACTGCACTCTATTGAACAGCGAGCTATATGCCATTGCCAAAAGAACTGCAAGCAATAACCCAAACATTCTCATTTATGAAACATAATTTTAAATATGAAAGTTGAAAAGTTTCTAATAGCATCAGAAAGTGACCTTTTTCTTTCTCTACAGATATTGCAGAGGCTGGACGGCAGCTACAACCAATCAAGAGGAAGTGATGATATCAAGGGTGTGCCACTCCATCCACAAGCAGATAAAGTAGTTCAATCCAATTTCTGATAATTCTTATGAAAATAAATCTGCAATGCAAAACAAAATAACAACTAATCATGAAGAAGTACGACAACTATTCTTACAAATCCACAAATAATTGAAATAAACATACATGGACAATGCAAAAAGCCTAAAAGCGAAGATGTTCACTGAAAAAAAGCAATTACTCTGTATTAAAAGAAAAAGAAAACTCCCACTAGCACATTTAAAGATTGGTTTTGACTTTATATATTTTTGTTTCCAGTTCTGTATGCCATATATATAAATTTATGGAGTAAAACAACTTTACACTATTAGTTGTGATTAGTAGAATTTTTGAAGGCACCAAATAAGGGTACAAAATTATTAATGCCTAGAAACAAGTAGTGATACATAATCAGCATTGAAGGCTTCACGTTTGAATCTTACCAAGGCAACCAATCCCTATACAGCTCTTTGTGAATGATGTCAGTGTGACCATCTACGTGCTCAACCACACTGCCTTTGTAGAAACAGAAATCCCATCTACGAGTCAATAAATAATAGGCATAGAAACAAACTCAATAATACCATAATGCAAATGGCAACAGTAATGGTGGCTTATAAAATTGCACTTTTCAAAAGGCTCTGACCTATCCGATTATAATTCTTATTTGAAGACAATGAATCTTTATTTAATGGTGAGGCCTAGATTTTCAAACAAAGCATCCAATAAGAAGATATGACCTTCCTAAAGGAAAATGGGAACAACATAAAAAGTCTACTATAAGAATGCCATGTTCACTTAATGGACTTACGCTGATCTTGAAGGACCAAGTGACATAAGAGTCTGGAAAATGGCTTCGGAACTTCCATCAACCACACCAACAGCCATGATTGCAATGTGATCATCCCACTTCTGATGATGTGACCATATGCAAAAAATTCAAATTCAACCATAAATATTGTTTGAATGATATAAAAGGAATCTCACAGGGATAGAACATCAGCAGAGAGGGTTCTCATTAGAATATCACAAGCTTATTATGTCAATGAATCAACAGCAAAGCAAGCTCAAATTCATCGTACAGAACCAATCATGAATTAATCACTGATTACTATAGGATTAACATTTCACCCGTAGTTTTTATTCCAGGTCTAGAGACATAGTAATACATCAAATGGATGCTTTTTGAAAACTGGAAACATTTCAATTAAACATCATAAACTAGCATAATGGAATTTTCTTTTGTTTGTTTTTATGCCTAAAATGCAAAATGCAAAATCAATAAACCCTAATAAAGAAGGATACAAAATTATAAGCAAATTGCAATAATAAAAAAGTAAACACTGAACCCTCATGAAAAAACAAAATAATAAAATTCCTAAATTCAGAAAGCCCAACCTTCCACCTAAAACTGCACAGAACTAGATCAAAAATCCTTCTCTATTCGGTGCTATTGGAGTACTGTCTTAGTTTGCCATCGCCATCGCCAGCTTGTCATCCTTTTCCGTTCTTCAAAATTAAAATATTTTAAAGTGTATTATTATTTTCAAAATTATTATTATTATTTAAAGTGTATACTATTTGTATTGAATTATATACAAATTATTAAAAAAATTATAAATGATTTTTTAAATTTAATATTAATTTATATATTTTCTAATTAATTTTTGAACAATACAATATTTTTTAAATTTATACTATATAGTATAACTTGTATAATTAATTTAACTCTTTGTGTTTTAATCTAGTTTTATATATATATAATTAAACCCTAAAGTGGTCCCTGAGATTCACAAAAACACCAATTTAGTCCCTGACTTCCCAATTGCACTAATTAAGTCCTCCAAATTGAAAAAAATGCATCAACGTGGTCCCCCTCATATTTTTCGGTCATATTCCTTGTTGGCGGGAGTGACGTGGCGAATGAGTGCCACGCTGGAGGATGGGAAACGTCGTCGTATTGGGTTTTGGCGCTAAACCCATTAATAGACGACACAGTTTCAAGTAAGCATTTACAAAACGTTCAAACCCCCTCCCCCAATATTCAAAGATCACTTCGTCTTCTTCATCTTCTGTGAACTGAAAGCACCAAACCCTGGCATTCGAGAGCCCTGGCGTGGCTTTTTGGAGTGAAACAAGTTGGAGTTCAGAGGAACCTGGTCATCGTTGGCTGAAGATCGGTGAAGGAAGGAGCAAAGATTCTATGTGAAATCCCCTGTGACAGAGGTAGACATGCAGTATATTAGATAGTCTTGTTCTGTTTTACATAGTGGTAAGGTATCCATCATTATGGATTTTACTTGGAAAATTGGTGTAGATTGATAGGAAACCATGGATGCTATGTTAGTGGCTAGGGTTTTTGCATTGGGTGGTGCGGATATGGGTTATCGGAATGCTCTGTTTTCAAACCGAAAATATGGGCATTTCTATAATGGCATAGTGCCTGAAGTAAAAATGTTGTTGTTTGCTCATTCCATATTTTAGTAAAAATGTTGTATATTTTTTTTTTTCGATACAGATGGAGAAGTTGCTGGATATAATGTTCCATCATGGTGGAACGTTTAAGAAAAATGTTGATGGAAAGTTGGTTTACTCACCTGACAATAGAGCTTGCTTAGGAGATTTAGATGAGGATACACTTGATGTCTTCTTCGTCAAGAACTATTTCAAGGAGTTGGGATATGACAAGGTAGTTGAGTGCTGGTGGCTGGTTCCGGAGAGGAGTTTGGAGGTTGGATTGAGAGCTCTGACCACTGATGATAAATTAAGGGAGATGTGCTTCCATGCACAGAGGAATGATGGAGTAGTCGATGTTTATTTCGAACATGGAGTTTCGACACCTGAACTGATGGAGGGGAAAAAAGCTGTTCTGTGTCTGGATTATATTCCAGAAGAGGAGTCTGGTGGTGAATTAAACAAGAAAAACACCCCTGAGGATACCTTAAATGAAATGCCACATGACAAATGTGATCCTGACCCAGTTCCTCCTACTCCAATCCCCATTCTAAACAGTCCAACTGCAATCCCAGTTCCTGCTAATACCCCCACCACAAGACCTATCCATGATGACACCAAGTCCATGGCTGATCATGAGAATCCCAAACTCCATCATATACCCAACCCAAAACCCACTACAAAGCCCAATACAACCCCAACTGTCAAGCAGAATGAAAACCCAAGCAGAACCAGAAGCCCAAGAAAACTCAACTAAAGCCCAAGCCCAATTTTACTTCAAAAACCAAGCCCAAATTTAACCCACCTAAAATTATCACAAGATCTTAGGGAAGGGGACATTGGAGTGCTAACAAAGGGAAGCAAACTTTTCATGTGGATTTAACTGTAACCAGATCAAGCAGTGATGAAGGGAGTTCAGAGGATGACTCTTATGTCCCTGTGCAGGAGGCCAGCTCTAGTAGTGATGATGAGTTGGTTACATAACCAATTAGGAAAGAGGTCAAGAAGGTTCAGAAGGCCTCAGCCATGGCCAAAGAAAAGGAAAAGATGTATAAAGACACTATTATGCAAGATGATTATGCAATTGTGGCAGACTTATCTGATGTAGAGGTGGACCTTGGTTTTTTAGGAAGTCCAGGAGACGGATTGATGTATGATGCTCTTGACTCGGGTGCAGAATCTGATGGTGCCAACTCGTGGCACTCGAAGGATCTGAAGACTCCTCCTAATTCTGAAGATGAATTGGAATCTGATGGAGAATCGGATGAATTTCCAATCTTCCAGGAGGGCTAGAGATTTGGTGAGTTGCAACTGCAAGTGGGAATGAAGTTTAATACTAAACAAGACTTCAGGGATGCTGTGCGAGAGTTTACCATTCAGGAGGGTAGGAGGATTAAGTTTGTAAAGAATAACAATGTGAGGTGTAGGGCAATGTGCCAGGTGGAACAGTGCTCATGGGTTGTTTATGCCTCAAGGGATCATGAGGACTCTTGCTGGCAAATCAAGACTTTTTATGACGATCATACATATCTGAGAGAGAATTCTAATAGGGCAGCAAACAGAGCTTGGCTGGCAAGTAAGTTGGTCAAAAAGGTTAGAAAGTACCCAAACTTTAAGCAATGTGAGGCTGCAACATACTTTAGGTCAAAGTGTGATCTCATATTGCATAGGAATTCATTAGCCCGAGCCTTGGCTGATGCAAGAAATGTTGTCTACGGGGATGAAAAGGCACAGTATGCCTTGTTAAGGGATTATACTGAAACGCTGCTAAAGACCGATCCGGGATCCACTGTAAAGATTGGGGTTACTCCACTGCCTGACGGCCAAGTTATGTTTGATAAAATGTACATCTACCTGAGTGGTTGCAAGAACGGGTTTAAAGCTGGGTGTCGACCTTTAATCGGCCTCGATGGTGCATTTCTAAAGACGCAAATTGGTGGACAGATATTATCATCTGTCGCACAAGATGTAAATCACAACATTTATGTGGTTGCTTGGGCTATAGTCAACATTGAAAACAAGGAGAACTGGAAATGGTTTTTGGAGTTACTCCACGATGATTTAGGAGACTATAAGGCTAACGGGTGGTGTTTCATTTCTGATATGCAGAAGGTTAGATAGTTTATATTGTAAGCAAAATGTATATCTGTTTATTGTATAAACTATTTAGTTCTATGTCTTATTTGGTATGGATAATTGCAACTTGCTGATTTCACTTGTTATGTACGTTATGTAGGTTGTTTGGTTATTTAGGTAGTCTGAATATTTAGGTACTTTGGTTATTTAAGTAGTTTGATTATTTAGGGTGATTGGTTATTGATGTTTGGTTATTTTAGTTGTTTGGTGTCTGCTATATTTTTCCATCAATTGCAGGGGTTGATTTCGGCTATGGAGGAGGTCATGCCACAGGTCCACCATCGTTTCTGTGTATGGTACCTGTGGCGAAATTTCTCTAAAGGAATAGCTCTTAGCTAGACTGTATGGTTTATTTTGATTTTCTGGTAATAAATACTTTAGCAGAGTTTAAACTCGAAGGTAGCTGCTTCAGTTTGTTTATCTTTATGTGGTCAACTGATACTGTGTTACATTGACAATGTCTTGTTTATGATCTACAACTACTATTATCAATTTACCTCTTCTGTTCATTCAGTTTGGATTCTATTTTTGTAAAATCTATCTACAAATAACACACCAATAAGCTAAACAGTTCCCATACATTCATTAACAGATGCTTTCAAACACAGTTCTTACATTTTTACCATCACAACTAAAACAACAACTAACAGAGAAAAAAACAGCAATCCTAACATTTGTATCATATATTTCTGGGTCCTTAACTCAGCCTCCAAATTGCCAATCCTCAAAGCAAGACTGACGCTCACTTCTTCATTGTTGTATACCGCAGTGTCTTCCAAATTTCCTTGATCATCTTCTACAATGTCTGCCCATCGAAATAACCCACACCATCTTCTTCCACTACTCTGTGAACATCAAATTTAACAGTTACCATCAAAATAGTCAACAACAAATCTTCAGAAAACACTCACGTTGTAATTCGGGCATCCAAAGAAGGGCTTATTTGGGTGGGTTTCTGGTGCACAAAATTGTGATCATCAATGGCGCCATCAACATGGTACGCTCAATTGTAATCTCAACTTTTTATCACAACTTTGCACAACTAACCAGAAAGTGCACTGGGTCGTCCAAGTAATAAACCTTACGCGAGTAAAGGTCGATCCCACGGAGATTGTTGGTATGAAGCAAGCTATGGTTATCTTGTAAATCTCAGTCAGGCAGATATAGAATGGTTATGGAGTTTTCGAATATTAATAATAAAATAGGGATAGAAGTACTTATATAAATCCTTGGTGAGAATTTCAGATAAATGCATGGAGATGCTTTCGTCCCTCTAAACCTCTGCTTTTCCTGCTGTCTTCATCCAATCAGTCTTACTCCTTTCTATGGCTGGCTTTATGTAAGGACATCACCGTTGTCAATGGCTACTTTTGATCCTCTCTGGAAAATGGTCCGATGCGCTGTCACTGCATGGCTAATCGTCTGGAGGCGTCACCCTTGCCAATGACTGCATCCTATCCTCTTGTGAAAATGGTCCAAATGCTCTGTCACAGCACGGCTAATCATCTGAGGTTCTCGATCATACTGGAATAGGATTCACCCTCCTTTTGCGTCTGTCACTACGCCCAATACTCGCGAGTTTGAAGCTCGTCACAGTCATTCAATCCCAGAGTCCTACTCGGAATACCACAGACAAGGTTTAGACTTTCCGAACTCTCATGAATGCCGCCATCAATCTAGCTTACACCACGAAGATTCTGATTAAGAGATCCAAGAGATACTCATTCAATCTGAGGTAGAACGGAAGTGGTTGTCAGGCACGCGTTCATAGGGAATGATGATGATTGTCACGTTCATCACATTCAGGTTGAAGTGCGAATGAATATCTTAGAAGCAGAACAAGTTGAATTGAATAGAAAACAGTAGTACTTTGCATTAATCTTTGAGGAACAGCAGAGCTCCACACCTTAATCTATGGAGTGCAGAAACTCTACCGTTGAAAATACATAAGTGAAAGGTCCAGGCATGGTCGAATGGCCAGCCCCCAAACCTGATCAATAGGATCAAAATATAATCCAAAGATGATCCAAAGATGATCAAAAGATGTCTAATACAATAGTAAAAAGTCCTATTTATACTAAACTAGTTACTAGGGTTTACAGAAGTAAGTAATTGATGCATAAATCCACTTCCGGGGTCCACTTGGTGTGTGCTTGGGCTGAGCTTGAATGTTACACATGCAGAGGCTCTTTCTGGAGTTGAACGCCAGGTTGTAACGTATTTCTGGCGTTCAACTCTCGTTTGTGACTTGTTTCTGGTGTTTAACTCCAGACAACAACATAGAACTGGCGTTCAACGCCCTTTTACATCGTCTAAACTCGGCCAAAGTATGGACTATTATACATTGCTGAAAAGCTCTGGATATCTACTTTCCAACGCAATTGGAAGCGTGCCATTTTGAGTTCTGTAGCTCCAGAAAATCTACTTTGAGTGCAGGAAGGTCAGAATCCAACAGCATCAGCAGTCCTTCTTCAACCTCTGAATCTGATTTTTGCTCAAGTCCCTCAATTTCAGCCAGAAAATACCTGAAATCACAGAAAAACATACAAACTCATAGTAAAGTCCAGAAATGTGAATTTAACATAAAAACTAATGAAAACATCCCTAAAGGTAACTAGATTCTACTAAAAACATACTAAAAACAATGCCAAAAAGCGTATAAATTATCCGCTCATCAGTTTCCATTCCAGACCATCGGAGCACAGGACGTTTCCCACACCCACACTGGTCTGGTACTCGCGTGCCTCTGCTCTGACTTGGCCTCCTCGTGGTTGATCACATAGTGATGAGTTTGGAAAACTCCAATTTAATTTTGATGATGAACAAATATTATTGAAATATTTAATTACAAAATTATTAATTTGATTTTCATTAAACATGTGTTAATTAATAATTTTGTGATGCAGTTTTGATTAGGCCGAAAATGAGATTCTGGTGCAAGCCCAATTCAGCCTTGGTATTAAATTATTGTGATCATAGTGGCTGAAACCATTGGGCCGAAAAAAAAAAAGAATTCTGGTGCAAGCCCAAATCAAAAATTGCATTCAGCCTTGATTAATGTTTCTTTAGTTATGAGGCAGAATTGATTGTTATGTTACTTGGGCCAGAATGAGTTTCAATGCTCCAAGCCCAAAATTGTTTCTCATGATTGATCCGAAAACAATTCATCAGGAAAGCAAATGTTATCATTTGCCATATGTCTTCTAACGGATCTCAAAGCTTGCCACATGATGGATTTCAGATTCACTCAATTATCATTAATAGCATGGGAACTATGAGAGAGATTATGAGTGACATGATTGATTTACTTTGTGCAGCACGCCACTCAAGCTAGGGAAGTAAAAGCTACTTTTTCTACCTAATGGTTTAACTTCATTTAATTACTTCTCTTTCATTTGTTTCTTCTCTCTCATTCATTCTTTCTTCTCTTTTCAGACAATACCCAGCAAACCATGAAAGAAAAAATGAGCTACCGAAGTGAAGGAAGAACACTCTACAAGACCATCATGATGATGGCAAGAAAACATAACAAAATAAAAGTATGTTGTGGCTGAGATTTTCACCATAAATGGTAAGATTTGGTGAGGTAATCTCGAGCTCTCCATACCAAAAATGGAGAAGGTGATTCGGCTGATGCGGACGGAAATTGGCGAGTTAAGAATGATTATAAATTATGCGTTTCCAGTATAGTTCTCAACCAACCAGAAATTCGCTTATCAATTTAAAAAGGGGTGTCACAAAAATTAAAATTAAAATACTGGGAGTATGAATCCCAGGTCGTCTCCCAACGAGTTGCAGGAAAGTGTGCTATTTTATTAATCAAAAGGTTTTCAAAAAGGTTTGAGTTGAATGACAGAAAATTAAATTAGAGAATGTATATAAATATAAATAAAAGCCTTGACTGGGAGTTGATTAGATGGAAGCCCTATTCTTGTTGTAGTACTCTCAAGATTAATTGACAATTGAGATTTATTGTGTTTAGTTGTCCCTTACTAAGTAAGGAAAAGTCAAACAAGTTGGAATGCTGTTCTATTCACAGGTTCCAATCCACTCTTGGGAGGATTGGTGTTAGTGACTAGAGAGCAATCCAACAATAAACCCAATTACAATCTTTCTCTTGAGCATTCCAACTCAAGGATTCCTTTCATCGACTCCCCATCAAGTTAGGGGACTACTCGCTCATTGTAAATGTAAAATTCATAACGTAAAAAAGGGAATTAAAGAAAGACATGATAAATAATGCTCAAAAGATTAATTTAAAATAAAAGTGATTCTTGTATTAATAAATGCTCAAATAATCCAATAGCAAAATTAAGTAAATTAAGGAACATGGAAGAGTAAAAGACAAGTGAAGAGAACGAACTAGAATGTCGAAGTCTTGATGAGGCAATAACTCTTCTCAATATCCCAATGCAAAGATAACGAAAAATAACTAATCCTAAAAACTATGAATGTGTAGAGAGAAAAACCTAGAGGAGGAGTAGAACTAGATCTAAAAACTAAAACTATGCGGAATGAATGTTCTCTCTGGTTTCTGCATGTTCTCTGGCTCTAGTCTGCTTTTCTGGGCCGAAAATTGGGTCAAAATGGAGCCCGAAATCGCCCCCAGCGATTCTGCAGATTATGCAGATCGCGCATGTCACGTGATCGCGTCGCTCATGCGGACGCATCATTCAGCGTTCTGCTTTGCCACGCGGTCGCGTCATCCATGTGGCCGCGTCACTCGTGCTATTCCATGCCGCGCGGTCGTGTCATCCCTGCGGCCGCGTCACTGCGATTTGCTCTTCTCCGCGCGGTCGCGTCGTCCATGCGGCCGCGTCGCTTCTTGCTAGTCATCTCCTCAATTTCTTGTATTTCTTCCATTTTTACAAGCTTCCTTCCCAATCTCCAACTCATTCATGCCCTATAAAGCCTGAAACACTTAACACACAGATCACGGCATCGAATGAAATAAAGGAGAAATAAATACATAATTAAAAGTCTCTAGGAAGCAAGTTTTCAATCATGCAATAACTTTAGGAAGGAAATATAAATGCATGCTTATTTAATGAATAAGTGGGCAAAGATCATGATAAAATCACACAATTAAACACAATATAAACCATAAAATAGTGGTTTATCAACCTCCCCACACTTAAACATTAGCATGTCCTCATGCTTAGTTGAAGGAGATAAAATAAATGAGTAAGAACATGTAAAACCTATGCAATGCAATGCAACCTATATATATGAATGCAGCTGTATGATTTTTGTCCACTTGATCAAAAGTAAGTAAGCTCTTCAAAATAATTACAAATCAAATTCCACTAACTCAATTCTTATACAGTAAGAACAGATAAAATTGCAAGAAGATAGCTCATGAAAGTAGGGAACATAGAAATTCAAGCATGGAACCCTCACTGGTGAAGTATGTACACTCTAGTCTCTCTAGTATATAGGGTAATCACTCTATCCTTCTCTAATCATGCTCTCTAATTTTTGTTCTTCTCCTAACCAATAAACAATATTTAATATACTAATACAAACATCATGAGGTCTTTTCAAGGTTGTAATGGGGCCAAGGTAAGGATAAGGATACATATATAGCTAAGTAAGCTTATAAATTGAATCTTTAATTAACCCAAGCTTTAACATAACCTATATATATTCTATATAACTTCTAAAATTCATACCTAGCTACCCAGAAATTCCCTTTTACATTCCATACTCATGTTTCAACTTTTTATTTTTATTTTATCATACATGCATTGATTTTTGAATTCTTAATCTAACATTGGGGTAATTTTGTCCCCTTATTTATTTATTGAATATATATATATATATATATTATCATAACATAAACATAAACATAGCTTATCAGTGCGTATAGATTTTTTATTTTTATAGTTTCACATGAGTAGGCATCCGAATTCCATTATATTATCCTCATTCCTTTATTATCCTTTGTTCCCACAATTTCCCATACTTAAATAACACACACAATTCTATTTTAAGCTAACCAAATATTCAATTTGGGATGTATAATTGTTTTTCTGCTTAAGGCTAGTAATGTGGTAAAATATAGAACAAATGGGATTTAAAGGCTCAAAGTGGCTAACAAAGGTAATTGAAAGGGTAGGTGGTATGCGAAATTGTTACTCAGGTTAGGTTGTAAAATTATTTGTTCGTTCTTTCCCTGGCAATGGCACCAAAAACGGATGCACAGAACCATGGTCCAAACATAACTTCACAACTTCGCATAACTAACCAGCAAGTGCACTGGGTCGTCCAAGTAATAAAACCTTACGTGAGTAAGGGTCGATCCCACGGAGATTGTTGGTTATGGAGTTTTCGAAAATAATAATAAATAAACAGAAAATAAAGATAGAAATACTTATGTATATCACTGGTGAAAATTTCAGATAAGCGTATAGAGATGCTTTCGTTCCTCTGAATCTCTGCTTTCCCGCTGTCTTCATCCAATCTGTCTTACTCCATTCTATGGCTGGCTTTATGTAAGGACATCACCATTGTCAATGGCTACTTTTCATCCTCTCTGTGAAAATAGTCCGATGCGCTGTCACTGCATGGCTAATCATCTGGAGGCATCACCGTGGTCAATGGCTGCATCCCATCCTCTTGTGAAAATGGTCCAAATGCTCTGTCACAGCACAGCTAATCATCTGAGTTTCTCAATCATACTGGAATAGGATTCACCCTCCTTTTGCGTCTGTCACTACGCCCAGCACTCGCGAGTTTGAAGTTCGTCACAGTCATTCAATCCCAGAGTCCTACTCGGAATACCACAGACAAGGTTTAGACTTTCCGGATTCTCATGAATGCCGCCATCAATCTAGCTTATACCACGAAGATTCTGATTAAGGATCCAAGAGATACTTATTCAATCTAAGGTAGAACGGAGGTGGTTGTCAGGCACACGTTCGTGGGAGAATGATGATGATTGTCACGTTCATCACATTCATATTGAAGTACGAATGAATATCTTAGAAGCGGAATAAGTTGAATTGAATAGAAAAACAGTAGTACTTTGCATTAATTCATGAGGAACAGCAGAGCTCCACACCTTAATCTATGGAGTGCAGAAACTCTACCGTTGAAAAATATATAAGTGAAAGGTTCAGGCATGGCCGAATGGCCAGCCCCTATGATCTAAGAACTAGGCGTCCAAAGATGCCAAATACAATAGTAAACAGTCCTATTTATACTAAACTAGTTACTAGGGTTTATAGAATTAAGTTCAAATGCAGAAATCCACTTCCGGGGCCCACTTTGGTGTGTGCTTGGGCTGAGCTTTAGCTTTCCACGTGCAGAGGCTCCTTTTGGAGTTGAACGCCAAGTTGTAACGTGTTTTTGGCGTTCAACTCTGGTTCGTGACGTGTTTCTGGCGTTTAACTCCAAACTGCAGCGTAGAACTGGCGTTCAACGCACTTTTGCATCGTCTAAACTCAGCCAAAGTATAGATTATTATATATTTCTAGAAAGCCCTGGATGTCTACTTTCCAAAGCAATTGGAAGCGCGCCATTTTGAGTTTTGTAGCTCCAGAAAATCCACTTTGAGTGCAGGGAGGTCAGAATCCAACAGCATCAGCAGTCCTTCTTCAACCTCTAAATCTGATTTTTGCTCAAGTCCCTCAATTTCAGCCAGAAAATACCTGAAATCACAGAAAAACACACAAACTCATAGTAAAGTCTAGAAATGTGAATTTAACATAAAAACTAATAAAAACATCCCTAAAAGTAACTAGATCCTACTAAAAATATACTAAAAATAATGCCAAAAAGCGTATAAATTATCCGCTCATCACAACACCAAACTTAAATTGTTGCTTGTCCCCAAGCAACTGAAAATCAAATAGGATAAAAAGAAGAGAATATACTATAAATTTCAAACTATCAATGAAACATAGCTCCAATAAGATGAGTGGGACTTGTAGCTTTTTGCCTCTTGAATAGTTTTGGCATCTCACTTTATCCATTGAAGTTCAGAATGATTGGCATCTATAGGAACTCAGAGTTCAGTATGTTGATTCTTGAACACAGCTACTTTATGAGTCTTGGCCGTGGCCCTAAGCACTTTGTTTTCCAGTATTACCACCGGATACATAAATGCCACAGACACATAACTGGGTGAACCTTTTCAGATTGTGACTCAGCTTTGCTAAAGTCCCCAATTAGAGGTGTCCAGGATTCTTAAGCACACTCTTCTTTTGCTTTGGACCTTGACTTTAACCGCTCATCACAAGTTTTCACTTGACACCTTCACGCCACAAGCACATGGTTAGGGACAGCTTAGTTTAGCCGCTTAGGCCAGGATTTTATTCCTTTAGGCCCTCCTATCCACTGATGCTCAAAGCCTTGGGATCCTTTTTATTTACCCTTGCCTTTTGGTTTTAAGGGTTATTGTCTTTTTGTTCTTGCCTCTTGGTTTTAAGAGCTTTTGGCTTTTTCTGCTTGCTTTTTCTTTTTATATTTTTTTTCGCTATTTTTCTTTTTCTTTCTATTTTTTTTCTGCAAGCTTTTGTATTCACTGTTTTTTCTTACTTCAAGAATCATTTTTATGATTTTTCAGATTATCAAATAACATGTCTCCTTGTCATCATTCTTTCAAGAGCCAACATATTTAACATTCTTAAACAACAACTTCAAAAGACATATGCACTGTTCAGGCATTCATTCAGAAAACAAGAAGTATTGTCACCACATCAATATAATTAAACTAAGTTCAAGGATAAATTCGAAACTCATGTACTTCTTGTTCTTTTGAATTAAAAATATTTTTCCTTTAAGAGAGGTGATGGATTCATATTCATTACTTTAAGGCATAGACACTTAGACACTAATGATCATGTAATAAAGACACAAACATAGATAAACATTTAACATAAGAAAACGAAAAACAGAAAGTTTAAGAACAAGGAATGAGTCCACCTTAGTGATGCTGGTGTTTTCTTCTTGAGGAACCAATGATGTCCTTGAGCTCTTCTATGTCTCTTCCTTGTCTCTTTTGCTTGATCCCTAGTGATTTTGGTGCTCCTATCCTTAGTTGCTCCCAATAATTGTGTGGGATAAAATGTATCCCCTGAGGTATCTCAGGGATCTCTTGATTTGCAGTCAAATGTTCTACCACTGAGCTATAGATCCCTTACATGAATCTCTCCATCTCCCATGACTTGGAGGTGGAAGCTTTTGTCTTCCCTTTTCTCTTCTCTCTCTCTTTTTTTTTTTTTGAGGTTTCTCTGGCCTTAGGTGCCATCAATGGTTATGGAAAGCAAAATAAGCAATGCTTTTACCACACCAAACTTAGAATATTGCTCGCCCTCGAGCAAAAGAAGAAAGAATAGTAGAAGAAGAAGATGTGGGACAAAAAAACTAGGATTATGAGGAGGGAAGGTGGGGATCCTGTGGGGTCCACAGATCCTGAGGTGTCAAGGATTTACATCCCTGCACCAATTAGGCATGTAAAATGCCTTTGCATGCAATTCTGGCGTTTAAACGCCGAACTGATGCTTGTTCTGGGCGTTCAACGCCCAGATGCAGCATATTTCTGGCGTTGAACGCTAGCTTCATGCTTGTTTTTGGCGTTCAGCGCCAGCTCCATGCTCTGTTCTGGCGTTGAACGCCAGCCAGATGCTCCTTACTGGCATTTGAACGCCAGTGAACTCCTCCTCCAGGGTGTGCTATTTTTAATGCTGTTTTTTATTTTTCTTCAATTTTTTCAGTTGTTTTTGTGACTCCACATGATCATAAACCTATGAAGACATATAACTAATAAAAATATAATTAAATAAAAATTGGGTTGCCTCCCAACAAGCGCTTCTTTAATGTCAATAGCTTGACAGTGGGCTCTCATGGAGCCTCACAGATGTTCAGAGCATTGTTGAGACTCCCCAACACTAAACTTAGAGTTTGGATATGGGAGTTCAACACCAAACTTAGAGTTTGACTGTGGGGCTCTGGTTGACTCTGTTTTGAGAGAAGCTTACTGTGCCTCTTTTCCATGTTTACAGAAGGATGTCCTTGAGTTTTAAACTCAAGGGAGTCCTCATTCAATTGAAGGATTAGTTCACCTCTCTCAACATCAATCACAGCTCTTGCTGTGGCTAGGAAGGGTCTATAAGCCTGTTTTCTGGAATTGTTTGTCATTTCTAATGAGATTCTGGCAGCTTGCACCTCAGAGATTCCCAATTTCTCCATTACAGAGAAGGGCATGAGGTTTATCCCTGACCCAAGGTCACATAGAGCCTTCTCAAAGGTCATGGTGCTTATGGTACAAGGTATTAGGAACTTTCCAGGATCCTGTTTCTTCTGAGGCAATCTCAGTTGATCCAATGTATTTAGTTCATTGGTGAACAGGGGAGGTTCATCTCCCCAAGTCTCTGTACCAAATAGATTGGCATTTAGCTTCATGATTGCACCAAGAAACTTGGTAACTTGCTCTTCAGTAACATCCTCATTCTCTTCAGATGAGGAATACTCATCAGAGCTCATGAATGGCATAAGGAGGTTCAATGGAATCTCTATGGCCTCTAGATGAGCCCCAGAGTCCTTTGGTTCCTCAGAGGAAAACTCCTTATTGATCACTGGACGTCCCAGGAGGTCTTCCTCCTTGGGATTCATGTCCTCCCCTTCCTCTCTAGGTTCGGCCGTGTTGACTATGTCAATGGCCTTGCACTCTCCTTTTGGATTTTCTTCTGTATTTCTTGGGAGAGCACTAGGAGGGGTTTCAGTGATTTTTTTACTCAGCTGTCCCACTTGTGCCTCCAAATTTCTAATGGAGGACCTTGTTTCATTCATGAAACTCACAGTGGCCTTAGATAGATCAGAGACTAAGTTTGCTAAATTAGAGGTATTTTGTTCAGAGTTCTCTGTCTGTTGCTGAGTGGATGATGGAAAAGGCTTGCTATTGCTAAACCTATTTCTTCCACCATTATTAAAGCCTTGTTGAGGCTTTTGTTGATCCTTCCATGAGAGATTTGGGTGATTTCTCCATGAGGGATTATAGGTGTTCCCATAAGGTTCACCTATATAATTTACCTCTGCTATTGCAGGGTTCTCAGGATCATAAGCTTCTTCTTCAGAAGATGCCTCTTGAGTACTGTTGGCTGCAGCTTGCATTCCATTTAGACTCAAAGAAATCATATTGACTTGCTGAGTCAATATTTTGTTCTGAGCCAATATGGCATTCAGAGTATCAATTTCAAGAACTCCCTTCTTCTGAGGCGTCCCATTACTCACAGGGTTCCTCTCAGAAGTGTACATAAACTGGTTATTAGCAACCATGTCAATGAGTTCTTGAGCTTCTGCAGGCGTTTTCTTTAGGTGAATGGATCCACCTGCAGAAGTATCCAATGACATTTTAGCTAATTTAGATAGACCATCATAGAATATATCCAGGATGGTCCATTCTGAAAGCATGTCAGAAGGACACTTTTTGGTCAGTTGCTTGTATCTCTCCCAAGCTTCATAGAGGGATTCACCTTCTTTCTGTCTGAAGGTTTGAACATCCACTCTAAGCTTACTAAGCTTTTAAGGAGGAAAGAACTTGGCTAAGAAAGCAGTGACCAGCTTATCCCAAGAGTTCAGGCTATCTTTGGTTTGAGAGTCCAACCACACTCTAGCTCTGTCTCTTACAGCAAACGGGAAAAGCATGAGCCTGTAGACTTCAGGATCTACTCCATTAGTCTTAACAGTATCACAGATCTGCAAGAATTCAGTTAAGAACTGAAAAGGATCTTCAGATGGAAGTCCATAAAACTTGCAGTTTTGTTGCATCAGAGAAACTAATTGAGGTTTCAGCTCAAAGTTGTTTGCTCCAATAGTAGGGATGGAGATGCTTCTTCCATGTAAATTGGAATTAGGTGCAGTAAAGTCACCAAGCATCCTCCTTGTATTATTATTATTATTATTTTCGGCTGCCATCTCCTCTTCTTGTTCGAAAATTTCTGAAAGGTGCTTGCTGGATTGTTGTAATTTAGCTTCTCTTAGTTTCCTCTTCAGAGTCCTTTCAGGTTCTGGATCTGCTTCAACAAGAATGTTCTTGTCCTTGCTCCTGCTCATATGAAAAAAGAGGGAACAGAAAAATAATAATAAGGATCCTTTTTGCCCAGGTGTAGAGGTTCCCTTAGGTGAGTGGAAGAAAAGAAGAGTAGAAGAAAAGAAGAAGAGAAAATCTGAACTCAGAGAGAGAGAGAGGGGGTTCGGATTTTTGGTGAGTGAGGAAGAGATGTTAGTAAATAAATAAATAAATAGAAGAGGATGAGAGGGGGAGGTTTTCGAAAATAATTTTTGAAAAAGAGTTAGTGATTTTCGAAAATTAGAAGAAGAAATAAATTAAAATTAAATTTTGAAACAATTAGTTAATTAAAAAGAATTTTTGAAAAAAAGAGGGAGATATTTTCAAAAATTAGAGAGAGAGAGTTAGTTAGGTAGTTTTGAAAAAGATAAGAAACAAACAAAAAGTTAGTTAGTTAGTTGAAACAAATTTTGAAAATTAATTTTTGAAAAGATAAGAAGATAAGAAGTTAGAAGGGATATTTTAAAATCAAATTTTTGGAAAAGATATGTCAAAAAGATATGATTAAAAAGATATGATTTTGAAAAGGGATAAAAAGATATTTTTGAAAAGATATGATTGAAATTAGTTTTGAAAAAGATTTGATTTTTAAAATCACAATTAATGACTTGATTCATAAGAAATCACAAGATATGATTCTCGAACTTAAAGTTTGAATCTTTCTTAACAAGTAAGTAACAAACTTGAAATTTTTGAATCAAAACATTAATTAATGAGAATATTTTCGAAAATTATGAGATAAAATTAAGAAAAAGATTTTTGAAAAATATTTTTAAAATTTTCGAAAATAGATAAGAAAAATGAAAAAGATTTGATTTTTGAAAAAGATTTTGAAAAGATAAGATTTTTAAATTGAAAATTTGATTTGACTCATAAGAAACAATTGAATTTTAAAATTTTTTTGAAAAAGTAAATCCAAATTTTCGAAATTTATGAGAGATAAAGGGAAAGATATTTTTTTGATTTTTGAATTTTTAATGATGAGAGAGAAATACATGAAAATGATGCAATGCATGAAAATTTTGGATCAAAATAATGAATGCATGCAAAAACGGATGCACAGAACCATGGTCCAAACATAACTTCACAACCTCGCATAACTAACCAGCAAGTGCACTGGGTCGTCCAAGTAATAAAACTTTACGTGAGTAAGGGTCGATCCCACGGAGATTGTTGGTATGAAGCAAGCTATGGTCACCTTGTAAATCTCAGTCAGGCGGATATCAAATGGTTATGGAGTTTCGAAAATAATAATAAATAAACAGAAAATAAAGATAGAAATACTTATGTATATCACTGGTGAAAATTTCAGATAAGCGTATAGAGATGCTTTCGTTCCTCTGAATCTCTGCTTTCCCGCTGTCTTCATCCAATCTGTCTTACCCCTTTCTATGGCTGGCTTTATGTAAGGACATCACCATTGTCAATGGCTACTTTTCATCCTCTCTGTGAAAATAGTCCAATGCGCTGTCACTGCATGGCTAATCATCTGGAGGCATCACCGTGGTCAATGGCTGCATCCCATCCTCTTGTGAAAATGCTCCAAATGCTCTGTCACAGCACGGCTAATCATCTGAGGTTCTCAATCATACTGGAATAGGATTCACCCTCCTTTTGCGTCTGTCACTACGCCCAGCACTCGCGAGTTTGAAGTTCGTCACAGTCATTCAATCCCAGAGTCCTACTCGGAATACCACAGACAAGGTTTAGACTTTCCGGATTCTCATGAATGCTGCCATCAATCTAGCTTATACCACGAAGATTCTGATTAAGGATCCAAGAGATACTTATTCAATCTAAGGTAGAACGGAGGTGGTTGTCAGGCACACGTTCGTGGGGGAATGATGATGATTGTCACGTTCATCACATTCATATTGAAATACGAATGAATATCTTAGAAGCGGAATAAGTTGAATTGAATAGAAAAACAGTAGTACTTTGCATTAATTCATGAGGAACAGCAGAGCTCCACACCTTAATCTATGGAGTGCAGAAACTCTACCGTTGAAAAATATATTAGTGAAAGGTTCAGGCATGGCCGAATGGCCAGCCCCCATGATCTAAGAACTAGGCGTCCAAAGATGCCAAATACAATAGTAAACAGTTCTATTTATACTAAACTAGTTACTAGGGTTTACAGAATTAAGTTTAAATGCAGAAATCCACTTCCGGGGCCCACTTTGGTGTGTGCTTGGGCTGAGCTTTAGCTTTCCACGTGCAGAGGCTCCTTTTGATCAGCTCCTTGAGGTATGTGAATCGGCGCTTGTTACGGCGCTCTCTCAGCTTAGCTTTCTGTTCATGCCGATCCAACTTTTCAAGTATCTGTTGGAGCAGTTGGGCTGTTGTGGGTGCTTGTGGTGTTGAAGAAGGAATATCTTCAACTGGTTCAGTAGGCTGGCTGGTAGTGGCTGCTGGAAGTCTAAGGTACTTCCCGTTGGGGACATACTGATCATCCCGTGGAAGCATGGCTTTGGTGTCTCCAGCTCTGTAGGAGACTCCGGCTGCTGAGACAAGATCTGAGACCAGGGCAGGAAAAGGTAAGTTGCCTGCAATTTGTACGTGTTCCATAGCATTCCGGATATGTCTTGGTAGATTCAGAGGTTGGTTTGTAAGGATGCACCATAGTAGAACGGCCATGTCCGCAGTAAAGGAGGATTTGTGAGTGCTCGAGAAGATGTAATGGGACATGATCTGTGCCCATACGCGAGCCTCCAAGGTAAATGCTGAAGCCGATATTCCCTTAGGGCGGGTACGATGGTATCTGTAGATCCATCTGCTGCCAGGTAATGCGATAACTCTGAAAACAGCGTCCCAGTCAAATTGGTACATCTGGCGCTTGAGTGCGGCTTCTTGAAAGGCGTCTAATCCTTCTGGAATAGTGGGAAGACTTAGAGCTTTTTGAATGGCTTCTTCTGTAATGGGGACTTGCTTCTGACGAACATAGACAGACTGCAGGGTTGGCAAGTGGAAGTTGGAGTAGAACTCGACTACCCAAGAAAGATTGACCTGCCTTGGCTGTCTCTGTAGGAAACCCCATTGTCTTCGGGCAATTTGCGGCTCAACGAAGGTAGCAATATTGGGCGGGAGGAGAAGAAGGTATTCGTTGTTGTAATTCCTTTCTGCCAGGATGGGGAACATCTGTTCACAGTAGCGATTGGGAAATCGCGCAGTGTCCTTTGCTGGGAAAGCTTTTTCTTTTTTATCAACCTTTATAATGCTCTTAAATCTCTTTGTTGAGGGCTTTACTGCAGTTGAAGAGGGTTCTGCCACTAATGCTCTTTTTGTACCTCTTCTTGCTGGTTGTTTGGGAGTAGCTTTCTCCTTTCCTTTCTTGGTGGCCATCCTGAAAAAGGAAAGAGAAAGTAAAATAAATTGAAAGGAATAGAGCAAAGAAGAGGGTGGTGTAAGTGATAAGCAATGCACAATAAAGAAGAATGACGTTAACACATGGTCCGGACGACATGAAAAAAGTCAACAATGGAAACATAGCAAGGGCATATAGGGACAAGTAAATGCAAGGGGTTTATTGGCATGCAGGCAAAGGCATGAGTAGCGTAGACCAAGCATTCAATGTCCAATTTAAATATGTTATCACTCGTAACTAACTATCACGTTTGTATTGACAATTAAATTCAATTAATAAAGTAGTAAAGGAATTTTGTGAAAAGCAAGCATTGAATATTAGAGTAGAAAAATGTAGAGAAGTTCATAATGCCATATGGGCTTTTTCACAAACACATAGCATGCATGTAGAATAAGCTCTTGAAAATAATAATTTGAACATGCAAGTAATCCCTTAAAAAGCAATATAATTGTCAAACAAATTTACAACAATCCACAAGTATATAATTATAAATAATGACTCAATTAAATTTATAACACCAAGCAAAAAGGAAAAGGAAAGAAAAAGAAAATAAGAACAATGAAGAAAAAAAGAAAAGAAAAGAAGATAACATATAAAAATAAGAAGAATAATAGAAAAGTGAGGAGGGAAGAAGAAAAGAAAAACCTTGTTAATGGGGGTGAGAGAAAGTAAAAAGTGAGAAAGAAGGAAGAAGGTAGGGAGGAAGAAAGGTAGAAGAAATAAGGAGAAAAAGAGAAAATAGGAATTGGGGAGAAAAAGATAAGATAGTTGGCAGAATTAGGGAGGCTGTGCGACGCAAGCGACGCGATCGCGTGGGGCACGCGGTCGCGCGACTTGCGCTTAAAGTGAATGACGCGGTCGCGTCGGTCACGCGATCGCGTGACCCGTTTTATGCCATTGGCACGAGGGTAGCCTCGCACTCGCACAACTCTCTGTTCAAAACCATTAAATGCCAAATTTTGGGTGACGCGATCGCATGGGGCATGCGGTCGCGTGAGTGGGCAATTATTGGGATGTGACGCGGCCGCGTGGGGCACGCGGTCGCGTGAGTGGACTACGCGTCCAGCGCGAGTCCAGAACCACTCTAGCACAACTTTCAGCTGTGCACCATTATTACGTCGAAATCCTTGGTCACGCGGCCGCGTGGGGCACGCGGTCGCGTGGGAGGCCACTGATCTCATATGACGTGGTCGCGTCAGCGACGCGATCGCGTGGGCCGAATTGTGCCATTGGCACACCTCCAGCCACGCTCTCGCGTGACTCTCTGTTCATTTTTAATTGTCTCTCCCAACACCTGCGACGCGGACGCGTCAATGATGCGGTCGCGTCGCGTAACATTTTTTTTAAATAAAAATAAGAGTATGTAAATGCAGATGCACGAAATGTACTAATGAAGAGAAGAGTTTTTGAATAAGAAAACTAAAAAATAAAGATAAGAACGATCATACCATGGTGGGTTGTCTCCCACCTAGCACTTTGCTTTAACGTCCGTAAGTTGGACGCTCCACTAGCTCAGTCTTCGGCTATGTGGGGATCTTCCAAGCGGAAGATCTCGAGCTCCTTGTCTTTCTTCCGCTTCTCGCCAGGGTACAACTTTAAACGATGTCCATTAACTTTGATAAGTTCAGAGCTTGAAGGATGGCTAAGGTGATAAACTCCGTATGGTTCGGCCTTCTCTACTCTGTATGGACCTTCCCATCTAGATCTCAACTTGCCTGGCATGAGCCTCAGTCGAGACTTGTAAAGGAGGATTAAGTCCCCAGGGTGGAACTCTTTCCTCTTGATGTGCTGATCATGTACAGCCTTCATCTTCTCCTTGTATAGTCTTGAGTTCTCATAAGCTTCTAGGCGAAGGCTTTCTAGTTCTTGCAGTTGCAACTTTCTTTCAGCTCTAGCTCTCCCAATTCCCATGTTGCATTCCTTTACTGCCCAAAAGGCTTTGTGCTCTACTTCAACAGGGAGATGACAAGCTTTTCCATAAACTAAGTGGAAAGGACTCATCCCAATGGGTGTTTTGTATGCTGTTCTGTATGCCCAGAGTGCATCTTGTAGCCTGGTGCTCTAGTCTCTTCTATGAGGTTTGACTATCTTCTGCAAGATACTCTTTATCTCTCTATTTGATACCTCGGCTTGCCCATTAGTTTGAGGATGGTAAGCTGTTGCAACTTTATGGATTATCCCATGTTTCTTCATCAATCCTGTTAGTCTCCTGTTACAAAAATGGGTGCCTTGATCGCTCACGATTGCTCGTGGTGATCCAAAGCGACAAATAATATGGTTTCTCACAAAGGAAACAACAGTGTTAGCATTATCAGTGCGGGTAGGAATTGCTTCCACCAATTTGGAAACGTAATCCACAGCTAACAATATATAAAAATAACCATTGGAATTTGGAAATTGACCCATGAAGTCAATGCCCCAAACATAAAAAATTTCACAGAAAAGCATAATCTGTTGAGGCATCTCATCCCTCCTGGATATATTACCAAATTTCTGGCATGGGGG
>NC_029786.2:83519048-83530073 GCF_000816755.2 Arachis ipaensis | reverse complement strand
ATCTAAAGTTTTAGACGCATAAGCAATTACAAAGGGGTCTTTACCTTCACGCTGAGCCAGTGCTGCTCCTACTGTATGGTTGGAAGCATCACACATAATCTCAAATGGTTGGCTCCAGTCTAGTCCTCTTACAATTGGGGCTTGAGTCAGTGCGGTCTTTAGCTTATCAAACGCTTGTTTGCAATTGTCACTGAACTCGAACTCAATGTCTTTCTGCAGTAATCTTGATAAGGGAAGTGCTACCTTACTGAAGTCCTTAATGAATCTCCTGTAAAATCCTGCATGGCCGAGGAAAGAACGGACCTCCCTCACAGAAGAGGGGTAAGGTAAAGTAGAAATAACATCCACCTTTGCTGGATCTACAGAAATGCCAGTATTAGACACAACATGTCCTAGTACAATCCCTTGTTTAACCATAAAGTGACATTTTTCAAAATTTAATACAAGGTTTGTACTGACACATCTATCTAATACTCTAGATAATCCATCTAAGCAAAGGCTAAATGAATCGCCATATACACTAAAATCATCCATAAAAACCTCCATACAATCCTCAATAAGATCAGAGAAAAGACTCATCATGCACCTTTAAAAAGTAGCTGGTGCATTGTACAAGCCAAAGGGCATTCTCTTGTAAGCATAAGTCCCAAAAGGACATGTAAAAGTGGTCTTTTCTTGATCCTCAGGGGCTATATGAATCTGGAAATAACCTGTGTAACCATCTAAAAAATAATAATGTGATTTACTTGACAGGCGATCCAGCATTTGATCAATGAATTGAAGAGGATAGTGATCCTTACGGGTTGCTTGGTTGAGGCGTCTGTAGTCAATGCAGACCCTCCAGGCGTTCTGAACTCTGGTTGTCAGGAGCTCTCCATGCTCATTCTTCACTGCAGTGACTCCAGACTTCTTTGGCACCACTTGTACTGGACTTACCCTTCACTGTCTGAGATGGGATAGATGATATCTGCCTCTAGTAGTCTGGTCACTTCCTTTTTGACAACCTCTAGGATAGTGGGGTTTAGTCTTCTCTGGGGTTGACGGACAGGTCTTGTTCCCTCTTTTAAAAATATTCTATGCTCACATACTTGAGGGTTGATGCCTACTATGTCTGCCAAACTCCACCCAATTGCCTTCTTGTGCCTCCTCAGCACACCAAGTAGCTGCTCTTCCTGTTGAGAAGTGAGTTCCCTTGCAATGATAACTGGAAACTTCTGCCCGTCTTCAAGGTAAGCATATTTGAGGTGTGGAGGAAGGGGTTTTAATTCTAACTTCTGATCATGTTCTGGCTCTGGGTTGTCTGGAGTTGGTAACAATGGCAAAACACTGTCATTATCCTCTGAGAATGTCCCCACACTTGGACCTTGTCCTGTGTGCTTCTCTTCAAATTCCTCCTGGTGAACTTCAGCTACGGTTTCATCTATAATGTCACACTGGAGGATGGAATGATCCTCCGGAGGATGCTTCATAACTCCATTCAGATTGAAGATCACTACTCGGCCATCTATTTCAAAAGAGTATGTTCCTGAAAAAGTATCTAATTTGAACTTTGAGGTCTTCAGGAATGGTCTTCCGAGTAGGATTGATGATGGCTTATCTGAGGCATTCTGGGGCATCTCCAGGATATAAAAATCAATGGAAAATGTGAGCCCTTTAATGCCCACTAATACATCTTCAGCAACTCCAGCCACTGTGATAATGCTTTTATCTGCTAACACAAAATGAGCTGCTGACCTTTTTAAGGGAGGGAGCCTCAAAATATCATATATAGACAAAGGCATTATACTTACACATGCTCCTAAATCACACATGCAATCAGAAAATACTACACCACCTATAGTACAGTTAACCATACAAGGACCTGGGTCACTACACTTCTCAGGTAAACCTCCCATTAAAGCAGATATAGAACTTCCTAAGGGAATAGTTTCTAATTCATTAATTTTGTCTTTATGTATACATAAATCTTTTAGAAACTTTGCATATTTAGGTACCTGTTGAATAACATCAAAAAGGGGAACAGTTACCTCAACCTTTTTGAATATCTCTACCATTTTGGGATCAGGTTCCAGCTGCTTCCTGGGCTTCCTTGCAAGTTGTGGAAATGGAATGGGAGTGGTATCTTCTGCAGTGTCTGCGCCTTTTGGTGCTTCCTCTTGTGGTTGCACTTCTTCTTCTTCAGCTATGTCCTGTATGTCCTCTTCTTCTTCAACATCTTCTATTTCCACTACCTCTTCAGCTGAGGCGTGCTCTGGTGGGTTTGACTCCTCCTGATTTCTCTCCTGTAGTGTGGTTCCGGACCTCAGGGTGATGGCATTAATACCACCCTTCGGATTGGGTAATGGTTGAGAGGGAATTCCACTGGAGCTCAAAGGTTGGTTATTGGAGTTGTTCATTGATCCAATCTGTGAGACAAGAGTTTGCAAAGTAGCGTTCAGACCATTTAGAGTGGCATTAATGTTATTTTCCATAGTCTGCTATCTCCGATCAATAGATTGTAGTAAGTCATCATTGGCAGATGAAGAAGGATAGGTAATTTGAGAGGTCTGCTGTTGGGTATTCTGCGGTCCTTGGGATTGCCTCAGGTGAGGTGCTCTGTAAGGCTGATTCTGATTCTGCTACCTGTTGTTGTTATTATTCCACCTCTGAGATCCCTGATTATCTCTATCTCCTCTGTTGTTGTTGTCCCTCCAATTCTGGTTAGAATTGTCCTGCCATCCATGGTTGTAATTGCCACCTTGATTGTACCCTTGGTTGGGATGGTCATAGAAGTTATGAGTGGCTGCCACGGTGTTGTCTTCCTACTGGAGCTGCGGACATTCATCAGTATAATGACTTTAATCAGCACAGATTTCGCAAACTCTCTGTGGGACTAACTGTTGGTTTTGCTGTGCTAGAGAAGGTTGAGCTTGCTGAACTTGTTATTGATTCAATTGCATTTGCTTCAGCAAGTTGGTCATTTCACAGATACTCTGAGTTAGAGCAGTAGTCTCTCTGCTAGAGGATACTTCTGCAACGGCTTTTGAACGGCCTTGTTTCTACCTGTGATTCCTGGTAGATTCAGCTAAGTCACTAATCAATTGCCATGCCTCATCAGTGGTCTTGTACTTTTTCATAGACCCATTGCTAGCACTTTCCAATGTGGTCTTATCTTGGGGCCTCATACCCTGTGTAATGTAGCTGAGCAACACTATCTTGTCGATTCTGTGGTGGGGGCATGCTTCCAGAAGATTATTGAAGCGCTCCCAGTATTCATAAAGCGTCTCGGATTCATCTTGAACAATCATGGAAATATCTTTCCTCAGTTTATCAGTAACTTCAGCTGGAAAGAACTTTTCCAAAAATTCTCTTCTGAGTGTATCCCAGTTAGATACAGTTGTTGCTGGTTGAGTGTAGTACCACTCTCTTGCCTTTCCCTCAAGAGAAAACGGGAAAGCTTTCAGTAAAATTAAAGTTTCATCTGCACCATCACGCCTGACAGTAGAACAGGCTGCCTGAAAATCTCTCAGGTGCTTGATAGGCTCTTGAGCAGGTAAGCCATGAAACTTGGGCATCAAATTGAGCAGTGCGGTCTTTATTTCAAAATCTGTAGCCACCGCTGGATGATGCGCTTGGAACGGTTGCATTGAAAAATCAGGGGCTCCAGCCTCCTGGATAGTAACTCTTCTGGCTGCCGCCATGTTACCTGTACGTAAATCAACCGAATCAGTAGAGCGGGAGCTGGTTTCTTTCTCAAATGGCGTTTCAAATCCGCCCTCAGAGAGGGCTAACCGACGCCGAGCTTGCCTTATTCGTGAAATAGTTCTTTCAATCTCAGGATCGAATACTGGCAAGCTTGGATCAGGAAGTGAACGCATCATCTAACGAAAGAAATAAGCAGCTCATAGTAGCAAAATAAAATAAAATGCAAATAAATAAATTCCAATTAATAACTTTAGCACTCTATTGCAACTCCCCGGCAACGGCGCTAAAAATTGATGCGGGCGGAAATTGGCGAGTTAAGAATGATTATAAATTATGCGTTGCTAGTATAGTTCTCAACCAACCAGAAATCCGCTTATCAATTTAAAAAGGGGTGTCATAGAAATTAAAATTAAAATACTGGGAGTATAAATCCCAGGTCGTCTCCCAACGAGTTGCAGAAAAGTGTGCTATTTTATTAATCAGAAGGTTTTCAAAAAGGTTTGAGTTGAATGACAGAAAATTAAATTAGAGAATGTATATAAATATAAATAAAAGCCTTGACTGGGAGTTGATTAGATGGAAGCCCTATTCTTGTTGCAGTACTCTCAAGATTAATTGACAATTGAGATTTATTGTGTTTAGTTGTCTGGTGCACAAAATTGTTACTCTCTTACAATTTCGCACACATGACCAGCAAGTGCACTGGGTCGTCCAAGTAATACCTTACGTGAGTAAGGTTCGAATCCCACGGAGATTGTTGGTTTGAAGCAATCTATGGTTATCTTGTAAATCTTAGTCAGAAAGTCAATTATGTTTATCAGTTCAATTTGTAGAAAATAAAGGAGTGCGAATTAAATACTTGTTGTGCAGTAATGGAGAATATGTTGGAGTTTTGGAGATGCTTCATCCTTTGAATCTCTGCTTTCTCCCTATCTTCCTCTTCACGCACGTACGTCCCTCCTATGGCAAGCTGTATGTTGGAGGATCACCGTTGTCAAAGGCTACCATCCTTCCTTTCAGTGAAAATGGTCCAGGTGCGCTGTCACTGCACGGCTAATCATCTGTAGGTTCTCGATCATACCGGAATAGGATTCGCTATCCTTTTGCGTCTGTCACTACGCCCAGCACTCGCGAGTTCGAAGCTCATCACAGTCATCCAATCCCAGAATCCTACTAGGAATACCACAGACAAGGTTTAGACTTTCCGGATTCTCAAGGATGCTGCCAATGGATTCTAGCTTATACCACAGAGATTCTGATTAAGGAATCTAAGAGATATTCATTCAATCTGATGTAGAACAGAGGTGATTGTCAGACACACATTCATGGATTGAGGAAGGTGATGAATGTCACGGGTCACCACCTTCTCCATAATTAGGCGCGAATGGATATCTTAGATAGGAACACGCATGTTTGAATGGAAAACAGAGATACTTGCATTAATTCATCGAGGCACAGCAGAGCTCCTCACCCCCAACAATGGAGTTTAGAGACTCATGCCGTCAAAAGGTACAAAGTTCAGATCTAAAATGTCATGAGATCAAAATAAATCTCTAAAAGTTGTTTAAATACTAAACTGGTAACCTAGGTTTACAGAAAATGAGTAGACTATGACAGATAGTACAGAAATCCACTTCTGGAGCCCACTTGGTGTGTGCTGGGGCTGAGACTAAAGCTTCTCACGTGGCTGGGCTGTTTTGGGCGTTCAACGCCAGGTTGTAACCTATTTCTGGCGTTGAACTCCACTTTGTAACTTGTTTCTGGCGCTGAACGCCAGACAGCAGCATGGAACTGGCGTTGAACGCCAGTTTACGTCATCTATCCTTGAGCAAAGTATAGACTATTATACATTTCTGGAAAGCCCTGGATGTCTACTTTCCAACACAATTAAAAGTGCACCATTTGGACTCCTGTAGCTCCAGAAATTTCATTTTGAGTGCAGAGAGGTCAGAATCCAACAGCATCAGCAGTCCTTTTTCAGCCTGAATCAGATTTTTGCTCAGCTCCCTCAATTTCAGCCAGAAAATACCTGAAATTATAGAAAAATACACAAACTCATAGTAAAGTCCAGAAATATGAATTTTGCCTAGAAACTAATGAGAATAAACTAAAAACTAACTAAAATATACTAAAATCTATATGAAATTAACCCCAAAAAGCGTATAAAATATCCGCTCATCATTGTCCCTTACTAAGTAAGGGAAAGTCAAACAAGTTGGAATGCTGTTCTATTCACAGGTTCCAATCCACTCTTGGGAGGATTGGTGTTAGTGACTAGAGAGCAATCCAACAATAAACTCAATTATAATCTTTCTCTTGAGCATTCCAACTCAAGGATTCCTTTCATCGATTCCCCATCAAGTTAGGGGACTACTCGCTCATTGTAAATGTAAAATTCATAACGTAAGAAAGGGAATTAAAGAAAAACATGATAAATAATGCTCAAAAGATTAATTTAAAATAAAAGTGATTCTTGTATTAATAAATGCTAAAATAATCCAATAGCAAAATTAAGTAAATTAAGGAACATGGAAGAGTAAAAGACAAGTGAAGAGAACGAACTAGAATGTCGAAATCTTGATGAGGTAATAACTCTTCTCAATATCCCAATGCAAAGATAACGAAAAATAACTAATCCTAAAAACTATGAATGTATAGAGAGAAAAACCTAGAGGAGGAGTAGAACTAGATCTAAAAACTAAAACTATGCGGAATAAATATTCTCTCTGGTTTCTGCATGTTCTCTGGCTCTAGTCTGCTTTTCTGGGCCAAAAACTGGGTCAAAATTGGGCCCGAAATCGCCCCCAGCGATTCTGCAGATTATGCAGATCGCGCATATCACGCTATCGCGTCGCTCACGCGGACGCGTCATTCGGCGTTCTGCTTTGCCACGCGGTTGTGTCATCCATGCGGCCGCGTCACTCGTGCTATTCCATGCCGCGCGGTCGCGTCATCTATGCGGCCGCGTCACTGCGATTTGCTCTTCTCCGCGCGGTCGCGTCGTCCATGTGGACGCGTCGCTTCTCGCTGGTCATTTCCTCAATTTCTTGTGTTCCTTCCATTTTTACAAGCTTCCTTCCCAATCTCCAACTCATTCATGCCCTATAAAGCCTGAAACACTTAAGCTACCCAGAAATTCCCTTTTACATTACATACTCATGTTTCAACTTTTTATTTTTATTTTATCATACATGCATTGATTTTTGAATTCTTAATCTAACATTGGGGTAATTTTGTCCCCTTATTTATTGAATATACATACATATATATATATATATATATTCTATTTTTTTAACATAACATAAATATAAACATAGCTTATCAGTGCGTATAGATTTTTGATTTTTTTTTTTTGTTTTACATGAGTAGGCATCCAAATTCCATTATATTATCCTCATTCCCTTATTATCCTTTGTTCCCACAATTTCCCACATCATGAAGCATCAAGAGCCAGAAATCCATCTTGGAGAGCAAGCCAAGGATGGAGTGCTCGGATTGATGAAGGGTGATGACCAAGGAAGGACTAGAGGTAATTGCATGTTGGGTTTTGCATGGTTATCTCTTCTCTCTATGGGTGGCCGAACCGGATCTGTTTCTTGTAGAAGAAGAAGTTGGCCTGGTTTTTGTCTTCAAAAGTGGAGGCTTCCCTCTTCTATAAAAAGAGAGAACAGCCACTGTTTGGAGCAAGGAGAAAGTTTGAGAGTGCAACGCACAGAATTATCAGAGCTACCTGAGCTAACAGTTTTCTCTTCTCCTTCAATGTATTCTGTTTTGTAATTTTTCTATTTAATTTTGTCATGTCTTGAGTATCATGGAAAAAGGCAAATAGTGAGGTTTGTATGAAAAAGCCATAGAGCGGAAAAAGGCAGAGAGTACAAAATTAAAAGAAAAAGCCATAGATGTCCTTAGAGTTCCTTTGTTCATCTATGTTGTGTTTCATGATTCTGTGGGAATCCCTTTGTAAGTTGGGTTAGCACTTTACAGATTGTAATCAGGAAGATTATAGTGAAATTCCATCATGTTTGTGATGGAGACTAGATGTAGGCTGCACTGCACTTAGCAGCTGAACCAGGATATATCTGGGTGTAATTTTCTCTCTTCTCTACTCCATTTCTGTTTCTACTGCACAGGAGCTAAAATCAAAAATATCTCGTGTCAAGTGACGAGACAAAAAGAAAAGTCTCGTGGCTGGGGACGAGACAAAAGAAAAAGTCTCGTAGCTAGTCACGAGATAAAAAGACAAAAAGTTTCCAAAGTTGGTTTCAAAGATCAGCAAGTATTATCAAGCAAAAAGGGGGCTAAGATTCAACCCCCCCTTCTCTTAGCCACTGATAACCATCAATTGGTATCAGAGCTTGGTCTCAAAGAGATCAAGCTTTGCAGTTTGGAGTAAAGATCCTCATGGCAGAAAACAGTGGCTTAAATATGGTGTCCTACAATCTGACCGAAGGACAATCAAGCAACAAACCTCCTCTTTTCAATGGGAAAAATTATACCTATTGGAAGGAGAGGATGAAGATTTTTGTACAAGCAGTGGATTACAGACTTTGGAAGATCATCCTGGAAGGGCCTCAATATCCAACTGTTACAAGTGTCGAAGGAGTTGTTTCTCTGAAACCTGAAGCAAGTTGGACGGATGAAGATAGAAAAAAGGTGGAGCTCAACGCCAAGGCCATCAATCTGCTCAACTGTGCTATCAGCTTTGAGGAGTACCGACGGGTATCACGTTGTACAACAGCAAAGGAAATCTGGGATAAACTCCTAGTCACTCATGAAGGAACAACCATTGTGAAAAAGACCAGGATTGATATGTTAAACAGAGAGTATGAAATGTTTGCAATGAAGGAAGGAGAATCCATTGATGAGATGTTTGAACGCTTCAACACCATTATTGTTGGCTTGGATGCTATGGGAATCAAGTATCCTGAATCTGTGCTAGTGAGAAGAGTGTTGAGATGTCTCATAAAAGAGTGGGAAACAAAAGCTTTAATTATCTCTGAGAGTAGTGGTCTTGACTCTATGACCTATGATGATTTGGAGGAAATTTACTTGCTTTTGAAAACACCTACTTGAAAAAAGATTCAAAAAAGAAAGGAATAGCTTTTTCTTCTGTCACTAACCCTCTGGATGATGAATCCAGTGATAACTCATCTGAAAATGAATTTGTGTTGTTTGCAAAAAAATTCAGGAAAATGATGAAGCTCAAAGGCAAAGGCAGCAGCTCAAGGAAAATGAAGAAAGACCTTAGCAAAGTAACTTGTTACAACTGCAAGAAAATGGGGCATTTCAAATCTGATTGTCCCAAGTTAAAGAAGGAAGAGAAGCCAAAAAGAGGAAAGAAGAAGGGACTGATGGCTTCATGGGAAGATTTGGAAAATGACTCGGATGATGATGATGAGAAATCCGAGACCAAGTTACAACCTTGTCTCATGGCAGATCACATAGATCAGGTAGTCTTTCATAACCCTAACACTGAAGATCTTCATCTTATGATAGACCACCTTTCTGAAAAAATAAGATGTTTTCTGCTGGAAAATCAAGAACATGAACAAAAAGTCACCATTCTTAAAGCTGAAAACAGTTTTCTTAAAGAAAAAGTAAGGGAAGCCAAAACTGCTTGTGATCTTATTGAAGAAAATAAGCAGTTAAAAGCCCAAATTAAGAGCTGTGAAAGTGATCATTCCGTTCTTGCATATGTAGATTGTTTTAAAAGAAATGAAGAGTTGCTTAAAGAGGTTAAAAGGCTTAAGGAAGACTTAGTCAAGTTCACCCAAAGTTCTGAAAATCTGAATCAAATCTTGGCCAGTCAAAAACCTCTTTATGATAAGGCTGGGTTGGGGTTTTATAAATCTGCTGAAAAATCTCATTTTGAAAACCTTGCTTCATCCTCTAATTATACAAGATTTCAAGATCCCACCTACTTTAACAAAACAGCAACTCCAAGATTTTGTAGACTATGCAATCGAAATTGACATTTTCCTATTCAATATTTTTTTGGTGAAAGAATGATTGGTGATAAAGTTTGAAAGTTGTTTTTTATTACAATGGCTTAGGACATAGGAAATGGTTTAACGTGAAAGGATCCAAGAAAATTTGGATACCTAAAGTCACTTGAGCTTGTTTTGTAGGTGTGCCTAGCATCCAAACGGAAAGAAAATATGTGGTATATGGATAGCGGATGCTCTAGGCATATGACCGGAAAGACAACCTTCTTCATAAAGCTTGATGAATATGATGGAGGACTTGTCACTTTCGGTGATGATGCAAAAGGAAAAAATAGTGGCTGTTGGAAAAGTTGGTAAAAATGATGTTCTTCATGATGTTGTATAAATGATGTTCTTTATGTACATGGTTTGAAACATAATTTACTTAGTGTTAGTCAATTGTGTGATTTAGGCTTTGAGGTTATTTTTAGGAAGTTTGTTTGCTTAGTTGTTTGTGAGAAAACTGGGGATATTTTATTTGAAGCTAAAAGATGCAATAATGTGTATGGATTGACTCTTGAGGACCTAAAAGAACAAAATGTGACATGCTTTACATCTCTTGAATCTGAAAAATGGCTATGGCATAGAAAGTTGGGTCATGCAAGCATGTACCAAATTTCTAAGCTTGTCAAGAAAAATCTGGTTAGAGGAATTCCAAACATCAAATTTGATAAGGATCTTACTTGTGATGCTTGCCAATTGGGCAAACAAGTTAAATCCTCCTTTAAACCTAAAGATGGAATCTCAACCAAAATGCCATTAGAGATGTTACATATTGATCTTTTTAGACCAACAAGAACTCAAAGTTTAGGAGGTAAACACTATAGTCTTGTAGTGGTAGATGATTACTCTAGATTTGGTTGGGTACTTTTCCTTGCTCATAAAAATGATGCTTTTCATGCCTTCTCCACTCTTTGCAAGAAAATTCAAAATGAAAAGGATTTAAAAATTGCTCATTTAAGAAGTGATCACGGAAGAGAATTTGAAAACCAAGACTTTGAAAAATTATGTGATGGCTTAGGAATTTCTCATAACTTTTCATGCCCTAGAACCCCCAACAAAATGGGGTGGTTGAAAGAAGGAATAGGAGCCTTCAAGAGATGACTAGGGCTATGCTTTGTGAGAATGAGATTCCTAAATTTTTATGGGCTGAAGCTGTGAATACAGCTTGTTACATTTTGAATAGGACAATCATTAGAAAAGGGTTGAAGAAAACCCCTTATGAGCTATGGAAAGGAACCCCTCCAAATCTTAAGTACTTTCATGTTTTTAGATGCAAATGCTTTGTACTTAATAATAAAGAAAACCTTGGAAAATTTAATCCAAAATCTTATGAAGGAATGTTTGTTGGATATTC
>NC_029786.2:83512832-83516856 GCF_000816755.2 Arachis ipaensis | reverse complement strand
AAAGAAGGAATAGGAGCCTTCAAGAGATGACTAGGGCTATGCTTTGTGAGAATGAGATTCCTAAATTTCTATGGGCAGAAGCTGTGAATACAGCTTGTTACATTTTGAATAGGACAATCATTAGAAAAGGGTTGAAGAAAACCCCTTATGAGCTATGGAAAGGAACCCCTCCAAATCTTAAGTACTTTCATGTTTTTGGATGCAAATGCTTTGTACTTAACAATAAAGAAAACCTTGGAAAACTTGATCCAAAATCCTATGAAGGAATGTTTGTTGGATATTCCACCACAAGCAAGACTTATATAATTTATCTCAAAGAGCATAGAACCATAGAGGAATCCATACACGTTACTTTTTGTGATTCTAACTTAATTCCCAGTGCTGTGATAGATAATGATTCAGATAGTGAAGAGGCTGGAACAAATGAAGAAAATTCCAAATCTGCTTAAAACGAAGAATCTGCTAGTCCAGTTTTGTCTCGTCAGATTGAAGGAGATACTTCCGTTTTATCTCCTGAGCAGACACGAGAAACTAAAACAGTGAGACCACTAGAAACTCATCAAAGCTCAACACCACTTCGGAAGCCTAGAGAATGGAAGTCTATGAGGGGTTATCCTCATGACTTCATAATTGGTGATCCCTCTCAAGGAGTAACAACAAGATCCTCCACCAAAAGGCAATCCGAACCAAGTAATTTTGCCATTGTTTTTGGATTGGCCAATGTATCCTTGTGTGAAGAGTTTGGAAAACTTATGACTAGTGAGTTTGAAATGAGTTTAATGGAAGAGCTAACTTTCTTTCTTGGCCTCCAAATCAAACAAACTCCTAGTGGTACTTTTATTCACCAAGGAAAGTATGCAAAAGAACTTATCAAAAATTTTTGCCTAGAAAATTCCAAACCAATGGGTACACCAATGCATCCTAACACAAAACTTGAAAAGGATGATGATGGCCAAGATGTGGATGAAACAAAGTATAGAGGAATGATAGATTCACTTATGTATCTTACCTCCTCTAGACCAGATATTGTCCAAAGTGTGAGTGTTTGCTCAAGGTTTCAATCTCACCCAAAAGAATCTCATCTTACGGCTGTTAAACGCATTATTAGATACATTAAGGGGACTTGTAATTTTGGATTATGGTATCCTAAATCTGATGATTTTTGTGCAGTAGGGTTTTGTGATGCAGATTATGCGGGAGATAGAGTGGATAGACGGAGCACATCCGGCATGTGTTGCTTCCTTGGAAGCTCACTCAACATGTGGTCAAGCAAGAAGCAAGCCACAGTGGCTTTATCCACGGCTGAAGCAGAATACATTTCCGCATCTGCTTGTCGCTCTCAATTAATTTGGTTAAAAATACAATTGGAAGATTAGAAATTAAAAATCAATAGTATACCCTTATTTTGTGATAATATGAGTGCTATAAACATCTCAAAAAATCCTGTTCTGCACTCAAGAACCAAGCACATTGAGATAAAGTATCATTTTATTAGAAAGCATGTGCAAAAAGGTACTATTGATATTCAATTTGTAAAAGTCCCCAATTAGAGGTGTCCAGGGTTCTTAAGCACACTCTTCTTTTTGCTTTGGACCTTGACTTTAGCCGCTCAGTCTCAAGTTTTCACTTGACACCTTCACGCCACAAGCACATGGCTAGGGACAGCCTGGTTTAGCCGCTTAGGCCAGGATTTTATTCCTTTAGGCCCTCCTATCCACTGATGCTCAAAGCCTTGGGATCCTTTTCATTTACCCTTGCCTTTTGGTTTTAAGAGCTTTTGGTTTTTTCTGCTTGCTTTTCTTTTTCTCTCTATTTTTTTTCTGCAAGCTTTGTTCTTTGCTGCTTTTTCTTGCTTCAAGAATCATTTTTATGATTTTTCAAATTATCAATGACATGTCTCATGTTCATCATTCTTTCAAGAGCCAACATATTTAACAGTCTTAAACAACAAATTCAAAAGATATATGCACTGTTCAAGCATTCATTCAAAAGACAGAAAGCATTGCCACCACATGTTACTAATTAGAATTTTTTTTATTAAAACTCGAATTTTATTTCCTCTTATTCAAAAGATCTGCTATTTTATTCATGTTTGCTGATGATGAGAAAAATAGACTATAACTTAATTGGAGATAAAATCAAAATAGACACTAATTACTACTATATGACTCCTAAGGTAAACTCCTATAACGACAACTATCACAGAGTTAAAGCAGAAATTGGAATTTAACAACCTTTGTTCTGGGAAGTGGATGTTCCTCGAATCTGTGGGGTGCTTGGTCCTTCAAGAGATAACTTCTGGCGCTTTAATTCCCTCAAGTCACGCCCTTGCTCTTCCTGTTCTTTAATCAAATAGCAAAGAATTTGACTTTGTTCCTTCTGTTCCTTTATTATTTGTTCCATAGCTTCTTGCATCTTGGTAACTGATGTTTCAAGATACTCCCAATATTCAGATTGAGGGATTTCTGGGATAAATTCCTGTGTTTTCTTCTTGATGAGGTCATCCTGTGCTTCCTGTTTTTCCATTGATGCTTTGGTGATTGGTTTCTCAATTGAGATATACTCAGTTATTCCCATCCTTACTCCAGCGTCCTTGCAGAGCAGAGAAATCAAGCTTGGGTAAGCCAGCCTGGCCTCTTTAGAATTTTTGTTAGCAATTTTGTAGAATTCAGTTGAAATCAGTTGATGAACTTCCACTTCTTTTCCCATCATGATGCAATGGATCATTACTGCTCTTTTAACAGTGACTTCAGAATGGTTGCTAGTGGGCAGCAGAGAATGCCCAATGAAGTCCAGCCAGCCTCTGGCCCTGGATCTTCGGATATTCGTCTTCTTTCAGATCGAATCTAACTTCCGGGATCACTGATCTTAGACCCATTATTTTATAATAATGGTCTAAATGTTCTTTAGATAAGAACTTCCCTTGATTCCAAAGTAGTTTTGGAATGCTCTCTTTCTTGCCTCTTGAAGTGGGTTGTTTTTCCTTAGGAGCCATGCTCTTAGTGATCACGGATAAACACACCAAACTTAGAGGTTTGCTTGTCCTCAAGCAAAAGAAAAGAAAGGAGAGGGATAGAAGGAGAGCTAGTGCAATTGTTGATGGAGGAGGGTGGAGGCCGAACCCATATATAAAAGGAGGGGGGAGGGTTCGAAAATTTTGAAAAGATATGATAAAAAGATTGATTTGAAAAAGATAAGATAGAAGATATGATAAGAGAGGATATAGTTTAAAATTGAAAAGATATGAAAAATTTTTGAAAAAGATAAATCTAGATTTTGAAAAAGATAATGTGGAGATTTGAAAAAGATATTAGTTTAAAAAAAATAGATTTGTTTTGAAAATTTGAAAAAGAGTTGGATTGAATTTGAAAAAGAGGGTTTGTGCTTATGGATTAAGATACATTTGATATTTTTAAGGTAGGGTTTTTAGAAATTAGGGATTTTAGAAATCACGGTTCTTAACATGTTTATGCAAGAAATCATGAATTGAAGCATGAAAATTAAGATTTAAAATGAAAAATATGACGAAAAAATGAATTTACCTCCTCCCCACCATCCTGGCGTTTGAACGCCCAAATGCTGCATGTTTTGGGCATTCAACGCCCAAGTGCTGCCTCTCCTGGGAGTTCAACGCCCAGCTGCTGCTTCTTTCTGGCGTTGAACACCAGGAAGTCCTTTGTTACTGGGCGTTTTTCTGAACGCCCAGAATGCTGTAAATCTGGTGTTAAACGCCCAGAAAGAGCTTCTTTCTGGCGTTTAACGCCCAGATGGCTATCCTCACTGGCGTTCAACACCCAGTGGATGCTTCTGTTGGGCGTTGAACGCCCAAAACAGACTTTTACTGGCGTTTTCTTGCCAGTGAGATCTTTTTCTCTGTTTTGTGTGCAGAATCCTTCTGTAACCCTGTGAACTTATGCAATTGATTCTTTACCTTGTTATCAATGAACTTTATATAAACAAATAAAAATAAAAATAGGGCAAAATGCTTAGAGGATTGATGCCCCATGGCTGGGTTGGCTGGGTT
>NC_029786.2:83493284-83511772 GCF_000816755.2 Arachis ipaensis | reverse complement strand
TGCAGAAGCTTGTCATGCCTTTGTCCCAGTACTGCACCAATGGCGTGATCACTGGCATCACACATTAGCTCAAATGGTAATGTCCAGTCTGGTGCAGAAATAACTGGTGCTGTGACTAGCTTGGCTTTCAGCATTTCAAACGCCTGCAGACACTCTGTGTCAAACACAAATGGCGTGTCAGCAGCTAGCAGATTACTTAGAGGTTTTGCAATTTTTGAAAAATCCTTTATAAACCTCCTATAGAATCCTGCATGCCCCAGAAAGCTTCTGATTTCCTTAACATTGGCAGGTGGTGGTAATTTTTCAATTACCTCTATTTTTGCTTGATCCACCTCTATCCCCTTGTTTGAGATTTTATGCCCAAGGACAATTCCTTCAGTCACCATGAAGTGACATTTTTCCCAGTTTAAAACAGCAAATTGCTTATCCTGCTCCTCTTGGCGGAGTTTTTGAGGATAAGGTATCTTGGCTTTATATTCCTCAACCTTAGTTGCTGTAGGTTTATTGCCTACAGAAGTGGTTGAAGAAGCCTTTTTAGAGGGGTTGTCATCAGCACTTGTATATGTCTGATCCCTCATTGGCAATGGAGTGCCAGAGTTAGAAGCTGGAGTGACGTTAGACACCAGCTCCTCATCTGTTCCTGGCGTTTGAACGCCAGAACTGTGCCTCTTTTGGGCGTTCAACGCCAGATCCTTGCTTGTTTCTGGCGTTGAATGCCAGTCTTGGGCATGGTCTGGGCGTTCAGCGCTAGCCTTCCACCCAACTTCTGGCGTTTTAGCGCCAGAATTATTTTTCCCTGGGCTCTTACTGTCCTCAGATGGATTTTGGGTGGTTTGCTCATTTCTTGGTTTCCTGCTACCTTGAAGTGGGGCATTTAGTGCTTTCCCACTTCTTAATTGAACTGCTTGGCATTCTTCTGTTATTTGTTTTGACAGCTGCTGCTTTGTTTTCTTTAATTGTACTTCCATGTTTATATTAGCCATCCTTGTCTCTTGTAGTTTATCCTTGAATTCGGCTAACTGCTTTGTTAGAAAGTCCAATTGCTGATTGAATTCAGCAGCTTGTTTTACAGGGCTGAGTCCAGCAGTTACTGTTTTAACCTCTTCTTTCATGGAAGGGTCACTGCTTAGGTACAGATGCTGATTCCTGGCAACTGTATCAATGAGCTCTTGAGCCTCTTCAATTGTCTTTCTCATGTGGATAGATCCACCAGCTGAGTAATCTAGAGACATCTGAGCTCCTTCTGCAAGCCCATAATAGAAGATGTCTAACTGAACCCACTCTGAAAACATTTCAGAGGGGCATTTTCGTAGCATCTCTCTGTATCTCTCCCAGGCATCATAAAGAGATTCATTATCTCCTTGTTTGAAGCCTTGGATGTCCAGCCTTAGCTGTGTCATCCGTTTTGGGGGAAAGTATTGATTCAGGAATTTTTCTGTCAGCTGTTCCCATGTCCTTATGCTGGCCTTAGGTTGGTTATTTAACCACCTCTTAGCTTGATCTTTTACAGCAAACGGAAACAGTAATAGTCTGTAGATATCCTGATCTATTTCTTTATCATGTACTGCGTCAGTAATTTGTAAAAATTGTGCCAGAAACTCTGTAGGTTCTTCCTGTGGAAGACCGGAATACTGGCAGCTTTGCTGCACCATGATAATGAGCTGAGGATTCAACTCAAAGCTACTGACTCCAATGGAGGGTATGCAGATACTACTCCCATATGAAGCAGTAGAGGGGTTAGCATATGACCCCAGAGTCCTCCTGGACTGTTCATTTCCACTTAGATCCATGATGGAGAAAGGGAGATGATGTCAAATAAAAAATTTATTTTTATTTATTTATTTATTTATTTACTTATTTAGAAAATAAATAAATTAAAATAAAGTAAAAAAAAATAGGTGAATATTTTCGAAAAAATTGAGGAGAGAGAAAGTGGTTAGGAAGTTTTGAAAAAGATATGATTTGGAAAGGATTTTAAATTTTGAAAAAAAAATCTGAATTTTTAGAAAATCATTTTCGAAAATTTTTTTAGAAATAGAGAGAAAAGATATTTTTGAATTTAATGAGGAAAGAGAAAAACGATAAAATAGCACAAGATTTAAAATTTTTTAGATCTAATGCTCCTAGTTTTCGAAAATTTTGGAGGGAAAACACCAAGGAACATCAAACTTAAAAATTTTAAGATCAAGACACAAGGAAAACTCAAGAACACAAGAACATGAAGGAAGAACACCAAACTTAAAATTTTTTAGAAAACCAAACTAAAATTTTTGAAAAACACAGAAAAATCAACAAGAAAACACCAAACTTAAAGTTTGGCACAGAATTTAATAGAAAAATTATTTTTTGAAAAAGATTTATAATAAAACTGGTGCCCAATCATCAAGAACATAAACCAACACTCTAGCCAATTGGGCAATAAATGTAACACTTGTTTTGAAGAAGGATATTTTTTTTTTTTGAAAAGAAAATAAAAGACTCTGACCCAAAAGATAAAAATTTCCTAATCTAAGCAACAAGATTCACCGTCAGTTGTTCAAACTCAAAACAATCCCCGACAACGGCGCCAAAAACTTGGTGCACAAAATTGTTACTCTCTTACAATTTCGCACACATGACCAGCAAGTGCACTGGGTCGTCCAAGTAATACCTTACGTGAGTAAGGGTCGAATCCTTGGAATTCACAAGCATGAAGCATCCTCTTTAAGCAATGATAAGGCAAAGAAATGAGTGGCTAACAAGAGAGACTGAAAATTATTTTCTTCTTGTTTTATTTAAATTATTTTGTTGGAATTCACAAATCACAAGCATTCTCTTTAAGCAATGATAAAGCAAATTTTCTTTAAGCAATGATAAGGCAAAGAAATGAGTGGCTAACAAGAGAGACTGAAAATTATTTTCTTGTTTTATTTAAATTATTTTGTTGGAATTCACAAATCACAAGCATTCTCTTTAAGCAATGATAAAGCAAATTCTCTTTAAGCAATGATAAGGCAAAGAAATAAGTGGCTGACAAGAGAGGCTAAATATTATTTTGTTGTTGTTTTATTTAAATTATTTTGTTGTATACTTGTATTTATAATTTTATATTGTAATTTTTAATTTGTGTAGAATTGTGTATTTATAATTTTATATTTGTATTTATAATTTTATCTTATTAGTAATGGAGAAATATTTCAAAAGAACCTCATCATTGGAGATTGGATCCCAAAACAATTCATCGACCTCTTCTAATAAAAGGAGGTTTTTAGAATTCGAAGTAGATAATCTTATAGCAGATCCAGGACAACAACCAAAGATTTCAAGTTATCACCCGAATGACAGAGACAAAGTTAGATGTGCATATTTACAAAAAGGTCCTTGTCAACCAAGGACTCATGATTTTCCGCAAACTGCTTGTGGTTCTTCTTTTCGAAGATTTAATCCTAATTGGTTTGATGACTATGGCAACTGGTTAGAGTATAGTATATCAAAAGATGCTGTTTTTTGTCTTTGTTGTTATCTTATGAAACCTGAGACTGAAGGTGGTGATGCTTTTCGAAGTCTCACTGTTTTGTGACAAACATGATATTACTATTCCAATCATGGATGATATATTTGTGTCACAAGGAAGATCAAGACGCAAAGCTCAAAAGATATCAAATTTGCATCATTTTCAAGTTGAGATATTCTATCAAGTAGTTGATAGACAACTCCAAGAACTCAATAATCGTTTTACAGAGGTGAATACTGAATTGCTTCTTTGCATAGCTTGTTTGAATCCAAGACACTCATTTTTCCTGGGCTGTTTTGGGCGTTAAACGCTAGGTTGTAACCTGTTTCTGGCGTTGAACTCCACTTTGTAACTTGTTTCTGGCGCTGGACGCCAGATAGCAGCATAGAACTGGCGTTGAACGCCAGTTTACGTCATCTATCCTTGAGCAAAGTATGGACTATTATATATTTCTGGAAAGCCCTGGATGTCTACTTTCCAACGCAATTGGAAGCGCGCCATTTGGACTTCTGTAGCTCCAGAAATTTCATTTTGAGTGCAGAGAGGTCAGAATCCAACAGCATCAGCAGTCCTTTTTCAGCCTGAATCAGATTTTTGCTCAGCTCCCTCAATTTCAGCCAGAAAATACCTGAAATTACAGAAAAACACACAAACTCATAGTAAAGTCTAGAAATATGAATTTTGCCTAGAAACTAATGAGAATAAACTAAAAACTAATTAAAATATACTAAAATCTATATGAAATTAACCTCAAAAAGCGTATAAAATATCCGCTCATCATTGTCCCTTACTAAGTAAGAGAAAGTCAAACAAGTTGGAATGCTGTTCTATTCACAGGTTCCAATCCACTCTTGGGAGGATTGGTGTTAGTGACTAGAGAGCAATCCAACAATAAACCCAATTACAATCTTTCTCTTGAGCATTCCAACTCAAGGATTCTTTTCATCGATTCCCCATCAAGTTAGGGGACTACTCGCTCATTGTAAATATAAAATTCATAATGTAAGAAAGGGAATTAAAGAAAGACATGATAAATAATGCTCAAAAGATTAATTTAAAATAAAAGTGATTCTTGTATTAATAAATGCTAAAATAATCCAATAGCAAAATTAAGTAAATTAAGGAACATGGAAGAGTAAAAGACAAGTGAAGAGAACGAACTAGAATGTCGAAGTCTTGATGAGGCAATAACTCTTCTCAATATCCCAATGCAAAGATAACGAAAAATAACTAATCCTAAAAACTATGAATGTGTAGAGAGAAAAACCTAGAGGAGGAGTAGAACTAGATCTAAAAACTAAAACTATGTGGAATAAATGTTTTCTCTGGTTTCTGCATGTTCTCTGGCTCTAGTCTGCTTTTCTGGGCCGAAAACTGGGTCAAAATGGACCCGAAATCGCCCCCAGTGATTCTGCAGATTATACAGATCGCGCATGTCACGCGATCGTGTCGCTCATGCGGACGCGTCATTCGGCGTTCTGCTTTGCCACGCGGTTGCGTCATCCATGCAGCTGCGTCACTCGTGCTATTCCATGCCGCGCGGTCGCGTCATCTATGAGGCCGCGTCACTGCGATTCGCTCTTCTCCGCGCGGTCGCGTCGTTCATGTGGCCGCGTCGCTTCTCGCTGGTCATCTCCTCAATTTCTTGTGTTCCTTCCATTTTTACAAGCTTCCTTCCCAATCTCCAACTCATTCATGCCCTATAAAGCCTGAAACACTTAACACACAGATCATGGCATCGAATGGAATTAAGGGGAAATAAAATACATAATTAAAAGTCTCTAGGAAGCAAGTTTTCAATCATGCAATAACTTTAGGAAGGAAATATAAATGCGTGCTTATTTAATGAATAAGTGGGCAAAGATCATGATAAAACCACACAATTAAACACAATATAAACCATAAAATAGTGGTTTATCAACCTCCCCACACTTAAACATTAGCATGTCCTCATGCTTAGTTGAAGGAGATAAAATAAATGAGTAAGAACATGTAAAACCTATGCAATGCAATGCAACCTATATATATGAATGCAGCTGTATGATTTTTGTCCACTTGATCAAAAGTAAGTAAGCTCTTCAAAACAATTACAAATCAAATTCCACTAACTCAATTCTTATACAGTAAGAACAGATAAAAGTGCAAGAAGATAGCTCATGAAAGCAGGAAAAATAGAAATTCAAGCATGGAACCCTCACTGATGAAGTATGTACACTCTAGTCTCTCTAGTATATAGGGTAATCACTCTATCCTTCTCTAATCATTCTCTCTAATTTTTGTTATTCTCCTAACCAATCAACAACATTTAATATACCAATGCAAATATCATGAGGTCTTTTCAAGGTTGTAATGGGGCCAAGGTAAGGGTAAGGATACATATATGGCTAAGTAAGCTTATAAATTGAATCTTTAATTAACCCAAGCTTTAACATACCACCACAGGAAGTAGCTAGAGTGGCGAAGTGATGGAAGAGGCAAAGATTGGAGCAGAAGAAGCCATCATCATCATGAAGTATCAAGAGCCAGAAATCCATCTTGGAGAGCAAGCCAAGGATGGAGTGCTCGGATTGATGAAGGGTGATGACCAAGGAAGGACTAGAGGTAATTGCATGTTGGGTTTTGCATGGTTATCTCTTCTCTCTCTGGGTGGCCGAACCGGATCTGTTTCTTGGAGAAGAAGAAGTTGGCCTGGTTTTTGTCTTCAAAAGTGGAGGCTTTCCTCTTCTATAAAAAGAGAGAACAGCCACTGTTTGGAGTAAGGAGAAAGTTTGAGAGTGCAACGCACAGAATTATCAGAGCTACCTGAGCTAACAGTTTTCTCTTCTCCTTTAATGTATTCTATTTTGTAATTTTTCTGTTTAATTTTGTCATGTCTTGAGTATCATGGAAAAAGGCAAACAGTGAGGTTTGTATGAAAAAGCCATAGAGCGGAAAAAGGCAAAGAGTGCAAAATTAAAAGAAAAAGCCATAGATGTCCTTAGAGTTCCTTTGTTCATCTATGTTGTGTTTCATGATTCTGTGGGAATCCCTTTGTAAGTTGGGTTAGCACTTTACATATTGTAATCAGGAAGATTATAGTGAAATTCCATCATGTTTGTGATGGAGACTAGATATAAGCTGCACTGCACTTAGCAGCTGAACCAGGATATATCTGGGTGTAATTTTCTCTCTTCTCTACTCCATTTCTGTTTCTACTGCACAGGAGCTAAAATCAAAAATATCTCGTGTCAAGTGATGAGACAAAAAGAAAAGTCTCGTGGCTGGGGACGAGACAAAAGAAAAAGTCTCGTAGCTAGTCACGAGATAAAAAGACAAAAAGTTTCCAAAGTTGGTTTCAAAGATCAGCAAGTATTATCAAGCAAAAAGGGGGCTAAGATTCAACCCCCCTTCTCTTAGCCACTGATAACCATCAATTGGTATCAGAGCTTGGTCTCAAAGAGATCAAGCTTTGCAGTTTGGAGTAAAGATCCTCATGGCAGAAAATAATGGCTCAAATATGGTGTCCTACAATCTGACCGAAGGACAATCAAGCAACAGACCTCCTCTTTTCAATGGGAAAATTTATACCTATTGGAAGGAGAGAATGAAGATATTTGTACAAGCAGTGGATTACAGACTTTGGAAGATCATCCTGGAAGGGCCTCAATATCCAACTGTTACAAGTGCCGAAGGAGTTGTTTCTCTGAAACCTGAAGCAAGTTAGACGGATGAAGATAGAAAAAAGGTGGAGCTCAACGCCAAGGCCATCAATCTGCTCAACTGTGCTATCAGCTTTGAGGAGTACCGACGGGTATCACGTTGCACAACAGCAAAGGAAATCTGGGATAAACTCCTAGTCACTCATGAAGGAACAACCATTGTGAAAAAGACCAGGATTGATATGTTAAACAGAGAGTAAAAACACCTATTTAAAAAAAGATTCAAAAAAAAAAGGAATTGCTTTTTCTTCTATGACTAACCCTCTGGATGATGAATCCAGTGATAATTCTTCTGAAAATGAGTTTGTTTTATTTGCAAAAAAATTCAGGAAAATGGTGAAGCTCAAAGGCAAAGGTGGCAGCTCAAGGAAAATGAAGAAAGACCTTAGCAAAGTAACTTGTTACAACTGCAAGGAAATGGGGCATTTCAAATCTGATTGTCCCAAGTTAAAGAAGGAAGAGAAGCCAAAAAGAGGAAAGAAGAAGGGTCTGATGGCTTCATGGAAAGATTTGGAAAATGACTCGGATGATGATGATGAGAAATCCGAGACCAAGTCACAACCTTGTCTCATGGCAGATCACATAGATCAGGTAGTCTTTCATAACCCTAACACTGAAGATCTTCATCTTATGATAGACCACCTTTCTGAAAAAATAAGATGTTTTCTGCTGGAAAATCAAGAACTTGAACAAAAAGTCACCATTCTTAAAGCTGAAAACAGTTTTCTTAAAGAAAAAGTAAGGGAAGCCGAAACTGCTTGTGATCTTGTTGAAGAAAATAAGCAGTTAAAAGCCCAAATTAAGAGCTGTGAAAGTGATCATTCCATTCTTGCATATGTAGATTGTTTTAAAAGAAATGAAGAGTTGCTTAAAGAGGTTAAAAGGTTTAAGGAAGACTTAGCCAAGTTCACCCAAAGTTCTGAAAATCTGAATCAAATCTTGGCCAGTCAAAAACCTCTTTATGATAAGGCTGGGTTGGGGTTTTATAAATCTGCTGAAAAATCTCATTTTGAAAACCTTGCTTCATCCTCTAATTATACAAGATTTCAAGATCCCACCTACTTTAACAAAACAGCAACTCCAAGATTTTGTAGACTATGCAATCGAAATGGACATTTTCCTATTCAATGTTTTTTTGGTGAAAGAATGATTGGTGATAAAGTTTGTAAAGTTGTTTTTTATTACAATGGCTTAGGACATAGGAGATAGTTTAACGTAAAAGGATCCAAGAAAATTTGGATACCTAAAGTCACTTGAGCTTGTTTTGTAGGTGTGCCTAGCATCCAAACGGAAAGAAAATATGTGGTATATGGATAGCGGATGCTCTAGGCATATGACCGGAAAGACAACCTTCTTCATAAAGCTTGATGAATATGATGGAGGACTTGTCACTTTCGGTGATGATGCAAAAGGAAAAATAGTGGTTGTTGGGAAAGTTGGTAAAAATTTTTCATCTTGCATAAATGATGTTCTTCATGTACATGGTTTGAAACATAATTTACTTAGTGTTAGTCAATTGTGTGATTTAGGCTTTGAGGTTATTTTTAGGAAGTTTGTTTGCTTAGTTGTTTGTGAGAAAACTGGGGATATTTTATTTGAAGCTAAAAGATGCAATAATGTGTATGGATTGACTCTTGAGGACCTAAAAGAACAAAATATGACATGCTTTACATCTCTTGAATCTGAAAAATGGCTATGGCATAGAAAGTTGGGTCATGCAAGCATGTACCAAATTTCTAAGCTTGTCAAGAAAAATCTGGTTAGAGGAATTCCAAACATCAAATTTGATAAGGATCTTACTTGTGATGCTTGCCAATTGGGAAACAAGTTAAATCCTCCTTTAAACCTAAAGATGGAATCTCAACCAAAAGGCCATTAGAGATGTTACATATTGATCTTTTTAAAACCCCTTATGAGCTATAGAAAGGAACCCCTCCAAATCTTAAGTACTTTCATGTTTTTGGATGCAAATGCTTTGTACTTAACAATAAATAAAACCTTGGAAAATTTGATCCAAAATCCTATGAAGGAATGTTTGTTGGATATTCCACCACAAGCAAGACTTATAGAATTTATCTCAAAGAGCATAGAACCATAGAGGAATCCATACACGTTACTTTTTGTGATTCTAACTTAATTCCCAGTGCTGTGATAGATAATGATTCAGATAGTGAAGAGGCTGGAACAAATGAAGAAAATTCCAAATCTGCTCAAAACGAAGAATCTGCTAGTTCAGTTTTGTCTCGTTAGATTGAAGGAGATACTTCCGTTTTATCTCCTGAGCAGACACGAGAAACTAAAACAGTGAGACCACCAGAAACTCATCAAAGCTCAACACCACTTCGGAAGCCTAGAGAATGGAAGTCTATGAGGGGTTATCCTCATGACTTCATAATTGGTGATCCCTCTCAAGGAGTAACAACAAGATCCTCCACCAAAAGGCAACCCGAACCAAGCAATTTTGCCCTCTTGTCACAAATGGAGCCCAACAATGTCAAACAAGCTCTTGAAGATCCATCTTGGGTCAAAGCAATGCAAGAAGAGCTTGCTCAATTCGACAAGAATGAGGTTTGGACACTAGTACCTCATCCGGATGGTAAGAAAGTTACGGGTTAAATGTGCTTTTCTTAATGGCTTTATTGATAGAGAAGTGTATGTGGATCAACCCCCCGGTTTTGAGGATAAAAAGTTTCCAAATCATGTTTTCAAACTAACTAAGGCTCTTTATGGTCTTAGACAAGCTCCAAGAGCTTGGTATGAAAGGCTTAGTGCCTTCTTGTTGGAAAATCAATTTCAAAGGGGTACCACCGACACTACTTTATTTATTAAAGCATCTAATGATGATATACTCCTTGTTCAAGTTTATGTTGATGACATTGTTTTTGGATCGGCCAATGTATCCTTGTGTGAAGAGTTTGGAAAACTTATGACTAATGAGTTTGAAATGAGTTTAATGGAACATCTAACTTTCTTTCTTGGCCTCCAAATCAAACAAACTCCTAGTGGTACTTTTATTCACCAAGGAAAGTATGCAAAAGAACTTATCAAAAATTTTGGCCTAGAAAATTCCAAACCAATGGGTACACCAATGCATCCTAACACAAAACTTGAAAAGGATGATGATGGCCAAGATGTGGATGAAACAAAGTATAGAGGAATGATAGATTCACTTATGTATCTTACCTTCTCTAGACCAGATACTGTCCAAAGTGTGAGTGTTTACTCAAGGTTTCAATCTCACCCAAAAGAATCTCATCTTACGGCTGTTAAACGCATCATTAGATACATTAAGGGGACTTGTAATTTTGGATTATGGTATCCTAAATCTGATGATTTTTGTGTAGTAGGGTTTTGTGATGCAGATTATGCGGGAGATAGAGTGGATAGACGGAGCACATCCGGCATGTGTTGCTTCCTTGGAAGCTCACTCAACATGTGGTCAAGCAAGAAGCAAGCCACAGTGGCTTTATCCACGGCTGAAGCAGAATACATTTCCGCATCTGCTTGTCGCTCTCAATTAATTTGGTTAAAAACACAATTGGAAGATTACAAATTAAAAATCAATAGTATACCCTTATTTTGTGATAATATGAGTGCTATAAACATCTCAAAAAATCCTGTTCTGCACTCAAGAACCAAGCACATTGAGATAAAGTATCATTTTATTAGAAAGCATGTGCAAAAAGGTACTATTGATATTCAATTTGTAAAATCTGAAGATCAAATTGCTGATATTTTTACAAAACTCCTCTATGAAGACATATTCTGCACCTTGAAAAAAAGTTTGGGAATGTTTGATCTAAGTTCTATTGATAACTTGTGAATATTTGACTCTGTTCAGTTTTGTCTCATAGGTTTGGACGAGATAAAAATGAGGGCATGATGGAAGAGCTATAATTAAGGGGGAGGCAACGCAGAATTTAAGTTTCATGGGCCCTACCAAATATCTTTGACCCGACCATGGCAGTTTTATTAGTTCCTTATTTTTTTTGAAAAATAAAATCACAAAATTCCTTAGTTGTCTTATCAAATCTTGTTGGAAGAAGCATGTTGTCAAATCAAATCTTTGCTTCCAATTAATCCCTTGATTCAAGGAAACTCCTCATTTTTCAGTTTTTGAAAACTTTCCTGGTTAGTAACCGCGCCATTAATGGTTAATAACTCCCTCCACTATCTCTCTCCACTCCACATTTATTGCACCACTAACCTCCCTCCTCCCTCACCTCTTTCGGCCTTCCTCACCCTTTCATATTCAACTTCTCCATTCTCCCAACCATGAAAAAGAAAACTGCTCCCAGGAAAAGTGAAAGGCTCCTATTTTCTCAAAAACCGTCCACTCCACAATCTCACACTCACATCCATATTCACTTTACATCATCATTGTCACCATCACCTCCCTCAAAGCGAACCGACACCATGAGAAGGAAGGTCATTGCCACGAAAACCTCTTCAAGGAAGAAGAAAGAAAAAGCTCCCGTGGAAGAAGAAGAAGAGTCTCACACATCACCTATTCCGTCTCCACCACCATCACCACGGAAGAAATCCACTCCCCATGCATCCGGAAAAAGCTCTCAAAAGACCAAGGGTTTCGTGCTTCATGAGACCAGAGAACCCACGAACCTTGGTTCAATGGAGTTCAAGAATAAATTTCACAAACCACACTCCCATTTTGATCCTTCAAAGTTTTCTACCTGTGCCTTCTATGAATTCCACAAAGAGGTTTTGGAAAAACGGCATCTGTGCCCATCCTACTTGGTGAATCTTGAGTCTCTGGCCTCCAAAGGAATCAATCTACAACCCCTGTTTGATAGTCTCAAATGGTCACCATTGCTCCTTATTCACAAAATGGTTTACCCAGGGTTGGTAAGACAGTTTTATGCGAATCTGAGATTTATTGATGGCAGCCTTCACTCCTACATGAAACGTGTGCATATCACTCTGAATGCTGAGACCATTGCTTCTGCCCTTGGTTACATTGATGAAGGGCCGAAGGTTTACATGAGTGATAAATGGGATTCACACGTTGGGGTTGCATACAAGCAAGTTCTTCATCAAATCTGTGAAAATCTGTCTGGACTGGACGGAACCGTTCCTACTCACAAGGCTTTGGGTCCAACCAACTCCCTGCTGCACCGCATCATAACTCACATTCTCACCCCACAAAGTGGTTCTCATAACAGGGTAACCGTATCTGACTGCCTCATAATATTTGCTCTTGTTACTTCATCTTCCATTTCATTTAGTTATCTAATGATTAGACATATGTGGGAGTCTGTAAAAAGTACAAAAAAGGCTAATTACCTTATGGAATGTTTCTCACGTGCATCTTTGAGTACTTTAAGGTAGATTTAACAAATGAGGATGTAGAGAACAAAGTCTCTATGATCAAAGGAGGCGGGGCTGTTAAAAAGGGAAAGAAATCTATGGCTTCTGATGATGACTTTGAGAGCCGGCCAGAATCCTCAAAGGCGACCGATTCCCTAGGAGACATTCTCACAGAATTCTCAAACATGTCTGATCTCATGGTTCAATTTCACAAGTCTGCTCGCAAACTTGCATATGAAAATGAGTCGGCCTGGAAGAAATGCCAAGAAAGGATCGGTCTAATGCTGGAAAGCCTTGATGATGAAGTTGGAAATGAAGCAGGGGCCGAGGATTCGAACTTTAATCTCTCTGATGATTAAAATTCTGTTTACTGTTTGATATTGGCATACTTTGGCTCAATTTGTTACTTTATTTTGTTAGGATGGAGACTGATAGTAGTATAACTATGTGACACTCTGTTAACACTTTTGGATTATGTTTTGAGTTATCTTTTGCATACTCTGTTTTCTATGTTAAACATCTCTTGCAGGTGCCCCTTTGATGACAAAAGGGGGAGAAAAGCTGAAAATTGAAATCTAAAAAAACAGAGGTGGAAAACAGGGGATGAAATTTTCGTTTGAAAATTCATGATCACCCTTGTTAAAAGGATGCATGTTATTGCATTTGTTTTCAATCAACCTTGTTAAAAGGATGCATGTTATTGCATTTGTTTTCACTGTGATTACATGCTGGCTGAAAATGCATTTGGCATTTGGTTTATGATGATTGACAATGCATTTGTTTCGACTATATGAATGTCTGGTTGTTGATTCATCTTGGTGAACATGCTGGAGTGATAATTTATTTTTGGCATTTCCTTTAAACTGTGATATCTAACAGCTGCCATATTTTTTATGTGATCATGTATGATTTAAACATATTTTCCTTACTTGAATAATATTGCTCTGATATCTTGACTGGGAAATATTTGAAATTTTTTGAACAACTTTGGTTTATATTCAATTGATGTGTGTAATGTTTGAGCAAAAAATCAATTTATTGATAACAAAAGAGTTTTGATTATCATACAACTCTGCTCGTAAATCAAGCATTTAGCATCATATAATAAATATGCTAAATAACATTGTTACTTGAAGCTTGATTAAAATGTTACAGGTTAGTGCTTCCCTTGGTAAAAATGGTATATATTAAGGGGGAGCCATGTGACAACTTGAAAGGGGAGAAATTCAAATATTCAAAGGGAGTACTCTTACTTTAATTCTTAAATTTTTTTCCATTTCAATTTTAATAATGTTTGTCATCAAGGGGGAGATTGATGAGTTTGGAAAACTCCAATTTAATTTTGATGATGAACAAACATTATTGAAATATTTAATTACAAAATTATTAATTTAATTTTTATTAAACATGTGTTAATTAATAATTTTGTGATGCAGTTTTGATTAGGCCGAAAATGAGATTCTGGTGCAAGCCCAATTCAGCCTTGGTATTAAATTATTGTGATCATAGTGGCTGAAACCATTGGGCTGAAAATAAAAAAAAAAAAAGAATTATGGTGCAAGCCCAAATCAAAAATTGCATTCAGCCTTGATTAATGTTTCTTTAGTTATGAGGCAGAATTGATTGTTATGTTACTTGGGGCAGAATGAGTTTCAATGCTCCAAGCCCCAAATTGTTTCTCATGATTGATCCGAAGACAATTCATCAGGAAAGCAAATGTTATCATTTGCCATATGTCTTCTAACGGATCTCAAAGCTTGCCACATGATGGATTTCAAATTCACTCAATTATCATTAATAGCATGGAACTATGAGAGAGATTATGAGTGACATGATTGATTTACTTTGTGCAGCACACCACTCAAGCTAGGGAAGTAAAAGCTACTTTTTCTACCTAATGGTTTAACTTCATTTAATTACTTCTCTTTCATTTGTTTCTTCTCTCTCATTCATTCTTTCTTCTCTTTTCGGACAATACCCAGCAAACTATGAAAGCAAAAATGAACTACCGAAGTGAAGGAAGAACACTCTACAAGACCATCATGATGATGGCAAGAAAACATAACAAAATAAAAGTATGCTGTGGCTGAGATTTTCACCATAAATGGTAAGATTTGGTTAGGTAATCTCGAGCTCTCCATACCAAAAATGGAGAAGGTGATTCGGCCAGCAAGGAAGAGATTCTTGGAGGCATGGCTTGTCTTTGAATCTGCTCAACCACCACAGGAAGTAGCTAGAGTGGCGAAGTGATGGAAGAGGCAGAGATTGGAGCAGAAGAAGCCATCATCATCATGAAGCATCAAGGGCCAGAAATCCATCTTGGAGAGCAAGCCAAGGATGGAGCGCTCGGATTGATGAAGGGTGATGACCAAGGAAGGACTAGAGGTAATTGCATGTTGGGTTTTGCATGGTTATCTCTTCTCTCTCTGTGTGGCTGAACCGGATCTGTTTCTTGGAGAAGAAGAAGTTGGCTTGGTTTTTGGCTTCAAAAGTGGAGGCTTCCCTCTTCTATAAAAAGAGAGAACAGCCACTGTTTGGAGCAAGGAGAAAGTTTGAGGTGCAACGCACAGAATTCTCAGAGCTACCTGAGCTAACAGTTTTCTCTTCTCCTTCAATGTATTCTGTTTTGTAATTTTTCTGTTTAATTTTATCATGTCTTGAGTCTCATGAAAAAAGGCAAACAGTGAGGTTTGTATGAAAAAGCCATAGAGCGAAAAAAGGCAGAGAGTGCAAAATTAAAAGAAAAAGGCATAGATGTCCTTAGAGTTCCTTTGTTCATCTATGTTGTGTTTCATGATTCTGTGGGAATCCCCTTGTAAGTTGGGTTAGCACTTTACAAATTGTAATCATGAAGATTATAGTGAAATTCCATCATGTTTGTGATGGAGACTGGATGTAGGCTGCACTGCACTTAGCAGCTGAACCAGGATATATCTGGGTGTAATTTTCTCTCTTCTCTACTCCATTTCTGTTTCTACTGCACAAGAGCTAAAATCGAAAATATCTTGTGTCAAGTGACGAGACAAAAAGAAAAGTCTCGTGGCTGGGGACGAGACAAAAGAAAAAGTCTCGTAACTAGTCACGAGATAAAAAGACAAAAAGTTTCCAAAGTTGGTTTCAAAGATCAGCAAGTATTATCAAGTAAAAATGGGGCTAAGATTCAACCCCTCCCCCCTTCTCTTAGCCACTGATAACCATCACATAGAACTTCCCTCTCCTTCATCTGCACGTCCGACCATCATCCACCCAGCAAAGCAATGGGTACGAGAATGAGCAGGGAAGAAGAAGAAGATAATGATGACAATGAAGACGAAGAAGTGCTGCGCTACTTCTGAGTTAGGGTTTAAAAACGGATTAGGGACCAAATTGGGACATAAACTTTCATTGGCCACATCAATCAACCGTTAGACACTCCAGCGTGGCACTCATTCACCATGTCACTCCCGCCGGCAAGGAATATGACCGGAAAATATGAGGGGGACCATGTTGATGCATTTTTTCCAATCTGGAGGACTTAATTAGTGCAATTGGAAAGTCAAGGACTAAATCAGTGTATTTTGTGAATCTCAGGGATCACTTTGGGGTTTAACTATATTGTACTCATCATCAATACAAAATAACATTTTATATACTTTTTTTATATACTAAACGAAAAACTTTCTACACCAGTGGAGTTAGAATCAAAGAATAAACTTGGTCAAGATTTAAGAGTAATATCATAACTCTCTATTTCTCTATTAATTTATTCTCACCTTCTAAGTTATTATCACCAAATACTCAAAACTATTTATCTACACAAATACATTATTAAAAACCAACTAAATCCGTTGGTTAAACTGCCGATAATATAGGACATTAAATCCGACAAAAAATCGAACAGTATTCAACGCATTTGTTTTTTACGGGGATTAAATCCTGTGAATGAAATCCAAAGGCTCTAATCATTCCAAAATTGTGAAGGAAATATTAGACTTTGATTTTGTGATATGAAAACGTGCTGAAGTGGCTTGAAGGTATTCAATTTTGATTTGTTTTCATTTTGAGATGATTGGTCTAAAGCGGATTTTAGATAAAAGCTTGTGGCTTGTGCTACTTTGTAAAGTTACTTGTTATTGTCAACTCTGACACATCTCGGCAAATTTGTTTTTCCAATATCAATCTGATATATGAGTATATAAATATAGCATTACTTAAAAATATATAAAATCAAATAGTAGTTTTCCTTTCAACATGAGTAAAGTTGTAAAAAACACTAGTCGTTCATGTCTATGATTGTCCTTAGACCTTGTCCTTTGATCATGTAATCAAAGGCTTTATTGATTTCAGAAAGAGGAACTCTATGAGTTATAAACTTGCCCAGCTCCAATTTCTGCCAGAAAAAAAGAAGAGTGTATAACTCAATTTCTTTTTGTATAGTTTAAATTGAAATAAGAAATTGAGTTAATTGTTCTTACGTTGTTCATGAACATATCAACTAGTGTTGGTAGGCCAGTCTTAGGCTTGTAGTTCCCAAAGGTTGTGCCTGTAATTGTCTTTTCATTAAGAAAATTGAAGGGATTAGTCTTGAAAACTGCATCACCACTAGGCACTCCGACAAGTACAGCAACACCCCATCCCTGCATATTTCAAATTTTTGAAGTTAATAAATTACAAATACACATAATTGAGGAGAAAATATAAAAAATAGTACAAATGAGTATGTGTATGTACTTGTGATAACAACCAAGTAATGCGAATGAAGTCGGCTTAAATAGACAGTTTATAACTTACAAAGGTTCGACCAAGGATAAAAATTTAGCGTTTGTTTTGAAGTACTGAAACGGAGATTAGAAGATTGAGACTCAATATCATGTTTTTATCCTTAAAATCTCAGTATTTTAGTACTTTTAAAAAATGGAGATACAGGAGACTAAAATTTTTTAGGACAGAGACTGAAATTTTAATAACATTTTATACCTAAAATACTCCTATTTCAATTAATTAATTCTAACTTTATCTTTTGAGCAAATTAAATTAGAGTTTCATTCTTATTTCAATCTCAATCTCTGTCTCTTACTTTACAGTTTACACTAAATATAATATTGAGATTTATTTTAGTCTCTATCTTTCCGTCTTTGCTGCTCAATCTAAGTCTCTCGTCTCTCTCTCTTTTCCAAATACTGCCTCCAAATAAACTAGCTGATAACTCCTTTATCAATACCATCTGGTATGAATTCATCTAAATCATGTAACACTTACTTATTCCGTTACTAATTTAAACATCACGATTCTTTTCAAGTACCCTCATCAACCTAGAGCTCATCCAACCACTCATACTTATTTTCCTAAACTTCTAGGTACTTCCTTAGTAACATCTAAATTCCACATTTTTTATGAATAATAAAACATCATAAAAAATAACAAGATTATGTAAAAATATCAACATGATGTGATCTATCCCTTGAAAATCACATACATCATGGAGAGCTTCCATTGCAGACATTAAGGCATTAATGTTTCCAGTGCATTCTATGCACCTATCAACTCCACCATTTGTCATCTCTTTGAGGACCTATATAGATTGTAACAAAGGTTTTAGCAATTATGATATAATAATATCGTAAATGAAGCTAAATGAAAAATATCTTAAAGATTTTTTTTTATTTTTCTTTTTTATTTTTTACCTCATGAACTGGTCTTTCATGTTCTTCTGGATTTACGAAGTCTGTTAGTCCAAATTTCATGGCTAGCATTGAGATGTGAAAGAAAAGAAAAAAATGATTCAGGTCAGAAATTACTTGTGAAGTTTGTTGGGTTAGCAGCAATATGCTTACCATACTCAAGTTTGTTGGGATTCTTGTCAATTCCAATTATCCTGGATGCTCCAGCAATTTTTGCACCTTCGGCTGCCTAATCATATAACCATAGGAGAATTATAAGAATTTTTATAATTCTAAATTGATTAAAAAATTTAGTATATATTTTTTTTTGAA
>NC_029786.2:83483704-83493184 GCF_000816755.2 Arachis ipaensis | reverse complement strand
AAAAGCCTTAAGAAATTGTAAAAATTTATTTATCTAAAAATTATAAGAATAGTTTAGGAATCTCAACCATTTTTCTCATTTGTCCTTAAACTTGAAGTAAATATTTTTTTTAGCTTGAAATAAATAAAATCGTTGTAGTATAATTTAGATAGATATTACAGCCAGTCCAACAGTTCCAAGCCCAAATATTGCTATTGAAGCCCCCTTCTTTGGTTTGGCAACATTGAGAATTGATCCTATTCCTGAAAAATTTAAAATTTTCTGTCTTAATTTTTAGACAAACAAAATAGTAAAATACTTCAGCTATTATTCATAGATGTATTGGGTGAGTTTGTTTATTTTTATCCTAGAAAAACGATTTTGCAACATATATACATTTATATGAATTCAATAAAAATTACAAAAAAAATATTACAAATTTATAAAAAAAGATCAATACAAAATTATTTTTTGATAGAGAAAAAGGTAAACAAACAATGCATCATAATTGTCACTACAGTATAATTAGTCTATCGAATAGTGATCGATTTAGTAACCAAATATCTTTGACTCGTGAATAATTAATTGATCATTGTTAGTGACCAAATTTTGTTAGTCACTATATCAATAGCTATGGGCATATTTCTTCTAACAATAGTGTTGGGTACATATCAAAATCGGTTATTAATATAAAAATGAGTTATACAACATATGTATTTATACGTAAATATATAGTGATTAATTTTAATGTACACATAGTATTTTTGTTCTTATAATGTGTGATACATTAAAATGGTTAAGAACCTGTTGAGATGCCACAACTGAGGAGACAAGCTTTGTCCAAAGGAAGTGTGGGATTGATCTTAACAACACTTCCTGAATGAACAACTGTGTATTGGCTAAAAGTGGATGTGCCAAGGAAGTGACTTATAGGTTCCTTGCCTTTTATAGTAGAGAACCTTGATTTTCCGTCACTTATCATACCCTCTCTTGTTGGGTTTATTCGCAACACCTCACACATGTTGCTATCTTCACTCTTGCAGTGTGGGCATTCCCCACACTCTCCAGTGAACAGTGGAAGAACATGATCACCAGGCTTGAGATTTGATACACCATCTCCTACACTCTCCACAATCCTGCTTAGTAATAGAAAATTAATTAGTAATCGAGTTCAATGAGAGATTACTCGTGATTAAAATCATGTAAGAAATTTTCACAAGATAATAATTCATACTCGATATAAGAGAAAAAATAAATTAATTAATCACATATAACTTTCATCGTTAATTCTCTCGGACATTAATAGTCATGTTTGTTAGGAATATAACCATATATGTTGCCTTTTTTTATCATCTTAAGTTTTTGAGATGAGTAATTTTATAATATGATATTAGAGTTTTATGTCCGAAAAATTTAGAGTTAGATTCTTAGTGAATATTAAAAGTGAAAACAAAATAGCATAAGACAAATAAAAAAGGAAAAAAAACGACCTGTGTAAAAATTAAAAAAAAAACTTAAAAGAGTTTTTTATTTGAGAGAGAATATTAAAGATATAACCATATAAATTGTCTCCTCCTATTAATTTAGATTTTGAAATGAGTAGTTTTGTGATAGGAAAAGTCTAGGGGGCCAGCAATTTTATTAAATTTTGGCCAGCATGTAACCAGCAGAGAAAAGTAAGTCATTGGATGAAATCTCACACCAATCTCACACCATCAAATCATCATTGATGGCTAGTTGATGGCTAACATTCACAAAAGTTGCTGGCCGTAGCATTCTCTTAAAAATTTTAAATTAAACATTTGTTTATCTTATATATACTATAATTGATTTTTTTTTCCCACCTCATTATTCACATCCTTCGCTATGTTGGTAGATGATGTGTGTGGTCAGGATTAGAAAGTCAATTAATTAGCATAGCTGCAACCTGGCACAATAGAATTGGTAGTATGAAGTTCGTTATTGTCTGAAAATATAAGTTAATTATTATGTTAAGCGAGGCTAGCTTAACTAACTTAGTGAGGCGAGTTAGTGTACTCATGTATATAAGCCAAGTTTGTATTACAAGCAAAGCATGACTCATCATTTTAAATTGGAATTCATTTTCAGAAGCTAAAGGTGTGTTTGGTTTATGTTGACTCTGGAGTGGAATTTTGACTTCTAATAGCTACAAAGTAATATGAAATTGAACACTACTCACAATAATGCATTCGCTATATAATTACTAAAGAGAAAAGGAAATAAAATAAAATAATAATAATAATATGAAAAGAAGATGTGAATGTAGTTGTTATTGTTGATAATGATTGAATTGAAATTCTACAAACATTTATATAGTGGTTATATGCTATAATTTCAACGGATAGAAATAAAACTTTCCTATAATAACTCTTAGCCTTCCTTTTCTTAGCCTTCCTTTTCTTTCTCTCTCCGTCACAATTCTCCACCTCGTTCACAATTTGAAATCTAAGCAAATTTTGGACGATCAAAGAATGATATTCGTATTCGGTTGCATCATTTGACAATGATTGCCTAACATGGAACAATATTGAGCAATTTCAAACAGCGTTGGAACTTGCTTCCTGACACCACTTTAGTCAACATGTCAGCGGGATTTTCATCCGTGTATACTTTTACAAGAGAAATTCACCTTTCTCCATAACATCACGCACGAAGTGATATCTAACATCAATATGCTTGGTACGAGCATGATGAACCTAATTTTTAGCCAAATGAATTGCGCTTTGACTATCACAATTCAGATCCACGCAATCTTGCTTCAACCCCAAATCATCTAGAAGACCTCTTAGCCACAATGCTTCTTTCACCCCTACTGCTACTACCATGTACTCAGCTTCTGTAGTAGATAGTGCCACTGTAGCTTGTTGTAAGACCCAGAACTTTTGAAAATTCTTATTATGATCAAGTCTCAAATCATATAGTTATTTATAGCCTTAATTTCAGAGATTATTTTATTAAAGATAATTAAGGCAAGTTGTGATTTATTAAATTTGAGACAAGTTATGATTTATTATCCAATTTTATAATTATTGGATTATTTCCTATATTCAAATTATAAAGTTGGTAGTTGTGAAATAATAAGGATTTTATATGACTTGGATTAGATAAGTAATATTTTAAATATTAATATTGCTATTTTGAAAAAATAAAGGATTTAATTATATTATTTCCAATTATTGGATTTGAATATTTTATTGAAAATAATTTGTAAAATTGATGAGCAAATGGTATTTTCTATATACAATTAGTGTTGGATTTAATTGGGTTTCAATTACTATATTATTCCCAATTTTATGTAAAATTACCATAATGCCCTTAACCCTAATTTTCAAAATGAAACCTTAAAACCCTAACCCGGTTACCCGATTTTCCCATCAGCAACACACTCCCCCTTTCTCCAATTCGAAGCGCAGCAGCAGCAATGTTTCCCTCAGCACACCCACAATGTTTCCCCTCTCTAAACCCAACAGCACCAACCCACTCTTCCCCTTTCTCAATCATGCGCAGCCGCAACGCATCCCAGCTTCCTTCACCACGGAAGAAAGAAACAGAAGAAGGAAGGCAGGGGAGGCCTTGCCACCGTCGATCCACCACGCTGGAGTTCGCCGTCGAGCTGCTTTGTGGCGCCGTCCATGGAGTCACTAGCTCACGCCTCGCCGACGTCGCTGCTCTGAAAGGGGCTGTAGTGGTTGCCGTCGAGCTCGAATGAGAAGGAAGGACGATGCTGGGATTGAGAGAGAGGCAGAGGTGGTTTGGCGCAAGGAAGGATGTGAGCTGTTTGGGTTGCCGTTCGCACCACCGAGGTTGAGCCGTAGCGCCGCCGTCGCGCCGTTGACCGCCACTACTAGGGCTTGCCGCCGCCACCTTACAACTGCCGGCAAGCACAGAGGGAGAGAGAAAATCGGAAAAGACCCGAGGAGAGGCAAAGAGGCTTGAGGCTGAGCTGGGGTTTAGCCACCATGTCCAGCCGTGCTCGCGTCGCCGGCGCCGCCTCCGCCGGAGCTTCTGGCTGCTTTTTCCGTCGCCGGAAAAATTCTATCGGTAAGGGTTTTACGTTGGTTCTCCTTTCCGTTGAGTTTCTGGGAACCTCATTGTCACTGCATATGGTTCAGGTCATCGCTGCCGCTTGAGGTGGCTGCCGCCGAACCGGTTCGGAGACCGCCGCTGTTTCAGTTCAGCCATTCCTTCTTCGGTTCAGTAAGCGTTTCGATTTGAAAGCCTTTTATTACTGTTATGTTATCTCACGCTGAGGTTTGTGGCGTTAATTGCTATAAGATTGAGTTTCGGTTGTTATCTGTTGCGATTAGAGTTGCCATGGTTATTGCGAAAGTGGCTGGGAGCTAAGGTTTTGGTTGCCGTCAGTTCAGGTTGAGGCGGAAAGGACTCTGTGAGACGTTTGGGTTATGGAATTTGCGTTTTGAGGTAGGGGCACTTTCCGAAAACTATATTTTATATGTTGGAATTATTACATATGGATACTGATGTGAGACAATGTATTTGGTGATTGTATCAGCCTTATGTATTGTTTGATTGTCTCTAATGATTATGAATGTTGTATGGCTGAATTGTTGTGTGGTTTTGTGAAACGAAATGCTTTCGAAGTTGATTCTTTTAAAGCTTTGAGATCGAGTTTAATCCATTGGAAATTGATTTGAGTTGAATGGATTTTCTTAAGAATGTGAAAAATAGAATCCACTCTTGAATTCAGCCTGGCTTGCTTTAAATGATCTGGTTTTTGATGAATGATTGTTACTGAACCGTTTCTTTGAAACTTTAGAAATGAGTTTATTCGGCTGATAATGATTTGATTTTTGAAACGGTTTTCTTGAAATATGGAATTGAGATGACTGTTGGATTTTTGGCTTGCCTTGGACTGATTTTGAAATTTGGGCTGTTGAAAAGGATTGTAGAATGGTTTCGTTGGGACCCGAACCGGGTGGCAAAGTCCAAGTTTTAGGGGAGGTGCTGCCAAAATTTCTATAAAACCCGAGTCTTTATTGAAAGGTTGTCTGGAAAAATGATGAGTTAAATGCTTCTACTATTTTATTTGAATTATCAAGAAAAGGATGATTCATGCTTTTGAAATGAATTATTAAAGAGGAAATTGTGATTTAGTCTTGCTTCTTAAGAAAAGCATTGTATCTCTTTTGGGAGAAAGTTATTTAGATGAAACTTATGTTTCAAAGCTGTTTTAAGTGTGACAAGGGCTATGCCTTTGAATTTGACTTGAGGGTTTCAATTAGAGGAGTTTCAATGACTTTGAAAGAACCTGAATGTCTATTGACAAGTTTCATTTTGAAATGTTTTGAGAAAGGCTTTAAGTACTCTTTGAATTCTGAATTCTTGCAAGACTAAAACAATTTTGAATAGTTGAAATGCTGTAGAGTTTATCATGGGGGTTGAAGCTGGTCTTGCCTAAGTAAAGGAAACGGCTTTGAAAGAAGTAAATGATTACGTGACTCGGTTTCGCTTAGATCCTATTTTATTACTCAAATCTAGAAGCCAAGGTTTTTAATGATTTCAAGTGAATTTGGAAAAATGAGTTGTGTTATTCTCCCCTAAAGACTTGGGACTCTGCCGAGAAACTTTGTTATAAAATTCCATTGTGGGATGGGTGATTTTGAATGTTCCCAAAATAAATCTTTAACTTTACATGGTTTTGGAAGTTTCGGAAAGAGGATGTCGAGAGCGGCTATGTTTTAAAAAGGGAACTCACTTTGAGTAAATTTGGCTTATGAGCCTGAGATGATTTGAGAAATGAGATCTTTAAAGCCAAGGCTGAAAAGAGTTAAAATTTGATTTCAAAGTGAAATAAATTGAGAAAAGTGATTTAAGGCACAAATGCCGATTTTATGAATTTGATGATGTTGAATGGTGGAAGTGCTGTTTTGTTATGGGCCGGAATGGCTATGTATGATTATGAATATTGGTTGGTTCTGGATTGAACCGTAAGTCAGAATGGCTGTGTATGATTATGAATATTGGCTGGTTCTGGATTGAACCGTAAGCCAGAATGGCTGTGTATGATTATGAATATTGGCTGGTTCTGGATTGAACCGTGAGCCGGATGGCTGAGATGGATGTTGATCCATGGATGAGATTGAATGCATGTATATGCTGAATTATTGATAATTGTGATTTTCACTTCCACTATCAGAGGCACAAGTTCCCTGGGAGAAAGCAGTGGCTAGCCACCACGTGCTCCAGGTGGAGACTCGAGACTCTGCTGACCCTATGTCGTAAGTGTGGCCGGGCACTGTGAAAGTCCCGGATGAGCTCGCTCCCGTAAATATTCACCAGTGAGGGTGATGGATATGGATCATGATTATGATCAAGTTTATGATGAGTATAACTCGAGTTGGGGATGCACGACAGAGGGACAGTCCAATAGTTAGCTACCAGGACTTGTCGGGTTGGCTCTATAACCGACAGATAATATCATCAGCCACTAGGGACAGGCATGCATCATATGTATCTATGTGACATTGTTTGCGTGTGCATATTGTACTTGGTTTGCCTATGTGATTAATTGAGATTAACTGCTACTTGTTCTACTTGTTGTAACTGTTTGTTTGTGCTTGACTTCCTATCTGTGTTTGCGACTGGGACTCTGTTGGATTGTGGTGATTGGTTGATGGTTGGATTGTTTGGGCCTAGGGCCGTGGTTGACATGAGATGGACCGATGGTTGGTTTTGGTTTTGTGTTTCTGGTTTGAAAAAATATGAAAGGCTATTTTGGTTCAGCATAGATAAACCTTTTTGAAAGGCTTTTGAATATTGTTTCAAATGAACAGTCTCCTCTTTCAGAAAAGGATTTTAGATTTCTCTTTTATTGTAAACTTTTGTTTTTGGAAAGGGGCATAAGATGGTTATTAATCACTGGTACGGTTTATCTTCACGTATCCTATTACAGTAATCCCCAAAAACCCTCTACTGAGAACCCTTTCGAGGATGATGTTCTCACCCCCCTACATTTTTTCCCCTTTCAGGATATGAGCGCAGAAGTCACGAAGAGTTTATTTAGTTGTTGAAATGCTCTGTATTGTTTTAGTTATGATTTATTGAACCCTCGCCTTTATCTTGATATATTCTGTAAGAGGGATAGAAATTGTATTGGTTATGCTTGTAATGTTATTTATATATATATACGTATATATATGTATGTACTCTTTGAGAGTTTTTGTAAGTTGTATGGTATCTATGGATGTACGTTACCAAACGAAAGTATATTGGGAGCGGTATTGCGGTTTAAAGTTTTAAATAGGCTCATATTTTAGTATTAAATAGTATAAGTGTCGTCGTAATGTCCGAGCTATCAGAGTCGCGCAGCCAGAAGCGTGAGCTTTGGTAGTTAGGGTGTTACACTTGTAACATCGATCGCCAACTAACTGGAGCACCTTGTATTTTATATACATAACCAGTCGTAGAACGTCTTCTATCTAGATCACCAGCATAATCAGAATCAACAAAGCCGCTGATTTGACATGATTTTCCACTAAAGCATAAACATGTGTCAATGGTGCCCTTCAAGTATCTTAATATCCACTTGACTGCTTCCTAGTGTGCCTTACCCGGGTTTGCCATGAACCTGCTAACAACACTTACTGCCTGTGAAATATCTGGGCGTGTACATACCATAGTATACATTAGACTACCGACTGCACTAGCATAAGGTACATTTTTCATGTAAGCCTTATCCTCTGCTGTTGTGGGAGATTGTTTACCAGAGAGCCTAAAATGTGGAGCCAACGGTGTTACCATCGATTTAGCATTTTTCATTTCAAATCTTTCAATGACGCACTCAATGTATCCTCTTTGGCTCAAGAACAATTTTTGGCTTGATCTCTCCCTTTTAATTTCCATGCCTAATATTTTTCATGCAGCACCCAAGTCTTTTGTTTCAAATTCTTTACCAAGTTGAACCTTTAACATATCTATCTCTACCTTGCTCTTAGAGGCAATAAGCATGTCATCCACATATAATAGAAGATAGATATAATCACCTCCAGGAAGCTTACGAATGTATACACAACAATCATAATTACTTCTGGAAAAACCTTGTTTTAACATAAAGGAGTCAAATCGCTTATACCATTGCCGAGGAGATTGTTTCAATCCATATAGCGATTTCCTCAAGCGACATACCTAACTTTCTTTACCCTCAACCTTGAAACCCTCAGGTTGATATATGTAGATTTCTTCCTCTAAGTCACCGTGCAAGAATGCAATCTTCACGTCTAGTTGTTCCAACTCAAGATCACCATGAGCGACAAGACTTAAAAGCACCCGTATGGAAGTGTGTTTCACCACTGGAGAAAATATCTCATTGTAATCAACACCTTCTTTCTGTGCAAATTCTTTTGCTGCTAACCTAGCTTTGAATATTGTACCATCTGACTTAGTAGGATCTTCTTTTCTTTTATACACCTACTTACAACCAATTGCGGTCTTTCTCACGGGCAATGGGACCACATCCCATGTCTTGTTCTTATGAAGAGATTGCATCTCTTCCTCCATAGCGACCAACCAACTCTCTCTATCTTTGTCTTTGATAGCATGTTTGAAGGTGACCGGCTCATCATCCTCCACTGAGAGTGCATAATCTACCAAGTTTAGCTGTCCATAATGTCTCAAAGGCTTGTCTGACCCGAACTTCTGAACAAATTTATAATTCATCTTTAGCCTAGTAGATGCCAAAGAATCCTGCTGTTGCTGTTGTAATGCATGTGCATTTTCTCGCTGAATTTTCTCATGATCAAGTTCATCCTCTGCGTCATCTCGAGTAGCATTAGGATGCTCCATCTGAACATTATTAGAGTCTATTTGTTGGTATTTAGACTCTATCTCCACCACTTGAGTATTTGAAGTTTTTCCAACATCACCATCATCTGGCACCACATCTTTAGACAAAGCTACCATAGATCGTTCATCAAAGGTAACATCCCTGCTATTACAAACTTAGAATCATTTACACTCCAAAAGCGATAGCCTTGAACCCCTCTTGGATACCCCAAAAAGATTGCCTTCTTAGCTCTATCATTAAGCTTATTATCTTTGACATGATAATAGGCTGTGCATCCAAAGACTCTGAGTTTCTCATAATCTGCATGTTCCCTTGATCATACCTTATAAGGTGTGTCTCCATCTAGAGAAGAATGTGGGGATCGATTCACTATGTAGCAAGTTGTAGCAACCGATTCTGCCCACCATTCTCTGCCTAACCCGAATTAGAGCGCATACACCTTGCCTTCTCAAGTAGCGTACAATTCAGTCGTTCGGCAAATCTATTCTGTTGTGGTGTTTCTCTAACTGTCCAGTGTCTTGTAATGCCTTCTCGGTCACAGAACTCCTTGAAAGCCTCATCCGTGTACTCTGTGCCATTATTAGATCGTAGAGTTTTTGTAAGCCCCAGAATATTTGAAAAGTCTTATTATGATCGAGTCTCAAATCCTACAGTTATTTATAGCCTTAATTTCAGGG
>NC_029786.2:83479123-83479286 GCF_000816755.2 Arachis ipaensis | reverse complement strand
AGAAACTAATTCTCGAGGCTGCTCAGTTGTGTGTCTTGAATTTTGTTCGAGTTGACCTATTCTTTCATATCCTAACTTGAAATTCTTGTTTGCTACTCCTCTTGAAAAGTAGTTTGATGTTCCACTCTATTCCTCTATTCATATGTATTCTTGTTTGATCCTA
>NC_029786.2:83478299-83478462 GCF_000816755.2 Arachis ipaensis | reverse complement strand
GCAGCTTAGTCACCGGAAAAACCACTGCCGGTAAGGGTCCTTGCTTTTGGTCTTCATTCCTTTCTATTCCTGGGTTTTATCACCATGACGTTGTTGTGCAGCCGCGGTTGTCGGAGTCTTTCATCGCCGCTGCCGCTTGAGGTGGCTGACGGAGTCGCTGCCG
>NC_029786.2:83470026-83470344 GCF_000816755.2 Arachis ipaensis | reverse complement strand
GATTTTGAATGGTGGAAGTGCTGTTTTATTATGAGCCGGAATGGCTATGTATGATTATGAATATTGACTGGTTTTGGATTGGACCGTGAGCCGGAATGGCTGTGTGTGATTATCAATATTGATTGGTTCTGGATTGAACCGTGAGCCGGAATGGCTGTGTATGATATGAATATTGGCTGGTTCTGGAATGAACCGTGAGCCGGATGGCTGAGATGGATGTTGATCCATGGATGAGAGTGATTGCATGTTTATGCTGAATCATTGATAATTGTGATTTTTGCACTTCCACTATCTGAGATACGAGTTTCCCTGGGTAGT
>NC_029786.2:83463780-83469192 GCF_000816755.2 Arachis ipaensis | reverse complement strand
TAGTATAAGTGTCGTCGTAATATCCGAGCTATCAGAGTTGCGCAGCCGGAAGCGTGAGCTTTGGTAGTTAGGGTGTTACAGTTTTCAGCTTCCTACCTGTTCGGTTTTCAACCATTGCTCTCCATCGCTTAAAAGTATCGAATACCTCATTCTTATGTTTGAGGAAGTAAATCCAAACATACCTGGAATAATCATCAACAAAAGTAACAAAATACCTGGAATCACCCTTGGAAGTAACTTTAGCCGGGCCCCAAACATCAGTATGCACGTAGTATAACAACCCTCTGCTTTTATGCTTGCTTGTAGAAAACTTCACCCTATGTGCCTTTCCATATACACAATGCTCACAAAATTTCATTTGTGGTTTCTTCATATTCTTCAGCAAACCTTGTTCACAAAGCAATGATAGACCTTTCTCTGACATATGTCCAAGCCGCATGTGCCATATTCTCGTACAATCTGTTTGATCTCTACTTCCACCGATTCCAACTGCTAACTCACATATAACCGTTGTCCCCAAAAGAGAATAAAGATTACCGTGACAAACTCCTTTCATCACTACCAAAGAACCACGAACAACTTTCAGTACCCCATTTTCCGCAACTATTTTGCAACAATTTTTCTCCAACAAACCTATGGAGATCAGATTTTTCCGCAAGTCTGGAATATGTCTCACATCCTATAAGGTTCTTACGACACCATCATGCATCTTGATTCTTACAGTACCCAACCCCACAGCTTTACAAGCATGATCATTGCCCATTAAAACTGTGCCACCATTTATGCTTTCATAGGTAGTAAACCACTGCCTATTTGGACACATATGGTGAGAGGCTCCTAAATCAAGAATCCACTTATCGAAGATTTCATAAGATTGTTCTGTCACAGAGTAACAATCTTCCTCATCATTTGAGACGTAGCTTGCTTCTTGCTTTTCTTTTGGGTCGTCGTTGTTCTGTTTCTTGAAAGTTATCTTCTTATTTGGACAATTTGCTTTGAAATGTCCAGCCTCACCACATTTAAAGCATGTTCTCTCCGCGTGAGGTCTAGATTTTGGCCTAGACTTTCCACGCTTATTACCTTTTCCTCTTTCATTAGTCCTTCCTCTAGCTGCGAACAATCCTTGTGCATGATCATTATACTCTCTTCCATTTGAAGATGACATTACACTTGTAGCAACCTTACGTAGATCATCCGCTAAAAGTGATGCCCTCGTCTCATCCATGGTCAGAGTGTCACCCACCAGCATCAATGTCTGCACCAGATTTTCATAGCACTTCGGTAATGAAAGTAACAATATGAGTGCTTGGTCTTCATCATCAACCTTCACATCTATATCCTTTAAGTTTGATATGATCCTGTCAAACTTATTGATATATTCTCGGATTGAGGTGCCTTCATCCATCTTGCATGTATACAATTTGGATTTTAAGTAGATCCTGTTAGTTAGAGTCTTCGTCATGAAGTTACTCTCTAACTTTAACCAAACGCCTGCTGCAGTTGCTTCTTCATTTACCAAAAAAGTAACATCCCTCTCAAGGCATAAGATTATTGCAGCCCGCGCCTCAAGATCTAATTCTTCCCAATCCTCATCTTTCATTTCCTCCGGCTTTTTCTCTTTTCCTGCCAGTGCCTTGTGTAATTTTTGTGATATAAGCAGATTTTTCATCTGCATCCTCCAATAGGAAAAATCATTTTTTTCCATTGAACTTTTCGATTTCATATTTGCCTACTTTGACATTACTACTAGTAGAAGCCATTATATTCAAAATTGAATTTTACCACTCAAATAATGAATAATATAATGTTGGCTCTTGATACCAATTGTTGAGTCTGCAGCAGAATTTTGACTTCTAATAGCTACAAAGTAATATGAAATTGAACACTACTCACAATAATGCACTCGCTATATAATTACTAAAGAGAAAAGGAAATAAAATAAAATAATAATAATAATAATATAAAAAGAAGATGTGAATGTAGTTGTTATTGTTGATAATGATTGAATTGAAATTCTACAAATGTTTATATAGTGGTTATATGCTATAATTTCAACGGATAGAAATAAAACTTTCCTATAATAACTCTTAGCCTTCCTTTTCTTACCCTTCCTTTTCTTTCTCTCTCCCTCACAGTTTAGTTATTTTTGTTGACTTTAGAAAATAGTAATATTACGTTTTATGATGACAAACATATTTGGTTGAGTTAAAAAATCCAAGTGTTATTTTTTTATTTTTCATGGTATTTCTCAATTCGGCAAGTTAAGGACTAATCTGTCGTAGTACTGAGCTTTATTTAAGGGTTTGTCGCTGGCTATGAGTTACTGTCCTTAAACAAGATAAGCCTCAAAGTGGTCCCTGAAGTTGCACTTGAGCCTCATAGTAGTCCCTGAACTTAAAAGTTACCCATATTCGTCCCTGAAGTTGCATTTCGAGACTCAGATTCGTCCTTCCGGCACATTCCGTCTACCTAGCACCACCGAAAAGCTGATCTAGACTCCTCCGTGACAAGTTGGCCAGGTAACGGCTAGCTGACGTGGATTAGTAAACTTTTATGGTGCAATTTGGTCCCTAAATCAAAATTAAAAATTTTAATCCGCAAATTTAATCATCATTTTCTTCTCTATAGTAATCCCTCTTTTTTCTATAGGCATAGATCTTCATATCCCAAATTCACAAGATTTTTCTTTTTGTTTATTTTTAGTTGAAGTATCTTATAACAATAACAACAACTAAAGTTTTCTTAACAACCATTATTTGAACAAGTTTAACCGCTTTTATCCTTTTTTTTCTGTAAGAAAGATGGTGAGATTATAACATAAAAATGTTAGATGATATATATAATTAAAGAAATAATGCAAAGTTTAGTTTCTAAAATTTTGAACGTTCATAAAAATTTGTTGACTTTTAAAAATGATTAAATTGATTTCTAAATTCATAAATTGTGAATCTCAACTCATCTGTAATGCTAATATAAAATGTTAAAATATCAGCATGACATTTGCAAACAAAAAGATGATATGATTAATATTTTAATATGATCAAATTAGTGTCTTAAATTAGTTAATTATATTTATTTTGCTTAATTAGTTTTTTATTAATTAGAGACTAAAATAATAAATATTAAATTAGATAAATTTTTTTCTCTAATATTACCTTTAATTAATTTAAAATACCTATTTAATTATAATAAAATTTTAGACACGTCATTTTAATGGAGATGTCATACGATTTGAAATGCCATAATATAACACTTTATATTAATACTATGTAAATGATAGTTAAATTAGGATGATGTATGGTTATTTTGGAACAGGATTCGAAAGGAAATGTAATGTAGTATATAATAATAACGATGTAACTTTTTAATTCCGTAAATACAAGAGATAGATTTTTGTAAAATCATATAAAAATATAAAATTGAATTTTGTAAAACATTTTAATTAAACTAGAGTTAAATGAGTGCATAAAATGTTAAATACAAAGACATAGTATGTGACTTTTAATTAACAAAACATATGCGTGCTTTCAATGAAATTGTAATTTGTAGTCTCTTTCACATCCATATGGAGAAGAGAAGAGAAGAAAAGAAAAGAGAGGGGTTACTACTATAGAGAAGAGAATAATAATTAAATTTGGGGATTAAAATTTTTAATTTTAATTTAGGGACTAAATTGCACCATAAAAGTTTACTAATCCACGTGAACTAGCCGTTACCTGGCCAACGTGTCATGAAAGAGTCCAAATCAGCTTTCCGGTAGTGTCAGGTGAACAGAATGTGCCGGAAGTTTGGTCGGATGGATTGGACAATCCCAATTCTAGATATCACTATACACCCACGCTACACACTCACCCACACAACACTAAAGGGTATCACTATACACCCACACTATACACTCACCCACACAACACTAAAGGATTTTTTTTCAACTTAGTGCATACACCAAGGTTCGAACCCAAAAACAGCGTATTAAGAGGCACATGATTTACCATCTGAGCTAAGGCTCACCTGCAAATCAGCCCAACTTGATTAACCAAGTGTTATTTGATGAGTGTTGTTTGTGTAGGCCCATCTAAAAAAAAGTTGCACAGTCCAAAGGAAATAAAGCCAATTAGTTTTGGACAAAAAAATTGGGTATTACAGTTAGTCAGCTACAGTTTGGACAAGGAAAGCAAGAAGCATTATACAGCATCACATATTCTGGCATAGCACAAAAGCAAGTAGAAATAGTGAGTTTATTTTTGACACCAAAGTTTGCAAATGAAAATATGATGGATGGAAAGAATTATTCTTGGAGCCAAAGGAATAGTTCAATGGTGCTGAATTGATCAGTTCAATAAAAGACAAATAACCACCAACATTAGGAATGGCAAAGCGGGTCAGCCTGCCCCAACCCGTCTAGGCCCGTCCCATAAACGGGGCGGACCGGCCCGTCCCGTCCGCCTGTCCTACCAAAATCTGCGGATCTATTTGTGCAAATTTGATTAATTTTTTTTATTTAACAAATTCTAAATACTAGCTTAGTTAGATTTTACCACTAAAAAAATATCTTATTGTCTTTATTATTTTATTTACAGATTTTGTCTATATAAAGTTAAGCAAATGTATCACTATCACAGTTGGGTGTTTTATGAATTGAACAAATGTTCTGAATAGTTGAATGAGTATTGGAAAGTTTCCTTTATTTTCTTTGAGTGCTAATAAGTTTGAGAAAAAAAATATAATAATATTATTTATGCAAATAATTTTGGGTTAATTAGTTATAAGATTTAAACTTACATTATTTATAAAATTATAAATTAGAAATATTTTATTTCAAATGATTTATATCATTTTTAAATGACTTTTTTTTTTCTAATTCAATATGTATTCATGGTGGGGAAGCATTAATGGCAACAGGCCAGGAGCAATCAAATTGATGATTACAACTTACCCAGATGCTTCGTGTCCTAATATGCGTGGAAATATTGGTGGTACGCACTGATCACATTCATTCACAGCAGAAATTGTTAGTTATACGTACGCTAGAAATCACATTAACATTTATTTATTATTTGACAATAATTGCATTTAAAACATATATAAATGAGCAGGCAACATAATCGGTAGAAAAAGACAGAAAGTGTTTTAGGCAAAATATAGACAAGTTAGATCTGCATAGAGAAATTAAACTTTCGATTAGCATTATATTTCAGGTGACTGTACTAATTACTATATTAAATTTGAGATGTTAAAATTACATATATATCTTATCTATGCATAAATTTCTTTTAACTGAGTCTACAAAAAAGATGTATATTGTTATGGAATATATATGGATTTTTTTATTTAAATAAATAAAATAATATAATATTTACAGATATAAATACACTAATAGAAAATTATATATTTATTATTTATTTACTTATTTCG
>NC_029786.2:83436016-83437968 GCF_000816755.2 Arachis ipaensis | reverse complement strand
TATGTTTAATTTTTATTTATAATTTAATTTAATTTTATTCAAAAAATTATAAGTTTTATTATATTAATTTAAATTTTTTTTTAATTTCGTTCAATTTAAATTATTAAAATTTGTACGGATTTAAAAAAAATTCACAAATTTAAACTATTTTTTAGAAGAGGTTTCAATAGACATGAGTTTCGGTGCTAGTAAGCGGAAAAATTGCAATGTGTGACTATCAAGCTGCAATCCATTATTTAGGAAGTTAATTTTCAACTACATCATTTATTTCATTTTAAATTTTGTTACTTTCTGCGAATGGTTATGATTGATTGCGTGAATTCAATCTACATTTTAAATTTTATTGATTACTATTATATGAATTCATTTTGATTTAAATTAAATAATTTAAATTGATCCAAATTATATAGTAAAATATCATATTATTCTATTAGCAGTTTAAATAATATAATTATAAATATATGAGGAGTGCTAGGGGACAGTAACTTTTATGTTTTGTAATCATTAATTGGTCATTAATAGTATTTTTAATGGTGTGATATTACATCTAATGGTGGGAGATCACTCACTTTTCTTTTGATGGTTAAATATTGGCCACAAAGCACAAAAATAGCTGGTCTCTTAGACTTTCTCTACATATATTTCATTTGTACTATATATGAACGAGAAATTATTTAAAAAAAATATAATCTTATTAATTATCTCGTAACGAACTAAATACATGCAGAATTAAATTTTTTGTTACTTATCTTACAAAAAAAGTAATTAAAAAATCCGGAATATATTAACAACCAAATATTTACCATATGTCAGAGGAAAAAAAATAACCAAGTATTGAGGATATGAATCAAATTACTTTTGGGTGAATCAAAATACTAGTTTCATGAAGATTTAAAGAAAGCTTAGCATATATGAATTGAATCTAACCTTAGATTCCCAGAAGTATAGATCAGTGTGGCAAAGTGATGAATATTTGATGTTAATCCTTACTTCTTTGGCTTGTGGTGGAGCAACCTCCACATCTTCAATCACCAATGGCTTCCCTGCTTCCCATGCAACTGCAGCTGCATATCCATTCATATATATAGAGAAATTAAATACCATTAATTTTTAATGAGAAAAAATAATCAATATTATAATGACACATAATAATTAAATCGTTATAATCTTTTAATATATCATTTCATAAATTATTACGCCCATTTTAACCAATATATGGAAATTATTAGAAGGGAATGAAGGGAAACAATAATAATAAGTTTGAGAATTTTTGTTTTTTTTATCATACCTTTGCAAGGAATGACCTTGCCTGCAGTGGAAGAAAAGTTAGAGGCTAATAATAAAGAAGAAGATGATGAAAGAATCATTTTTGAATAATTATGAATAATATTGTTGCTGTTTGGTGATGAACGCAGGTACTGAAATAATAAACTTCGTTGCTTCTGAAGACTATGCATTTTCTTTTACAAGCTAATTAAAATTAAAGGTGCCTACTTAGCTGATCATATGCTTCGTTTTCTCTTCTTCTCCTTACCTATATATATTTATATATAACTACCTAACCAAAGAAAAGGGAAAAGCGTAAAACACAACATCATAAAGAAAATTTAAAGTGTAAGTTTGATTTAAGAAATTTTAATTCATTATTAATTTTTTTTTATGATGAAAATATATTATTTTCATGTTTGATTGAAGTTTCAAAATTTGACTTTTAGGATTTATTTTCAAATGTAATTTTTGTCTAAAATATATATTAAATTTTATTCTCACAAAAACTAAGATGTAAAATTACTATTATATTCCTCAATTATTATGTATGTATCAAATAGCTCATTATTCTTCTATCGATATATATTGAGGTTACTTTAAAAATTAAAATTCTATTCCCAAAAATATATATAATAAACAAACATATCTTATTATTATTTATCCTTATTAAAAACAATTTCAAA
>NC_029786.2:83432295-83436011 GCF_000816755.2 Arachis ipaensis | reverse complement strand
ATATTATCAAAAATATAATTTCTTGAAATGTATTATTTATTTTAGTTTGAAAATGCAGTTCCCGGAATGTTATTTGTGAAACTGCTCATCTAGACACTTTCTTAATTAATAACTTTAAGGGATACTAGGCCGGTGTGTTGATTATGATTTGATTTCTAAAATTCATGACACATTTCTTTAAACCTTAGGGTAAGCTTTGTAAAATTCTTAGAAGGGACTCTCTTATAATCCTTCTTAGTACTCTTTCTTCGTTTTATGTACTATTTTAGAACCAAAAAAAAAACGTCCACCAATATATTTTAATCAATTTGTATATTGTTTTTACTTAATTTTCAAATAATTTGTGATATATAATATATGTTTGACCTTACAAGTATACATGAATTTACTGAATTATATTTTTTAAAAAATATATTAAATCCTTACAAGAACTTAGTTGTTCTATTAGCAGGAACCTGAAACTCTCGGCCCATCAACTACTTTTAGGGTAAAAGTTTTTAAAAATTGTTATTTGCACGTTAAATTTAGTCATTATAAATTTAAAATTAGTTGATTTTTCAAGTTTTACTATCAACCAATCCCATTCCAATCATTTCTCATTTTGGAATTTTTGGTTGATTTTACAAGGTACAATTTAAAATTAGTTGATATTATACATGTCATATTTTAACTTATTACTTAAGAGACAATCTGTTTTTAACCAGACTAATATTTTAAGAGTTACTAGCTATATAATATTATAATTAAACTTATATATATGTCCCACGTATTTAAATCCTTAAAAAAAAGACAAGATTGAATAATGATGATAATATGGGTTTCATTTAAGTTCAGCTGCGCTATAAATTTTGCATGCTAATATTGCCTCACGGACAGGCAACTCCATGTTGACAGCTAATGAAGATCGTCAGAGAGGAGTCGCATAATAAATACGTCAAAACAAATTTGTGTTGATCTTATTGTCAAGTTTAAATAAATTAAGAGTTTAATTTTATTTTAATTTATAAATGTAATAATTTATTAATTAGTAACAAATCTTTAAATAAAGTTTTAGATTCGTGACAGATTAATTATTAACCCATCAAACTAAATGATACTGTAAAAACAAAAAAATACATCACAATTCACAAGTTCACAACTAACACATCTCAAAAAGCAAATCACCATATTTAGATGATACCTGCTCCATGACCAATTCCAATTTCTGACTTAGAAATAAATAATAAATTTAAAAGATAAACGGTTAAAATTGTTTTTAATTTTTAAAAATATTGACAAAAATATTTTTTATTTTTGTTAATGACAAAAATATTTTTAAATTATTTTAAAATATAATAAAATTACACAATATTAAATATATATTTTTAAAATATTTTAGAAAAGATTTTTATGTGATTCTTTTGCAAACATAATAAAAAGTAAAATATTTTTATTCTTAAAATTTAATAATTTTATGCAAAGTAGAATTTTTTTTATATTTTTTTTATCAAGATCCTCTAAGGAGAGGAAGTTGGTAAAATAGTAAAGTGAAAAATTAATCACTCTTAAATTAAGATAGTGAGGTATACGTTTTATGAAAGTTACAAAATTAATGATGATTAACTCTTCAGTTTATTACTTTATCAACTTTCTCACTTTAGAGGATCTAAATTCTTTTTTTTTCTTCAGTTTATTACTTTTTCAACTTTTTCATTTTAGAGGATCTAAATTCTCTTTTTTTTTTTGTCAATAACCAAAAATACTATTAAAAATTACAAAAAAAAAATCTAGAGATTGAATTTTAGTTCTTTTTTTATCTACTTTTAAATAGTTTTCTAAATATTTTTACAAAATTTTATATTAAATACATAAGCGATTTACTAAATATAAAAATTTTTTGTCAATAATAAAAGAATAATATTTTTTTTGGTTGTATGTTTTTGCCAAGTTTTATAATATTTTAAGAATATTTTGGTCGTTATACAGGATATAAAGATATTTTTGTTAGTGTTACTGTTTTCCAAAATCAATGACTATTTTAATATTTACCCAATGGTAAATTTTTGGATTGAGATAATAAGATGATTAAATTATATCATAAGTGAAATCTTGAGCATAACCAACTTGCATTGTAGATGCATGAAACGACGAACAAGAATCTAACGAACTAAGTTAAATTGTTGGCTCTATTGTCTTAACGATCCCTTTGTAAAGCCTGGATTGTCCACGTAAACGGATTATAATTAATACTAAGTAATATCCTAAATCAATTTTTCAATAAATTTTTAATTAAACATTTTAATTAGTTTCAACAAATTTTAAGTTAACTACTAATTAATTTTACTCTCACATTATCAAAACACTCAAAAAAATAACATCTATTTTTGTTAACAACAAAATACTCTCTAATTTTTTAAAAACGCTACAAAAATGTCTAACTATAAAAAAAAAGTTTTTTCGTTAATGGAATCAACTAAGATGACAAAGTATTTTTATGTCAGATTTTTTTAAAAGTGTTTAAACAAATAAATGAGTTTTCATGATCATTCATAAAGACATTAATAAAGTTTTTAAGAACTTCTGAAAATGACTAAAGCCTTTAACATTGAACTTACTTAAAATTTCTAGAGATTGATATAGGACGTTTAAAATTTTTTAAGATTGAAATAAGACATTTAAAATATTAGAGACCAAATTAAAATTTGACCCAAATATTCATGTTTGGCAACCTTTTGGAACCCCTAACCCAGAAGTGCTTTCACATCTGAACGTACGTTCACGTGAAGCTAAAAATTCAAGTTTCTGCGTTCACGTTGGGAAAGTTAATTATCGTTGGAGGAAATAGATAAGAAATTTATTCCATATCTACCAACTGTACCCTTCATTTCTTCTATAAAAAAGATACACATAACTACATAATTTCACACTTTCTCTATGTTCTTCTCTTTATGTTCTTGGTTACAAATTTTTTTTCCAAATTTTTTTCAGATTTATTTTCATCACTGCCAAGGTAAAGATTTTAATTTTTTTTATTATTTTTAGTTCTTTCTTTCATATTTTGATTTTTATGTTTTTTAAAAATATTTATTCAAATATCTAAAGTAAAATAATATAATAATATTTAAAATTATTTTAATTGATGTCTCTTTTAGTAATTTTTCATCTAAAAGTGATTTTGAATAGTATAATCCAAACAACATTTATTTTACTATAATTCATTTTGACATAAAGATTGCCAAACATAAATCACGTTAACACAAACTTACTTTTCATCAAAATCAAGTTTGCAAAATCAATTCTATGCAAACTCCCATTTGCAAACCGTAATCCAAACACACGCTGAATCGTTTTCTTAATTATAGGAATACGAATGGTGCAAATTATATAAAGGCCATTTTTATTATTGGAAAAATGATTGATTGAAAAAATAATAAAACAAAAAATAATTATTATTAATTTATAATTTAATTATGTTTGAGTTTTATTATTTTAATTTAAAATTAATTAAATATTTAATTTTTATTTTATTAATTTTTTCGTTTTAAAGCAATTTAGTCATGGTTATGTGGGTATAGTTTTTAATGCTAATTAAATGAAAGATGAGCCTAGTCTAGCCGGCCTAACTAGTTTTTCCTTTTGTCTATTTATGAAAGTATTAATGAGGGGGTTATCTTATCATATACAATAATGTTTAGGAAATAATAATTTAAATTCATTTAATTTAGTTTAATGTTTAT
>NC_029786.2:83424136-83432218 GCF_000816755.2 Arachis ipaensis | reverse complement strand
ATAGTTTTATTTATATAATATTTATAATTATATATTTATTATATTTAATATTATCTAATTATTCAAAAGTTTTAATAATAATTAATGAATGCAAAATAAATTAACTTTTAAATGTTTTAGATTAGTTTTAATTTTCTCACAAACATTTTTTATTTAATATTTTTAGTGGCAGCTTCACCCTTTTCTCGCTTTTTTTTTTCATTGTTAGGTTTGTGTTGTCTAGCTATTCTGTGTGGGTGTATTTTATTTTATTTTGCTATATATATATATATAGGTATTTCGTTATTTTGGTCACTTTCTTTTAGTGATTTTATTTTTAAGGTTAAACAACAGATATATTCATATCTAATATAAAATAATGGCTAATTCATCAAATAAAAAAAAGGATGCATATGAAATGGAGGCCTAATGATTATACAAATTTCAACCTTATTTGTGTTGGTCTCTAATGTAAAAAGAAATACTTTGACATTAATATCACGGGCTCCTCTCGGTACAGATGAAGTTTCTAAAGATGTATAGAAAATTGTGCTCCTTGTGGCAGTGTCTTAAATGTGGATTTCTTGTGTCCCACTTTGAGGGTGCAGCATCGCAGGCATCGTGATGCCTCTCGTGGCTTGGCTTTGTCAGGTAGTAGTGAGCTTTAGGGTGTGTTTGGTAATTTAAAGAGAAAAAACACGTTAGAATTTTTTAAAAGCTTTAATTTTTTGTTTTGGTTAATTTTCTTCTTTACAAACACAAAATGATTTTATTTATAAAACCACGTTTATAATAAACAATAATTTCACTTTTCCATATGTCCTTTTAAGTAATTATCTATCTAAAAGTGATTTTAACTAATATTATCCAAATAATATTTATTTTATCAAAATCAATTTTAGTAAAGAGTTGCCAAACATAAATGATATTGACATAAACTTACTTCTGCCCAAAATCAATTCTATAAGATGCTTCTATTCAAACTATGACTTCAGCTAATGGAATTGGGCTAGCAAGATTTAAGGCCCGTTTGAAAACTTCAAAATGTTACTTTTTGACTTATGAAAAAAAGTAATAGTATTAATGTAAAGTGTAATTTTTAAAGTTAGATTATAACTTTTTAAGAAGAATCTCGTTAGGAAATTAATGGAGTATTTGTACAATGTGTACAATAGACTATTTATTTGGCCTAATATGAGTTAAAAAATGAACATCTAAGATAAAATACTACTAATTTCTCAAATACAATACACCCATACTATCCAGAATAACAATCCGGGTACCACAAATAATAAACATCTGATATCCTACTGAATCGAACATCCATATATCTTCATTGTATACATTGTATAGATACTCTATTGACTCCCTATCTTTTCTCTTTTAAGAATTTATTTAAGTGCTTATAGAAAAGTTTAAAAAATAACTTATCTCATAATAAATTTTTTTTATCATATTTATTTTAAAATAAATATTTTTAGAACTAAAAAACCAAACACAAAATAATTTATTTATAAACTACTTTTAATATAAACATTTATTATTTAAACTATTTTTTCAAAAAAGACTTAATTAAACAGTCCATCCAAATTTGGGTCTTATAGGCATGTACACTATGCGTCTTTCTTCTGGGTTATAGACTTATTTGTTGTTATTAAGATATTTATGGAAAACTAATACTTTAGTTGAGTGGCTAAATATATTACTTTTTAAATATGTTGCCCAAATTCGAATTTTGGTGATGATAAAGTAATAAATAAAATCTTCTGTCTGTCTTTGTAGAGGGTTATCTTTTTTTTGTGCTAAAGAATTTTTAAGACATGTTAAAAAATTATTAGAATTTATTATTTTTTATTATTGGTTAATCATCAATATTTAAAAGTATGAGTTAAAATATGTTTATGAATTATTAAATTATAAGAATTAGTTAAATTATGTTATTTTTGGCCAACAATTTTAACTATCCATCTAATTCCTTTACTAATCCTATACAACAAGTGCAGTTGCAATATATATATTATCCATATGCTACCTTCTTCCTTGTCCATCCACGGCAACTGGGTAAGGTTTAACACAAAGATCACAAAGATCGTCAAATAGGTAACATATTCATTCCATTCGGATCGATGGCTGCCAAGTATGTGTGCCCTCGCCACTTCATATATGATAAGTTTTAGATCCAAATGTGTTTCAAGATCCCTTGTGTGTTTTTTCCTTTTTACTTATCATCAAGTATTTTATTCCTGTCTCACATGGTTCATGTTTTCTGTACAACTTGGTATATGTCTATTTTTTCTTTAGGATTTAACTTCTTAATTGTTATTTAAATGAGAACTATATTACTTGTATTCGCACTACCAATGCAAGCCTCCTTTAGTGTAACTGAAAGGGGTCAAAATAACCTTTAACAAGAAAGGGTTAAAGGAAGGGTTAGTTATGTCAGAATGATACTAAGATGGGTAAATTATTAAATCTCATGAGGCTTCTGGAACCTAAGGGAGATACAAATTGATGAGGAGGGATATGTTAAATTTCAAATTTTATAATATTTGTACTCTACTCATTCCAAATTTGTCACATGTAATATTTTCTTACCTAAATATGAGTATGTAAATTAAAGTAAGCCACATCTATATTTAACGAATGCTAAACAGAATAAATAGTTCAATGATTTCAATCTCGCTTATCAACAAAAAAAAACAGTATATTATTGTTTTTCACGGTATTTTTTAATCTGATAAATTAAGAATTAATCTGTCACTTATTTAAGTGAACGAGTGAGTTAATCACCGAACTAACTCAAGTTGATTAATAAACAATATAGGAAGCACTCACATAAATACGTTTAAAACGTCTTTTTTTTAAAGATATTTTTTAATAATTAAAATTTAACACATATAATCGATTAAACTGTGTTATTTTTGTTAAAATTAGGCCAAACAAATTAATTTGACAAAAAATAGTGAATCAAATCTTGAACTTGTCTAAATTAATATTATTTTTTATAGAAAACGACTATAATACCCCTATTATAGACTGGTGTAATTTTAATAAAAATAATACAGTTTAATCGATTAAATTTTAATTATTAAAAAGTATCTTAAAAAAAAAAAGACGTTTTTAACATCTTTATCTGAGTGACTCCCAACAATATATTATGTGTAATAGTAAACTTGCTATGTCCATGCATGCACAATTTTTTTTTATCTTGGGCAGGCCAGACAAATTCGACCCGACAGAAAACCAACCCAACCTAATTCCAGATTCAAACAGTTCCATTTCACCCAATCTTTCCCTCTCGTAGCTTCCTTCACCTACCCCTATTGAAGATACAAAGCGCTCCACCTTTTCGAACGCATTCCGGTGACTCTTCTTTTGTATCGGTCACGATTGTTCCTTTCACAACTTTATCTTCTTCCAAGCTTCTTCTTCCTTCTCGGCCTCAGTTGCCCAATCTGTCAAGTGCTCCCTACTTTGAGTCCCACACTGGCGCTGCAACCATACGGCGGCGACGAGCAGAGAAGATTCGACAAGGAGGGCAGACGAAGCTTCCTCACTAAGACAAAGACAGAGACCGAGACTTCCACTCCCAAGAACATTTTAGAATTAGATACTACTCTAAATATGTGAAAAAGACTCGCAGACAATTGACAACGGCTCTGACAGAGCTAGAGAAATTTTAGGCGGTGCCGAGACTGGGTTAGGCTCGAAGGAGGAATTGACTTGAACCTTGGCTTCGGAACACATTTTGAACTGATTTCAATGACTACCTGAGCCTTTATTGGCTGGTAGTTATGGTACCTGTCCTATTCGGTGAAGGGTTTCCATCCTTCTGCACTGATTTTGCAATATTAGACTGGCTTTTTCTGAAAATGTTTTATAGATGAAGAGGCAAGTTGTAGCTCCAATCCTGGGAAAGTCGATCCTGTGCTTTAGTCTCTGCAATTATATGAGCTAGTCTGTTACCTTCTCTTGGGATCCAAGTGAAATCTCACTGATTAATGTTTGCCTTTATTTTCGTTATGTCTTTCATGATTGGATCAATCTCTCAAAGATTTTCTCTAGACTTAAGAGCTTCCATTATGATTAGGTTGTCTGACTCGAAAATTACATTATTTATTTTCAGATTTTTTGCTAAGATCATAGCTTCTCTTAATGCTTTGGCTTCCACTCCTAAACTTGATCCTGCTTTGAATTTTGATGTAGTTCTACCCTGAGGCTGCTGAGGCTGTCTCTAATGACCGTTGCATCCCTATATTTTAATTGGCAGAGAAGGAAGCATCCACGTTTATCTTGATCCAGTTTTGTGGAGGAGGTCTTCACTTTATAGGTAATTTCTTCACTTCATTATAATTTAATGTTCCTGTGACCTGAACATAATTGTAGATCCAATTTAAATGAATATGAAAATCGATTGTATTTTTCATCAAAACAGTAACTAAAAATACGAATAACACAAATATAAGATCTAAATTATTGTAAACCACACACATAACAATGTCAACTATTCTAAAGCATATAGATAAAACTAACAATGTTAGTTATTCAAAATAAACATCCTATGGGTCAACATAGTCGTAGACGTAGTCTTCCTGCCAATCTTGATCATCATGCTGCTGCGGCTGTGGTAGCGGCACTACTGCTGATAACGACCCCACCTCTGAGCTTGGTCTAGCTTGCATAATCTCGTAGTAGGCGGCTATCTCCTGTCTCATCTTGCGAATCTCCTCTCGTCCCTTAGAATCTTCGAATGGGCTGCCTCCATCGTCTCTTCTTTCTCACGCCAGACTGACTCGCGTTGATCGAGGTGAGCAAGCAACTCACGAATATGGTCCTCATCCTTGTTGATCTGTCATCCTCACTCGTCCAAGCTCTGGGTGAGATTGCATACATGCGAACACAACTCGACATGGTCTCTAAAGATGCTAGATGAGCACTCAAAGCCGAGGAGGATGAAGCTAAAAGACTGGATTAAAGAGTGCAGGTAAAGTAAGATCAGACTCCGTAAATATATTTTTGTATGACTCCCAAACAACGTTATGCCATACCGCACTCGGATTCACCACAATAGCACTATTTGACTCGTTGCCTTCCTCGACACTCTGCTGCGATGCCAGGGTCCAAGCCTGCAATTCTGTCTTATATTGGTCTTGTGCAAAATAAAAAAAAATTATTTTAACAAAATTTCAACAGAATTTTCTCTTAAATAAGAGACCTTCACCAAATAATGTTATCAATTTTTCTAATCTAAACAGGGTAAAGTTCAACAACACAATAATAACATTAGAACTTTAAATTTATTCCATAATAATTCAGTAGAGTATCCCCTTAAATTAGAGATCTTCACCGAACAACATTTGTATTTTTCACAAAAAAATAATCCAAACAATCAATCAGTCCTAATTATTTTATTGTGCAACCCCTTTTTACTCTGCAATTTCTAGCAAACAAAGAATCGAGAAGTAGGTGCCACTAGACCTTCTCTAACTTCCGTTCTATAAATCTATCCGTCTTATAAAATTAGAGATCACCAACTTCAAATTCAAGCTATAATACCAAAATCGCACAAACAACCCACAATTTGCAATATTGGCGTTCCAAAAATGCTCAATCTGGCCCAAAAATGCTCCAACCTAATTCCATAGTAAATTAAGATAATTTCAATACAATTAATTTCATTAAGAAAAATAACCAAACTTAACATAATTTGACCTAATTAACATAATCACCCTAACCAACTAACTAATTAATTAATTATCCCATAAAGACCTAACAAGTCCTAAACCCTAGTTAAATCAAATTAACATAAACTAAATAACCACAATGACTATTGTTATAACTTTTTCATAACTAATAAAAAATTTTTGATAGAACTAATAAAAAAAACTTAAACTAACTTAAATAAAATACACTCAAATTACAAATAAAAAATAAAAATGTAAAAAAAAATTATTAACTTGACGAGATAGGAAAGACGGCCAAAAACATTGAACAAAAAATTAAAATTATAGAAAATAATAAAAATTTATAAAAATAACTAATATTTTAGAAAAAAAAATAAATCTTGAAAAAAAGAAACCCTAACTAACCTACCTTAATTCGAGTTGAAGAGGCAGAGGAGAGGCTCACGGAGGTGCAAATGGCAGAGGAGCTACAATAGCGGCAATGCAGAACATAGAGGATGGGTTTATTTTTGGAGAGGAGGGGAAGAAGAACATAGCAAGCACTAAGAGAACCCTTTTGTGGTGGTAGATGAAGGCAAATTTGCTCCGAACAACACGGTAATGACGGTCACACCGGAGTGCTCGTAGATTGCAACACTAAGTAGGGATGGTGGAGGTGGCACTAGGGATAATTGAGGAAGAAGGTTCTAAAATGGGAGTGTTTTTGGAGTGTTTGAGGTTGAAGAGAATATTCTAAAATGGGAAAGAAGACGGTTGTGCTCGTTTATTTAGCCCCAAAATTACATTGGATTTTCAGTCGGAAAATTCAAATAGTAACTTAAATTTCATTTATTAATAAAATACTACGTTTAGATTACCGTCAGATCCAATCCAACACTAATAGTCATACCAAAAAAAGTGTTTGGTCTTTAGTTTTCTTCTACCAATTCCGACGGTAATACCTACTCTAATACTCACGCCAAAGACGAATGCTATTCTTGCGAAAATTTTCATTTGATTTTACGAAAGATTTTAGAATCCGACAAAAAATCTCACATTTCATTATTGGTGTTTCTCCCATGGAAGTTCTTATGAAAAATCCGACAGAAATACCAACGAAAAAATTCGACAATAAATCTGACTGAAAATTCTCGTGCTTTTCATTTTGTTTATATAAATATTTTGGGTTTAGCTTCACAAAATTGTGTGTTTTCTATTATTGAAATTTTTCTGTGTGTGTGTGTGTGTTTTTTTTTTTGGATATCAAGAGGAGTACAACAGTTTAGAGAAGTAATTATTCTTTAACTTCGTGGACAATCTAGTCGAAGCTAGGTACGAATGGCTACAACAACAACTACTATAAATGCACTGATAAATAAACTACTAAAATTCCTAAAAATCCATCTATCTTGACAATTTTATTGTGGTTTTTCTTTTCCAGCAGTTTGTCCAACTGTTTCATTCATTCCGTCTTTCATTCCCTTACTCATAACAGCACCAAATTCTTCACTAACATGCATATCAGGAGCAACCGTGTTAACCTCTTCATCCATACATGTAAAGAAAAAAGCAACACTCTTTTCAACTACATTATCTTCCATACCAAAAATCTCATCAAACCAAACAAAGAAATCACATTATGGTAATTTTATCTGCAAATGCAACAACATATATACACCAATATCAACTTAATATCATTGTCACAATCTAACTACATCAAAAAAATAAAAAAAAATCATTACCTTACCTTGAAGTAAAGACAACAAAAAAATAAACTATTGAGATTTTTCAAAATGCAAGACTTGAAGATTATAGTAGGTTTTGCACTTGCAATTAGGATTTTTTTTATTTTACCTCTATTAACACTAGCAGTATTGTCAACCTTTAAATTATCACCAACACATCTCACACCTTTTGATGGCTAGGAATTAAACATGCTGTCCTACTCGTTATTAGCAATGTTTACAAGTAGCTCTCTCAAACACAAAAGTTTGGAGATTTAAGAAGATAATTTATTTTTGTAATACTCAAATAGGAGAAATCGCACCATTTCAATAATTTGGGAGGTCTTTTTGGGACAATTATGTCTTAAAAAATATGTTATTTTGAACTACGTGAAAAGAACGTCATTTTTACTATATTGTAAAATGATCATTTGTCTCTTAAGTGACACGTGTTATTGTTATAACCAGATCACTTAGTCAACGACCACATAGAATCCCTCCATTAATTGTTAACAGGTCAAAGCAATGAAGGGATCTATTTGTTTTAGAGAATGTCCAATGTGATAAAATGAAGGCCCCAGTCACTACTCCTCCGACAAAAAGTGGAGATTGAGTGTGGGAAGAAAATGAAGTTGAGTTTCTTCACATTTTTTGAGGCAAATGAAGCCCTGTTAAGAGAAACTAAGCTTCTTCGAAAAGAAACTAACTAAAGTTAA
>NC_029786.2:83356495-83424064 GCF_000816755.2 Arachis ipaensis | reverse complement strand
TGAATTATTTTTAAATTTATAAATTTAAATAATATTATTATAAATAAAATAATTACATTAATTTTAATTACCTCAATTAATTAATTAAGTGAGACCGAAATAGGGATTAAAGTTAGTTCCTTCTAATGGAGAAGAGAGAGATACTTTAAGTTCCTGTTTATTGTTTATGACGCAAAACTGATGTGCAGTTATTTTTTATGACAGATGGGTCATAAATAGAGATTGAGATGAATTTTCTATTGAAAATGATCTTATGACAGAATCAGTTTAGGAACTGAGACCTAATTAAATTTTTAGGGATGTCTATGTCCAATATCAAATTCCTTGAGAATATTTTTAGAGTATTATTTTATTGAGAAATACTATTTGTACATCAAAATTAGTCACTGAAATCAGTTATCAATGTATTTATGTATAAATACATGTGTGATTTAATTTATTTTCAATGTATATTTATATTTCAACATGTATTTTATACTAGTGACTGACTTTAGAGGCTGATTTTGGTGTACACGTAGCATAACCTATATTATTTCTTATGTTGATCCTAAATTGTAGTGCTTCCTCTTTCATGTTCTTATTTGTGACAAGTGTATTTTAATATTCACATGGAATTCAATATTAAAATTAGTGTTATCAAATCAGTCAGTCTAACAAAAAAATTTGGTCACGGGGGACAAAACAGGTCGAACCAACTAAAAAAAAGCGGGTTAGCCTAGATTTTGAAATCTGCCAAATTAAAAAAAATTTGTCAAACCCATACCGTCAAATTTGCGGGTTTTGGTGGAGCGAGGGCGGGCCTAGGCAGGGCGGGGCGGGCCGGCCCGCTTTGCCACCCCTACTGACTATGTCGCTGAGTCGAGCTATCAAATTTCTTTTGGACGGTGCCAGGCCCACAAAGGGCCCAAAGCACAACAAGCGGATGACCACCTAAGACCCACCCAACCCGGAAATCAATCCCCATCAGTTCCGTTGCGCGCCGTTCTTCCTAAGCTGGCCAATGAAGCCCGAACCCTCGCTATTGTCGCCTACTACCTACAGACGCCTAAATCCCGTTCCAGTTCGGTGCAACTCCGCCGTAGGGTCTGAGAATCTTGTGCGCCATTAGCTTCAACTCAGATTCCAAAGATTCCAACTCCAAATCATTAGTTTGAGAGCTCCAAGTGGCTTCATGCATATCCATCAGTTTGAAGTCTTGTTCACTGGACCAGAGCTAGAGAAGGAGTGAAGCGTCGGAGAGGATCAGGCACGGACCTAAGTGTTAGAGTAGGGGGGCACTTGCCCCCACTCCCATTTATATTAAATTTTAAATGACTTCATTACAAATAAATTAAGCCTAATTATTTAAAGTTTCAAATCTATTTTATTTTTTTATTATTTTCACTATTAATTAACCTAATCAAATTTAGTATTTTTTCATTCTCAAATTTCAGCCGTCACTACTCTTTTATTCTCTTAAACCGTCTTCTTCATTTCATATTTTTAACCTTCTTTTTCTATTTCTTTTTTAGTGGTCATCTTCTCTTTATCAAAAGATAAATTTTAAATATTTTTTTATATAACTCTCTATGATTCTATGTATCTTTTAATTTTATTATTTCTCTTTTTGATATTTTCAATTGTAAATTTTAATTCAAACAACTATAGTATAGGTATTAATCTAATTTTTTATTCTCAATTTAGTGATCCTTATTATTTATTTGTTTATCTTTCGTTCTATTTTATTATATGTAATTATGTTGCATATAAATTTCTAAAGTCAATTGATCAATTTACTCATTTAGAATATATATTTTTTATTTTTAGAAATAATAATGAAAAAATATTTTTCGTCTTATTTTATTATATGTAATTTTTTATTTTTTTTTTGTATTTGAATAATTAATGTGCACTTTAATTTTATGTTTTTAAATTTAGATTTGATGGTTTTCAGTGGCTAAGAGAAGGGGGGTTGAATCTTAGCCCCTTTTTTTTGCTCAGTAACACTTGCTGGTCTTTGAAATGACTTCAGGAGACTTTTTGATTTTTGCCTCGTCCTTAGCTACGAGACTTTTATTTTTGTCTCGTCACTTGGCACGAGACTTTTATTTTTGTCTCGTCACTTGGCACGAGATATTTTTTTCAGTTTTAGCTCCTGTGCAGTAGAAACAGAAATGGAGTAGAGAAAAGAGAAAATTACACCCAGATATATCATGGTTCAGCTGCTAAGTGCAGTGCAGCCTACATCCAGTCTCCATCACAACCATGATGGAATTTCACTATAATCTTCCTAATTACAATCTGTAAAGTGCTAACCCAACTTACAAGGGGATTCCCACAGAATCATGAAACACAACATAGATGAACAAAAGGAACTCTAAGGACATCTATGGCTTTTTATTTTAATTTTGCACTCTCTACCTTTTTCTTCTCTATGGCTTTTTCATACAAACCTCACTGTTTACCTTTTTCCATGAGACTCAAGACATGACAAAATTAAACAGAAAAAATACAAAACAGAATACATTAAAGAAGAAGAAAATCTGTTAGCTCAGGTAGCTATGAGACTTCTGTGCCTTGAACTCTCACTGCTTACTTCTAACTCCTTGCTCCAAACAGTGGCTATTCTCTCTTTTTATAGAAGAGGGAAGCCTCCACTTTTGAAGCCAAAAACCAAGCCAACTTCTTCTTCTCCAAGAATAAAACCGGTTCGGCCAGAGAGAGAGAAGAGATAATCCATGCAATAACCAACATGCAATTATCTCTAGTTCTTCCTTGGTCATCACTCTTCATCAATCCAAGCTCTCCATCCTTGGCTTGCTCTCCAAGATGGATTTCTGGCCCTTGATGCTTCATGATGATGATGACTTTTTCTGCTCCACTTTTGCTTCCTTCCTCACGCAGCCACCCTAGCTACCTTCTGTGATGAGTGAACTCAAAAGTGGTGACAAGCCATATCCTCCAAGATCTTCTTTCCTGCTGGCCGAATCTTCTTCTCCATTTTTGGTATGGAGAAGCTAAGATCTCATCACAAAATCTTACTACAAGTGATAAGAATCTCAGCCACTACATTTTTTTATGTTTTCTTGCCATCATTGAGATGGTCTTGTAGCGTGCTCTTCCTTCAATTCGGTAGCTAAGTTTTGCTTCCATTGTTTCCTGGGTATTGTCCGAAAAGAGGAGAGAGATGAGAGAATAGAAAATGTAGAAAGAGAAGCAATCAAGTGTTTTTGAACAAATAAACTAAAGTGAATTAATTTACTTCCCTTTCTTTGCTATTGGTAGCGTGCAGCACTATGACAATCAATCAACTCAACTGCAAATTTCTCTCTCATATTTCTCATGCAATAAATGACAATTTAATGAAATTTGGAATCCATCACATGGTAAAATGCTTGGATCCGTTGGAAGCAATTTTTGCTTTCTTCTTCACTTGATTTCGGATCAAGCATGAGGAACATTCATCAAAATTAAAATTGGGCTTAGTAACAACAACATTTAATCTGGCCCAATAAAATTTTGATTCATCCAAACTGATTGGGCTTATGGCAATGTTTGAGTTCTGGCCCAATTAATCACAAATTACTTCAGCCATATATTATAGGAAACATACACCTAGGCTGAATGTTGGTTTTGATTTGGGCTTGCAATATTTTTTTTATGTTTCGGCCCAAATAAAACCTGCATTGCAAAAATTAATTTAATCAACATATTAATATTTTTCAATTAATCAAATTAATAATATTAATAATGTTTGGTCATCACATTTTTAATTTAGAGTTTTCCAAACTCATCAATCTCCCCCTTGATGACAAACATTATTAAAATTGAAATGGAAAGAAATTAAAAAATTAAAAAATTTGAGTATAGAGTACTCCCTTTGAATATTTGAATTTCTCCCCCTTTCAAATTGTCACAAGGCTCCCCCTTAATATATGCCATTTTTACCAAGGGAAGCACTAACCTGTAACATTTTAATCAAGCTTTAAGTAACAATGTTATTTAGCATATTCATTATATGATGTTAAATGCTTGATTTATGAGCAGATTTGGATGATATTCAAAACTCATTTGATATCATAAACTGATTTTCTGCTCAAACATTACACATATCTATTGAGTACAAAAAAATGTTGTTCAAAAGATTTTCAACTATTTTCCAGTCAAGATATTAGAGCAATATTATTGTGGTAAGGAAAATATTTTTGAAACACACATGATCACATCAAACCTGGCAGCTGTTATATTTTACACAGTTTAAAGGAACTGCCAAAAAGATATCAAGCATGTTAACCGAGATGAATCAGAGTATGCATATTCATTAACAACCAAGCATTTATGTAATCAAAACAAATGTATTGCCAAACCTCACAAACTAAATGCCAAATGCATTTCAAGCAGCAGTAATCACAGTGAAACAAATGCAATATCAAAAATATCAAAATGCAATATCAAAAATATCAACATGCTTTATCAGATGTATCCTTTTAACAAGGGTGATCATGAATTTTCAAATGAAAATTTCATCCCCTGTTTTCTTTGTTCATCCCTGTTTTTTATTTCAATTTTCAGCACTTTCTCCCCCTTTTGTCATTAAAGGGGCACCTGCAAGAAGATATAACATGGAAGCATAATATGCAAAATATAACCCAAAAGTGTCTACAAAGTATCACAGAGTTATTGTTCCAACAGAAACAAGCCAAAACAAAGTACCAAATTGAGCCTAAGTGTGCCAATATCAAACAGTAAACATAAGTTTAATCATCAGAAAGATTAAAGTCAGATCCCTCAACCCCTGCTTCACTACCAACTTCATCATCAAGGCTTTCCAGCATTAGACCGACCCTTTCTTGGCATTTCTTCCAGGCCGACTCATTTTCATATGTAAGTTTGCGAGCAGACTTGTGAAATTGAACCATGAGATCGGACATGTTTGAGAATTCTGTGAGAATGTCTCTTAGGGAATCGGTTGCCTTTGAGGATTCTGGCCGGCTCTCAAAGTCATCATCAGAAGCCATAGATTTCTTTCCCTTTTTAACAGCCCCGCCTCCTTTGATCATAGAGACTTTGTTCTCTACATCCTCATTTGTTAAATCTACCTTAAAGTACTCAAAGATGCACGTGAGAAACATTCCATAAGGTAAATTAGCCTTTTTTGTACTCTTTACAGACTCCCACATATGTCTAATCATGAGATAACTAAATGAAATGAAAGATGAAGTAACGAGAGCAAATATTATGAGACAATCAGATACAGTTACCCTATTATGAGAGCTACTCTGTGGGGTGAGAATGTGAGTTATGATGCGGTGCAGCAGGGAGTTGGTTGGTCCAAGAGCCTTGGGAGTCGGAACAGTGCCGTCTAGTCCAGACAAATTCTCACAAATTTGATGAAGAACTTGCTTGTATGCGACCCCAACGTGCACATCCCATTTGTCAGACATATAAACCCTCGGCCCTTCATGAGTGTAACCAAGGGCAGAGCCAATGGTCTCAACATTCAGAGTAATATGCACACGCTTCACGTAGGAGTGAAGACTACCATCAATCAATCTCAGATTCGCATAAAATTGCCTTACCAACCCTGGGTAAACCATTTTGTGAATGAGGAGCAATGGAGACCATTTGAGATTGTCAAACAGAGGATGTAAATCAATCCCTTTAGAAGCCAGAGAATCAAGATTCACCAAGTATGAGGGACACAGATGCCGCTTTTCCAAAACCTCTTTGTGAAATTCATAGAATGCACATGTAGAAAACCTTGAAGGATCAAAGTGAGAATGTGGCTTATGAAATTTGTTCTTGAAATTCATTGAGCCAAGGTTTGCAGGTTCCCGGGTCTCATGAAGCACGAAACCTTTAATTTTCTGAGAGCTTTTCCCAGACGCATGAGGGGTGGACTTCTTCGGTGGTGATGGAGGAGGTGATGTATGAGATTCCTCTTCCTCTTCCTCCATGCTTGGTTCCTTGTTCTTGTCACTTTTTCTCCTTCCAGAGGATTTCTGGGCAATAACCTTGTGCCTCATGGATTCGGTTTTCTTGGTGGGAGGTGAAGGAGAAGATGAAGAAGTGGAGTGAATGTGTATGTGTGTATGTGTTTGGGGAGTGGAAGGCTTTTGAGAGAGACGAATTTTTTCACTCTTCCTTTGTGCTGTTTTCTTTTTCATTATGAGGAAGATGAATGGTGATGGAAGTTGGAGAGAGAGAGGTGGCCGAATGGTGAGGTGAGTGGAGGGAGGTTAGAGGGACATTAAATGCTGATTGGAGAGAGATAGTCGAGGGAGTTATTAACCATTAAGGGCGCGGTTATTAACCAGTGAAGTTTCAAAAAAACTGAAAAGGAGTTTCCTTGAATAAAGGGATTAGTTGGAAGGAAAGATTTGATTTGACAACATGCTTCTTCTAACAAGATTTGATAAGACAACCAAGAGATTTTGTGATTTTATTTTTCAAAAAATGAGGAACTAACAAAACTGTCATGGGGGGTCAAAGATATTTGGTAGGGCCCATGAAAATTGAATTCTGCGTTGCCTCCCCCTTGATTATAGCTTCTTCCATCATGCCTTCATTTTTATCTCGTCCAAACCTACAAGACAAAACTGAACAGAGTCAAATATTCACAAGTTATCAATAGAACTTAAATCAAACATTCCCAAACTTTTTCTCAAGGTGCAGAATTTGTCTTCACAGAGGGGTTTTGTAAAAATATCAGCAATTTGGTCTTCAGATTTTACAAATTGAATATCAATAGTACCCTTTTGCACATGCTCTCTAATAAAATGATATTTTATCTCAATGTACTTGGTTCTTGAGTGCAGAACAGGATTTTTTGAAATGTTTATAGCACTCATATTATCACAAAATAAGGGTATACTATTGATTTTTAATTTGTAATCTTCCAATTGTGTTTTTAACCAAATTAATTGTGAGCAACATGCAGATGCGGAAATGTATTCTGCTTCAGCCGTGGATAAAGCCACTGTGGCTTGCTTCTTGCTTGACCACATGTTGAGTGAGCTTCCAAGGAAGCAACACATGCCGGATGTGCTCCGTCTATCCACTCTATCTCCCGCATAATCTGTATCACAAAACCCTACTGCACAAAAATCATCAGATTTAGGATACCATAATCCAAAATTACAAGTCCCCTTAATGTATCTAATGATGCGTTTAACAGCCGTAAGATGAGATTCTTTTGGGTGAGATTGAAACCTTGAGCATACACCCACACTTTGGACAATATCCGGTCTAGAGGAGGTAAGGTACATAAGTGAACCTATCATTCCTCTATACCTTGTTTCATCCACATCTTGGCCATCATCATCCTTTTTAAGTTTTGTGTTAGGATGCATTGGTGTACCCATTGGTTTGGAATTTTCTAGGCCAAACGTTTTGATAAGTTCTTTTGCATACTTTCCCAGGTGAATAAAAGTACCACTAGGAGTTTGTTTTATTTGGAGGCCAAGAAAGAAAGTTAGCTCTCCCATTAAACTCATTTCAAACTCACTAGTCATAAGTTTTCCAAACTCTTCACACAAGGATACATTGGCCGATCCAAATACAATGTCATCAACATAAACTTGAACAAGGAGTATATCATCATTAGATGCTTTAATAAATAAAGTAGTGTCGGTGGTACTCCTTTGAAATTGATTTTCCAACAAGAAGGCACTAAGCCTTTCATACCAAGCTCTTGGAGCTTGTCTAAGACCATAAAGAGCCTTAGATAGTTTAAAAACGTGATTTGAGAAATCTTTATGTTCAAAACTGGGGGATTGTGCCACATACACTTCTCTATCAATAAAGCCATTAAGGAAAGCACATTTAACATCCATTTGAAACATTTTGAAACCCTTATGGGCAGCATAGGCAAGAAGCAATCTAATTGCTTCCATTCTAGCTACCGGAGCAAAAGACTCATCAAAATCTATACCCTCTTCTTGATCGTAACCTTGGGCCACTAATCTAGCCTTGTTACGAACAACTTGTCCATCCTCACCAAGTTTATTTTTAAACACCCACTTAGTACCCGTAACTTCCTTACCATCCGGATGAGGTACTAGTGTCCAAACCTCATTCTTGTCGAATTCAGCAAGCTCTTCTTGCATTGCTTTGACCCAAGATGGATCTTCAAGAGCTTGTTTGACATTGTTGGGCTCCATTTGTGACAAGAGGGCAAAATTGCTTTGTTCGGATTGCCTTTTGGTGGAGGATCTTGTGGTTACTTCTTGAGAGGGATCACCAATTATGAAGTCATGAGGATAACCCCTCATAGACTTCCATTCCCTAGGCTTTCGGATAGGTGTTGAGCTTTGATGAACTTCTGGTGGTCTCACTGTTTCAGTTTCTCGTGTCTGCTCAGGAGATAAAATGGAAATATCTCCTCCAATCTGACGAGACAAATCTGGACTGGCAGATTCTTCGTTTTGAGCAGATTTGGGATTTTCTTTACTTGTTCCAGCCTTTTCACTATCTGAATCATTATCTATCACAGTACTAGGAATTAAGTTAGAATCACAAAAAGTAACATGTATGGATTCCTCTATAGTTCTATGTTCCTTGAGATAAACTCTATAGGCCTTGCTTGTGGTGGAATATCCAACAAACATTCCTTCATAAGATTTTGGATCAAATTTTCTAAGGTTTTCTTTATTATTAAGTACAAAGCATTTGCATCAAAAAACATGAAAGTACTTAAGATTTGGAGGGGTTCCTTTCCATAGCTCATAAGGGGTTTTCTTCAACCCTTTTCTAATGATTGTCCTATTCAAAATGTAACAAGCTGTATTCACAGCTTCAGCCCATAAAAATTTAGGAATCTCATTCTCACAAAGCATAGCCCTAGTCATCTCTTGAAGGCTCCTATTCCTTCTTTCAACCACCCCATTTTGTTGGGGGGTTCTAGGGCATGAAAAGTTATGAGAAATTCCTAAGTCATCACAGAATTTTTCAAAGTCTTGGTTTTCAAATTCTCTTCCGTGATCACTTCTTAAATGGGCAATTTTTAAATCCTTTTCATTTTGAATTTTCTTGCAAAGGGTGGAGAAGGGATGAAAAGCATCATTTTTATGGGCAAGAAAAAGTACCCAACCAAATCTAGAGTAATCATCTACCACCACAAGATCATAGTGTTTACCTCCTAAACTTTGAGTTCTTGTTGGTCCAAAAAGATCAATATGTAACATCTCTAATGGCCTTTTGGTTGAGATTCCATCTTTAGGTTTAAAGGAGGATTTTACTTGTTTGCCCAATTGGCAAGCATCACAAGTAAGATCCTTATCAAATTTGATTTTTGGAATTCCTCTAACCAGATTTTTCTTAACTAGCTTAGAAATTTGGTACATGCTTGCATGACCAAACTTTCTATGCCATAGCTATTTTTCAGATTCAAGAGATGTAAATCATGTCACATTTTGTTATTTTAGGTCCTCAAGAGTCAATCCATACACATTATTGCATCTTTTAGCTTCAAATAAAATATCCCCAGTTTTCTCACAAACAACTAAACAGACAAACTTCCTAAAAATAACCTCAAAGCCTAAATCACACAATTGACTAACACTAAGTAAATTATGTTTCAAACCATGTACAAGAAGAACATCATTTATACAAGATGAAAAAATTTTACCAACTTTCCCAACAGCCACTATTTTTCCTTTTGCATCATCACCGAAAGTGACAAGTCATCCATCATATTCATCAAGTTTTATGAAGAAGGTTGTCTTTCCGGTCATATGCGTAGAGCATCCGCTATCCATATACCACATATTTTCTTTCCGTTTGGATGCTAGACACACCTACAAAACAAGCTTAAGTGACCTTAGGTATCCAAATTTTCTTGGATCCTTTCATGTTAAACCATCTCCTATGTCCTAAGCCATTGTAATAAAAAACAACTTTACAAACTTTAACACCAATCATTCTTTCACCAAAAAAATATTGAATAGGAAAGTGTCCATTTCGATTGCATAGTCTACAAAATCTTGGAGTTGCTGTTTTGTTAAAGTAGGTGGGGTCTTGAAATCTTGTATCATTAGAGGATGAGGCAAAGTTTTCAAAATGAGATTTTTTCAGCAGATTTATAAAACCCCAACCCAGCCTTATCATAAAGAGGTTTTTGTCTAGCCAAGATTTGATTCAGATTTTCAGAACTTTGGGTGAACTTGGCTAAGTCTTCCTTAAGCCTTTTAACCTCTTTAAGCAACTCTTCATTTCTTTTAAAACAGTCTACATATGCAAGAACGGAATGATCACTTTCACAGCTCTTAATTTGGGCTTTTAACTGCTTATTTTCTTCAACAAGATCACAAGCAGTTTCGGCCTCCATTGCTTTTTCTTTAAGAAAACTGTTTTCAGCTTTAAGAATGGTGATTTGTTGTTCAATTTCTTGATTTTCCAGCAGGAAACATCTTATTTTTTCAGAAAGGTGGTCTATCATAAGATGAAGATCTTCAGTGTTAGGGTTATGAAAGACTACCTGATCTATGTGATCTGCCATGAGACAAGGTTGTGACTTGGTTTCGGATTTCTCATTATCATCATCTGAGTCATTTTCCAAATCTTCCCATGAAGTCATCAGTCCCTTCTTCTTTCCTCTTTTTGGCTTCTCTTCCTTTTTTAACTTGGGACAATCAGATTTGAAATGCTCCATTTCCTTCCAGTTGTAACAAGTTACTTTGCTAAGGTCTTTCTTCATTTTCCTTGAGCTGCTTCCTTTGCCTTTGAGCTTCACCATTTTCCTGAATTTTTTAGCAAACAACACAAATTCATTTTCAGATGAGTTATCACTGGATTCATCATCCAGAGGGTTAGTGACAGAAGAAAAAGCTATTCCTTTCTTTTTTGAATCTTTTTTCAAGTAGGTATTTTCAAAAGCAAGTAAATTTCCTCTCAAATCATCATAAGTCATAGAGTCAAGACCGCTACTCTCAGAGATAATTAAAGCTTTAGTTTCCCACTCTTTTGTGAGACATCTCAACACTCTTTTCACTAGCACAGATTCAGGATACTTGATTCCCATAGCATCCAAGCCAACAATAATGGTGTTGAAGCGTTCAAACATCTCATCAATGGATTCTCCTTCCTTCATTGCAAACATTTCGTACTCTCTGTTCAACATATCAATCCTGGTCTTTTTCACAATGGTGGTTCCTTCATGAGTAAGTAGGAGTTTATCCCAGATTTCCTTTGCTGTTGTGCAACGTGATACCCGTCGGTACTCCTCAAAGATGATAGCACAGTTGAGCATATTGATGGCCTTGGCGTTGAGCTCCACCTTTTTTCTATCTTCATCCGTCCAACTTGCTTCAGGTTTAAGAGAAACAACTCCTTCGGCACTTGTAACAGTTGGATATTGAGGCCCTTCCAGGATGATCTTCCAAAGTCTGTAATTCACTGCTTGTACAAATATCTTCATCCTCTCCTTCCAATAGGTATAATTTTTCCCATTGAAAAGAGGAGGTCTGTTGCTTGATTGTCCTTCGGTCAGATTGTAGGACACACCACATTTGAGCCACTATTTTCTGCCATGAGGATCTTTACTCCAAGCTGCAAAGCTTGATCTCTTTGAGACCAAGCTCTGATACCAATTGATGGTTTTCAGTGGCTAAGAGAAGGGGGGAGGGGGTTGAATCTTAGCCCCCTTTTTTTGCTCTGTAACACTTGCTGGTCTTTGAAATGACTTCAGGAGATGATTTTTGTCTCGTCCTTAGCCACGAGACTTTTATTTTTGTCTCGTCACTTGGCACGAGACTTTTATTTTTGTCTCGTCACTTGGCACGAGATAGTTTTTTCAGTTTTAGCTCCTGTGCAGTAGAAACAGAAATGGAGTAGAGAAAAGAGAAAATTACACCCAGATATATCCTGGTTCAGCTGCTAAGTGCAGTGCAGCCTACATCTAGTCTCCATCACAACCATGATGGAATTTCACTATAATCTTCCTGATTACAATCTGTAAAGTGCTAACCCAACTTACAAGGGGATTCCCACAGAATCATGAAACACAACATAGATGAACAAAGGAACTCTAAGGACATCTATGGCTTTTTCTTTTAATTTTGCACTCTCTGCCTTTTTCGCTCTATGGCTTTTTCATACGAACCTCACTGTTTGCCTTTTTTCATGAGACTCAAGACATGACAAAATTAAACAAAAAAAAATATAAAACAGAATACATTGAAGGAGAAGAAAATCTATTAGCTCAGGTAGCTATGAGACTTCTGTGCCTTGCACTCTCACTGCTTACTTCTAACTCCTTGCTCCAAACAGTGGCTGTTCTCTCTTTTTATAGAAGAGGGAAGCCTCCACTTTTGAAGCCAAAAACCAAGCCAACTTCTTCTTCTCCAAGAACAAAACCGGTTCGGCCAGAGAGAGAGAAGAGATAATCCATGCAATAACCAACATGCAATTACTTCTAGTTCTTCCTTGGTCATCACTCTTCATCAATCCGAGCTCTCCATCCTTGGCTTGCTCTCCAAGATGGATTTCTGGCCCTTGATGCTTCATGATGATGATGACTTCTTCTGCTCCACTTTTGCTTCTTTCCCCACGCAGCCACCCTAGCTACCTTCTGTGATGAGTGAACTCAAAAGTGGTGACAAGCCATCTCCTCCAAGATCTTCTTTCCTGCTGGCCGAATCTCCTTCTCCATTTTTGGTATGGAGAAGCTAAGATCTCATCACAAAATCTTACTACAAGTGATAAGAATCTCAGCCACTACATTTTTTATGTTTTCTTGCCATCATTGAGATGGTCTTGTAGCGTGCTCTTCCTTCAATTCTGTAGCTAAGTTTTGCTTCCATTGTTTCCTGGGTATTGTCCGAAAAGAGGAGAGAGATGAGAGAATAGAAAATGTAGAAAGAGAAGCAATCAAGTGTTTTTGAACAAATAAACTAAAGTGAATTAATTTACTTCCCTTTCTTTGCTATTGGTAGCGTGCAGCACTATGACAATCAATCAACTCAACTGCAAATTTCTCTCTCATATTTCCCTTGTAATAAATGACAATTTAATGAAATTTGAAATCCATCACATGGTAAAATACTTGGATCTGTTGGAAGCAATTTTTGCTTTCTTCTTCTCTTGATTTCGGATCAAGCCTGAGGAACATTCATCAAAATTAAAATTGGGCTTAGTAGCAACAACATTTAATCTGGCCCAATAAAATTTTGATTCATCCAAACTGATTGGGCTTATGGCAATGTTTGAGTTCTGGCCCAATTAATCACAAATTGCTTCAGCCACATATTATAGGAAACATACACCTAGGCTGAATGTTGGTTTTGATTTGGGCTTGCAATATTTCTTTTATGTTTCGGCCCAAATAAAACCTGCATTGCAAAAATTAATTTAATCAACATATTAATATTTTTGCAATTAATCAAATTAATAATATTAATAATTTTTGTTCATCACATTTTTAATTTAGAGTTTTCCAAACTCATCAAGATTAATATATCTTTTGATAGTAATGTATATTATTTTTGCCCCCTAACATAAATTTTCTGGGTCCGTCACTGGAGAGGATGACAGGGTTGGGTCACAGAGACTTCGAATGCAGATTGGACTCCGCCGTAGGTTGATTAGTGTTCGAGAATCTTGTGCGGCATTTGCTTCAACTAAGATTGCAGTGATACCAACTCCAAATCATCAATTTGAGAATATTGTATTCCTTAAGCGGTAGAGTGAAAGAGAGAGCTTACGCCAAGCGAAGCATGAGAGGAGCGTAGTTCCTGTTGGCGATGAGTGTGCATAGATCGCGGCGGGCCTTGTCAACCTCCTTGAGGTACTCTGCGTCTACCACCACCGGCAACGCCATTTCGACAGCTGTCAGAACAGAATTAACTGCTTTTCTTGAAGGATTTTAGAGAAACAACTTTAGCGCAAACTTGAGATTTTCTCTTGTCAATATATTCGAGAGAAGGCGAGTAGAGAAATATTCTTATTCTTCATGCCTGAAAACCGTAGATCAACGTGAAGAAGCCCAGCTTAGCTAACTCCTCCGGCAATTCAGCAACCGTCGTGACCCTCTCTGCTTCAACTCCAATCTCTGCCTCTACTGTCCGCACTGACACCTGGAGCGTCGAGATGTCCGCCAGAGCAGCCTCATTAGACCTCCTGACCTCCCAAAAAAGCTCCTGCCTTCAGTGAAAATGGTGGAATCCACTGCAACTTATCCAATTTTCATAAAATTAGTGATTTGTCTAATTTTCAAAAACTACCGTCTAGACTAAATCAGGTTATTTTTGTTCTAAAATTCCAAAACCAAAATGACTTTATTTAGTTAGAAAAATGCTAATCATACGTTAAGTTTTATTTTATTTTTTATTTTTAGAATTTTGTAAAAAAATAAAATAAAATAAAAGATAAAATACAAATTGAATTATATTGCTTTTATTATTTTTCTTTTTTATTTACAAAATTCTAAAATAAAAACACTAAAAACGAAAACATAAACCAAAACCCATGCTAAGAATGTATTTGATTTACGTTATAATTTTCTGATTTCATTTTAATATTTTCTATTTTTAAAATTTTACTAAAAAATAGCATATTTTCCATTTTCACCTTTTATTTTGAAAACTGGATTAGACCGGCTGGTCGAACCGGTTTAATTGCGAACCGACAACATTAACGATCCGGTCAGATATATAAAACTGTTGTGTAGAAAACCGGTGAAAAACCGTTGAACTAGACAAGAACTGATCGGTTGGACTGAACCGGAATCCCCCGGTTTACACAAAAACGAAAGCTCCTTCCTTTCTTTCTCCCTTTCCCCCTTTCTTTCATTCAGAAAGAAATCACACAACCCCAGCCAAAAAGCCTACACCACCGCCGCAAGGAGTGGCATACTGCTGCGTCCGTCGCACTCAAAGTTCGCCATCCGTCCGTCTATGTAGCTTCCCTCGTGACCCAAGTCTTCAACCCCTGTTCGCTGTCACCGATCGCGGCTGCTTCCTCGAGCTCGGCGTCCGTCGTCTTTGTCTGCTTAGCCGCGCTTCCGTCGCCGTTTGTTTTCCGTTCACGTTCGCGTCTTCGTTCAGCTGTCGTCTTCGTTCGCGTTCTTCGCCGTTCACGTTCGCTCGGCGTTCACTCGCCGTTCACCGTTCGAGTTCGCATTCGTGTTCGTCTGGAAGCCACGTTGCTCTGCTTCAAACACTGCGACCAACCCGCGCGTTCCACCTAGCCGTCGAACTGCTCTCTTTTGTCGCCGCCTTGAGTTCCCTAAACCCGCCACCAGACAATACACTCACACAACACCAATACTCTGCTTCAAACTCTGCAACTTCTGATTTCTATTACAATAAGTAACTATTTGATTTGGTAGTGGTTTGGATTATTTCATAGACTGAATTAAAGTTACAATAGTTATGTTCTCTTCTCTATCACATTGATATTAAGCTTTGAATTCTCTTATTTTGTTTTAATTTTACCGCACTCAGCATGTTTGATGAAATGCTTTAACCATTTTTCTGGTTGGTTTTATAATTTCTAGCTTTTAGTAAGTTGATTGCATGTGAAATTAGAATAATTGGATATTAATAATTAGGAAATTTTAGCTGCACAAATAGCATCTTTGCAGAGAACATATTAGCATGATGATTCCACTTGCATTAGTGTTCTTCTGGTAAATTTTAACTGTTATTGTGAATTTGTTAATTTGCTAATTGTTTTTGTGTTGTTGTTCTGTTGTTCTTCTGTTACTTTTAATTTTTTTGTTTTTGTTGTGATTTTCTGTTCTTGATTTAAGCTGTGATTGAAGGTTCTTTGGTTTTGGTATTCTTCACTTTCCTGTAAGCTTAGCTTTTAATTCTTTGAGCATACACGGATCAAATCATTGTTTTCAGCAATGGTGATTTTTAGATTTTTTTTTGGGTTGCTTTGTTTTAAATGTTCCTATTGTTTTTGTGTTTTTGCTGTGATTTAAATGTTCTTTTGATTCTTTTTTTTTTTTTTTCTGAATACCCAGTCAGTACTTGGTTGATTGGTTTTGCTCACTGAATGTTTTGATGATAAATTTTAAATTGATAACTCTATTACTGCTTTACTGTCTGTTTCTGTAGTTAAATTTTATTAAAGTTTCTTGAATTTGCACTGCCTGTGTTATTGTTTCACTGTTCCTTCATTGCTTTTTCTAACTTCTGTTCTTATTAAAAGATTTGCAATTGGTGATCTTTTGATTTATTATATGCTTCATGTTTTCATTGTTCTGTTCTTATGAAGAAAAAATTTCCAATTAGTGATTGTATGATTCATGTTTTGATTGTTTTGTTATATAAACAAAATTTTGTTTTCATTGTTTGGTTGCACTGTCCCTGTTCTTGATCTCCGCCGACTTGCTACCCCTCCTCCATGTTGGATTCCTTTTGTTTCAGGCTTTGTTGTGTTTTTGTTTCAGCCTCTGTTGTGTTGTGTGTTTGTTTCGGGCTCTGTTGTGTGTTTATTGTGCAACACTATCATTTTTTGTTTTACTTTTTGACTTAGCTACATTAAGACAATATTCTTTATCTTTAACTTGTGCATTGTAATTCAATCCAGCTATTTTTAATGGAAGTATAATTATGTTAATTGTCAACAAATTTGCAGCAAGTTATTGCATATTTTGATGATTAATTACATTTAGTTGGTGATATTTTACGTAGGGTTTTAAATTTGAAAGATATTTAGGATGTTTATTTATAATTTATTTATTATTTTATTATGGAACGGTTTTTCCGGTTGAACCTCGGTTAGACCGGTTAGACCAGTGAACCAATAAACTAATGACTAAAACGGTTTGATGACTGGTCCGGTTTTCAGAACCTTGCTCTTGACACAACCAACGGTGGAGCCACGATTAAGGGAAGGGGTATATCCAAACCAAAAACCAAAACCATAATCCTCTTTAAGTTCCAACGTTAATGTCATCCATAAACATGAACATACCGCTGTTGCACCCCAAAACCAGCACACCTCATCATTCACAGTTGCTCCTCACACAAATCAGGACATGCCAAAGCATGCAAGAATTGAAGCAAGTGCATGCCTTTCTCATCAAAACAGCACAAAACCATGAACCTGTTGTGGCAACAGAGCTTCTCAGGCACTCTGCAACCTCTGATTTTCGTGATATTGACTATGCCCTCTTGTTGTTCGATGAAATGCCTGAACCAGATTGCTTTGCCTGGAACACGTTGATAAGAGCACTTGCTGAAACCCATGATAGGCCACTGCATGCCTTGCTGTTTTTCTGCAATATGGTGTCTGATGGGATGGTGGAACCCAACAGGTTCACCTTCCCTTCTGTGTTGAAGGCTTGTTCAGTGTTGACCAGGTTGGAGGAAGGGAAGCAGGTTCATGGTTTGGTTGTGAAGTTTGGATTTTCTGGTGATGAGTTTGTGGTTAGCAATCTGCTAAGGATGTATGTGATGTGCGGGAATATGGAGGATTCCCATGTTTTGTTTCGCAGGAGTGTTGATGGTGTTGATTATATGAACAAAGTGATGAGGGATAAGAGGAGGGAGGAGGGTATTGTGGTTCTGTGCAATGTGATGGTTGATGGGTATGTGAGAGTTGGGAACCTTACGGCTGCTAGGGAGTTGTTTGACAAGATGCATAAAAGGAGTGTGGTTTCTTGGAATGCAATGATTTCTGGCTATGCACAAAATGGGTATTTTTTGGAGGCCATAGAGTTGTTTCATAGGATGCAGATGGAGGATTTGCTCCCGAACCGGGTGACTTTGGTCAGCGTGTTGCCTGCAATTTCACGGCTCGGGGCCATTGAACTGGGGAAATGGGTGCATTTGTATGCAGAGAGGAACAAGATTAAGATTGATGACGCTCTTGGCTCTGCATTAGTTGATATGTATGCAAAGTGTGGGAGCATTGGGAAGGCTGTTCAGGTCTTTGAGAGTCTGCCTAAGAGTAATGTGATAACATGGAATGCTATACTCGGTGGTCTAGCCATGCATGGTAAAGCCAAGGACGTGTTTGATTTTTTTGTGAGGATGGAAAGAAGTGGCATATCCCCTAGTGATGTAACATACATAGCCATCTTGAGTGCTTGTAGCCATGCAGGGTTAGTAGACAAGGGTAGATCATATTTCAATCGTATGGTTAATGTGGGGTTTGTGCCTCGGATAGAGCACTATGGATGCATGGTTGATCTCTTGGGACGTGCTGGATATCTAGAAGAAGCCAAAGAACTTATATTGAACATGCCAATAAAATCAGATGATGTCATATGGAGGCTTTGCTTGGTGCTTGTAAGCTACATAAGAATGTTGAAATTGGAAGGCGTGCAGCAGAGGTTTTAATGCAACTGGCTCCACACGATAGTGGGGCATATGTGGCTATCTCGAACATATATGCCTCATCTGGTGATTGGGATGCAGTTGCAGAGGTGAGGTTGATGATGAAAGACTTGGACATAAGGAAAGACCCTGGATGCAGTTGGATCGAGATTGATGGTGTTATTCATGAGTTTCTTGTTGAAGATGATTCCCATCCTAGTGCCAAAGAAATACACTCAATGTTGGAGGAAATTTCGAACAAATTAAATTTTGAAGGTTATAGGCCAGATACCACACAAGTCTTGCTTAAGATGGATGAGACACATAAAGAAAGTGTGCTGCATTACCACAGTGAGAAGATTGCAGTTGCCTTTGGCTTAATTAGTACAACACCAAAGACCCCACTTCAGATTGTGAAAAACTTGCGAATTTGTGAAGATTGTCATTCCTCCATGAAATTAATATCAAAGATTTACAATCGCAAGATAACTATCAGGGACAGGAAGCGGTTTCACCATTTTGAGCATGGTTCATGTTCTTGTATGGACTACTGGTAGTTGGTCATTCTATGGTGACTGCAACTATAGGTTTTCAATTGTCCTAACTGTTACTAACCTCCTTTGAGTGTCTTTGAAAAGCAAAGCCTCTGTACTGGTGAGTATAGTTGCTAGAATTTGTACATCAAAAGATCCTTTTTATTGTCCATAAATTAGATGCCTTTTGCACATAACTTGCTCAGACTGATGTAATCACAAATATATAAACCTCCCAAGTACTATAGTTACTTTTTGTTTTTCAAAATTTAGTTGGCATTTATGGTATAAAATTCTTCTTAAGTTACATGTAAACAAATGATCATGACGGTCATGTGAATGTGCCTTAAAAGTGACTTTGAGAGAACTTTTGTCATAACTGAGCTGTTTTCAAGTACATTCTTGTGCAGAGATTAATAATTTTGGAGGAGAGGTTTTCCAATCAGCATCGAAGGTAATTTCCTTAGAACCACTTTTGAGAGGGGAACACACCTCAAGGTTCTAATCCAAGCTACAGCTCTACCATTTTTGTCACACCGGTAGTCTGTAGCTCCAATCACTGCTCATGCATAATGTTCCTTATTCATAAAACACTGAAACAAACACCTTCCCTTGATGAAATGGCAAACCATCTTACTCACTCCATTACTTAAACTATTTCATCCATAAGATAAATCCTAATACCTTGGTATTATGGGTAAGAGCAAGTATCGTCTTTATTCTTATTAGTTTCCAAGATAAATCCTAGTTCAAAATTCAATCTAAAAAACCATGACTCCAATGCATTTGATTTACAGCTGCTTGCACAACCGTTATCATGGCTCACTTCAACCAAGTTCAATTGGTAAGTTTTAATTGCTTTTAGCTATGGTTACTTCTTGGGCTTCTGTGATTATTCTACTTGTTTTAATTTCATTGTTGATGTTTAGGCTGCTGGAGATTCCATTGCCATTTTCTCTTCATTGAATATAAGAGCCGCTATTTTGTGAGTCCCTCTTTATCTTTCGTTCCTTTCTCCCCTCCCCTTTCTTTTGATTTTATGGAGCTCGTGATTAACTTTTGTTGTCATATAACAACATGCTGTATCAAATGTTGGATTAGTTCTGCAATTGTCTTCATAAGGAAATTGATATGCTAAAGCTACTCTTAGAAACTACACTAACTAAAGCTAAATATTTTTCTTTTCCATTTTATTCAACATAAAAGATTACATTCTATAGGAACCTAAAAGACCCTAAAACATTCTACTACTAGGACACATCACCTATTCTAGAACATATGCCTATGGCACTTACTACCTTCTTAGAATATTCCTATAATTATCTTTCCCATCATGTCTTTTGCTATAAATCCTTCAGGTTCCTAGTTATACATCTTTCTGAACAGGACTTTGTTCTATGCATTGTTGATTGTTCCTCAATTGTCTTGACCAGTAGTTTCTCATGTTTGAAATCCCATCTCTCCTTTGACTATGGGCTTCATAAATGTCTTGCAATATCTTGTTTGCAGTTTTTCCTATAATCTGGAAGGTGTTGCCTTGCTCCAAAAATGCTGGTTTTAAAACTGAACATGATATTCTTTTATATATTTATTATTAGAATGTAATTTTAATGACCTGTCAGTGTAAAACAGTTTTAGACGTACATTCAACTACGTAATGCTACGTCAGCAAAATAACTACCTTTTACATTGACCGCGTGAATGGTTATCCAAATTATATCATATAATGTATTTAAAACAAAAAGCAAGTAAAAGCTCATTACTCAGGTAATATGGACAAAGGTTAGGAATTGCATCATGTGGTATGTTGTGAACATTCTAACATATACACAAAATATTAGTCATAAATAAGTTACCCGTATAGAATACATATTTGAAACATAAAATATATATTGGAAATGTATAAAACAACACATGTAAATATATACAAATACACGGTAATTGATTTTTGTTGTGTACAAAGCATTTTTTAATCTCTTTAATACTTCTTCTTTGGAAAGATTTTTGTTCTTCAGCCAGTGTCACCTTTTTTGTTCAATTACAGCAGATCATATTTAATTTTAGCCAATTATATAATGATCTAGTACATTTTCTTTCAGATTGATCCCATTGATTGGCCACTAAATTGAATTTTTTTATCTTTCTTTTTAGAATGGCATGGTAAAGACTAAAGACACACACATTTGATATTATAAAAGCGATTTTGTTATTTATCAAAATATTTTCTGATAAATTAGTGCTAGATCTGGGAGAGAGCTTTATTTTTGTTACTTGGGATCAGAGACTCAGGGTAGCTAATATGAGAAGACTACATGAGGAGGAAAAGGGAACAAATTATGGACTGATTCTATTTTTAATGGTATATTTATTGGATTATGTTTTTTTGATGTCAGGCATATTCTCAGATACTTTTGTGTCTTTGGTACTGCTATCTGCATCAGTTCTTTAAGCAGTGAACCTCTGATTCTTACCCCACGTTTTGGGATTGGTTTTCTTTTAGTTAATGATAAAAAATCTTACTTCTGTTTAAATATAAATTCTATATTTTGAGGGTGAATTTGGTTCATAATTACTGGTCGATAATAATCTTAATTATCTTCTCATTGCATCATTGAAAAGTGGTTCATAATTACTATGCATTGTTGAAAACTGGTAGGGGCATTCATAATCCAAAGGCATCTTTCGGCATGCAAATTTGCCAAAAGGATAACTGAAAGTATTTTTCTTTTGATTCTCTGGAGCTATGTAAATCTGGTTATGACCAAAATAACCATAAAAAAAAAACAATATTATGCATAACAAACCTGTAATTCTTTCCAATATTTGGTCAATAAAGAAAGTGGAAAATGATTTCTCTTGATTGCATCATTTAATTTTCTGTAGTCAATGAACATACATCATCATCTAATTGTTTTGTTCGGAATGAGTTCATTGTAATTATTTTTAACCACACTGATTCCTCTCTTTATTGGTACAAACTGCACAGTTCTAACCTTGACAACATGTTTTTACTACATTCTTCACTGTTGGGGTTGAACATGTAGTTTGTAGTTGCCTTTCATAAAACTTCTGTGTAGGTTTTCCATCCAATAGCATCTTTGTGGCCCTTCAAAACTCTAAGCAGCTTTCCTTCTTCCAAGTCACTTAAAAATATACCGAGTATAACATGAAGATTTTTTTTTTCCCCATGAAAGATAAATTTAAGTGACTAGGAATCTATTTCAATTCTACTTTAGGTGGCTCCTCCTTCACTGAAGGAGAATTATCGTCAAGGTTTAAATGATCATAGCAAGGTGTGGACACTAGTGGTTGAGCTTCACGAAGTTGTTACAGACTTCAAGATCATGACACTCAGTTTCTTCCACACATTATTGTTAACCAAATAAGCTTCCAATGCAGTACCATAAGATGATACTTTAATTTGAAAGAAGTATTTACTCATTTGTCCATAGCTTTCACTCTAAAACATTGTTGAGTTTAAAGAAAAATAACAATAAATTGATGAGGACAAAAATTAGTGGTTGGGTTGAAAGCCCAAAAATGTGAGTAATGTATGTGTTCATTGTGCAGAAAAATAAAATGTTCAAAAACTAGTCCAAAGCTTTCTTGACAGCACTTATTCCCTTCTTTGGCCCGTAATTAAGTGTTCAACTCTCTAAACAAGCAATTACTTTTCTCTTATGACCATAACCCATGTGACTAACTTTAAATCAAGGAGAAAAATATGTTTCACAAGTAAAAAGGTATGTTCAGATTAGGTTTAAGCAAAGTGAAAAAAGGTGGATCACCAAACTTATGCACCAAAAGGGAAAAAGAGGAAAAAGTCAAAGATTGAATCACTCTAACTTGTTGAAATTACCATCTTCTAACTGCATATTTTTGGGCAAGAAAAAAAAAAAAATAGAAGTTGTTTTACTCTGTTATAAATCAAAGGTCACAATTGAAATTTGGAGCCAAGAATGGATCAATAGTTCAAAATTTTGAAGTGAAAGAAAAAAAGAAAAAAGAGAAGCAACTAGGTAAAAATTCAAGCCAACTCTATTATCCATGAAATCATTGCTGTTGTCTCATATCTTTTCCGCGTCTCTGATATGATTTATGGAAAAGAAGAACAAAATCAAAGATGTTCAACCAAACTCAAGTTTTGGAAGCTATAAGAGTAAACGGCTAAAAATTGAAGTAAGTAGAGTTAGCACACTGTTTGGGTCTTCATAGCTTTCTAGCTATACCTTCTTCTCCTTCATGATTTTACATTGAATTTTCTATTCTTCAGTTTTATCCTTCTTTGTCTTTTTAATCAATGGAAAAACGCAAATATGTAAGATATTAGTCAAAGCCTTGAGAGAAAATGCAAAGAAAGTAATCATGGAGAAAAGTCAGAAAATTATTTCGATCTCTTTTGTATGTATCGTTTTGTATTTATGATACTGAGAGGATTCTCATTAAGTTGGGTGAGCACTTAGATGTTGAAAGTCTAAGAAAGAATCTAGCTAAATCAAGCTTAGCTAGAAGTTTGGTTTGTCCTTGATAGGATTAAGTTGAATAATTGGAAATTGATGTTTGTATGTCTTTGAAAAGATAGTAAAAATTCTACTACAGTTGTGGTGGAAACTAGATGTAAGTCACATTCTACATGGTGGTTAAACCTGATACATGACTTTGTCATTTACTCTTCTCTGTTCTGTTTCTGTTTTCTTTTGATATGAAACAAAATAAAATTGTCTCCCACATAATCAATCTCGCAGACGTGATAGCAACTCAGTGTATTCAAAAGTAACTTGTTTGCTTTGTTACCGATCAATCGTCAAGAGACAACTAAATTGTGCTTGCATAACCAATATTATAGACTTAACAAATTTAAAATCTAGTTTGAAGTTAAAGGGTATAAATTTAAAAGAGGCCATAAATCCAATCCCCTCACCCTCTCTAGGCCATTAAAAATCTTCAATTGATATCAAGATCTAGGTCTCAAGAAATCAAGTTTCACAGCTTGAAACAAAGATCAATGGCCAACAACATGGGTGCAAATATTGTGGTGTACATACTCACTGAGGGTCAGTCCAACAACAGACCTTCCATCTTTAGAAGTACAAAATCATTTTAAAAAATTTGCCATCAAGATCTATTTGTCGTCATGTTTGCAAAGAACATACTAATTAAAAATCTGATAAACATATTCACAACATCATTCAAAATGCTTAATCAAAATAAACTACGTTAAACTTAGTTTAAAAAATTACATTATACGTTGAAATCAAATAAAACCAAAGAGGCAAGTGTACATTCTAACTTCACGAACATTTAGCAATATATATTACTATATGTATAATTTTATTCGTACGCAAATAAAAAATCATCCATAAGTCATTTAAAATGATCTCATATTTAATTTTTTTAATAATAATAATAATAATACTACTACTACTACTACTACTACTACTTTAACACAATAAAATATAATATACATTATAACGGATAATATAATATAGTTAATTTCACTGACTATGCATAAAATAAAGAACTACTAGAATGATAGAGAATTAATTATTTAATTACACAGACATTTAGCAATATGCCTATTTGAACAGAATACCTTAAACTATGTGAAGTATATGTATTCAAGCTTGAGCATCACTAATTTACTAAATTCAATTCCAATTCAAAACTAACAGCACAACATCACATCATTACAGCATTAGAACTCACAAAAGTCTAATAACCTAATCTAATCCTATCTTAACCACATAAATTCACTAAACAAAAAATTATTTCTAACTAAATTATTATACTAATTAACAACTAAAACATAAATTAATCGTAACCTTAACGAAAACAAAAACAGAAATTTATTTACCAGAGAATGCAGATACAAAGGTGGACGGGAGAATATTGGTGGTGGCCGGTGCTATTGGTGGCGGCTGGCAGAATTGGATGGCGGCGAGAGGGAGAGGGACTGCTGGAGGGGATGCGGCGGCAGGGCCGATGGAGCGGCAGGGAGGGAGAAGGTTAGAGAGAGAGTAGAAGAAGAAAGGAGAGAGAGAGAGAGACTAATTGAGGAGGCGGTGGCGGGGTTGACGGAGCGGCAGCGAGGGAGAGGGTTAGAGAGAGAGAGACGGATTCGAAAAGAAGGGGGAGAACGTTCATGCTTCAAATTTAGGACAAAATTACCGTAAAAAAATCTGACGATAAATCATTGTAGGTCACTAAAATGCAGCGTTTCTACTAATTGAGTTTACTGGTAGGTTTATCCGACGGTAAATCCGATACTAACTTACGCACCTATTTTTGTTGCTTTCCTCTAATTATTACCGACAAATTTGCCGTCGAAAACATAAATCTGTCAGTAATAATTTAACCTGACAAATTCGATATTTTTACTGCCAGTAAATCTGTCATTATTTTGCGACGCTAAATTTGACGATAAATTCGACGGTCATTTTTATTATAGTGCTTGTTAGTCTCAAGCTTCCTTTCAACCTATCTCGTATTAATTATTAGCCTTCTATTCCCTTCGATACAAGCTCAAAGCCCCAGCTTTCTTCTTTTTCCTTGGAGTCAAAGCTCATCTTTGCCCTTCACGACTAATGTTATGATCGAGTTGAGCTATTCTTTGGTCTGGCCAACATTCTTCAAAGTTTACCATGAGACTTTAGGGTCTAGTCTCGATTCCTTCTTTAATTTCATTCTTGGTCTAAAGTTGAACTTTGCTTCAACAAGTACAAAATCATTTTAACATTGTTTTTCGTATGGATGTTGAAAAAATTTCATAATCAATTTTTTTTTTAAGTAAACTTTTTTCATATGTTCATAAAAAAATACTTTGTTATTCCTAAGACTTACAAGTAAGGTGACTGGGTTATGAGAAAAGTTAACTGAATTATGATAGCGATGATAAGTAACGCAAGGATGAAAGGTGCTAGCGCTAGTGAAGGGAAGGCGATAATAGTGGTAAAAGGGAATGCAACGGTTAGGTATGAGGAAAGCAAGGTAGAACATGATTAGGAAAAGGAAGAATAGATGATTTAAGCTTTAAGGTTTTTTTTTCCTCTTCATTTCGAGTTTTGTTTGACTTTTTTTTCCTTTTCAGAACCTAAAACGATGCCATTTTGTTCATAATTTAGAAATTTGCTAATTTTTCAATTTTCATCTAGTTCTTTTATGAAGCAAGTTTTTCATTAAATCAAATTTTATTTTCAATCAATTCGTAGTTCGACTATCTGATTTTGACCAACTTTTAAAATTATGCACTAAATTTTGGTACCTACAAAATTGGACTAGCTCTATCTCTGCACGGATAATATAATTTAGAGTCTACAAAATTAAATTTTGGCCGTTGTAAAATTAGACTAGCTCAACCTCTCTCTCTCTCTCACACACACACACACTGGTGACTTATGAAGCACGGACACTTCATTGAGTTACCGTGTCGGTGTGTTGGACATAACACACATAGACACTCGTTTGACATGCTTGTCTTCGTGTCCAACCGTGTCCTATCCAAAAAAACAAAAAACATTGCCGGACACAGCCCAAACACAGCCTAGACACGCAGGACACGGCCCAAAAGTTAAACTTTAGTGATTTTTAGCTTTTACAAAAGTAAAACGGTAAAACCCTAAGTCCCTAACTTTTTCCCTTCCGCCGTCCCACTTTCTTTGGCACCACACTTTCTCCTCGTCACTGTTGGTCTACCATCACCTCTGGTCGTCGTCACTGTATGAGTGTTAGTCGTCAATCTCCACACCTTTGGTCGTCGCCACCACTTCCTCCGTGCTCGTCGTCGTTGCTCCCTGTTCACCGGTGGTCCCTGCCTGTCATTGCATCTTTGGTCGTCGTCTGTCTACTCCATTCCAAGTAAGAGAGAATAAAAGAAATGCATATTATATGGTTATTTTTAAAAATACTTATTGGTTTAATATTAATAAATATATTATATTATTAATATATGCATGTCTCCGTGTTAGACAACTTTTTAGAATTCGCGTGTTGTGTTATGTCCTATATCCGTGTTCGTATTTGTACTTTATAGTTGATGATTGATATTAATGGCTGATTTTAGTGTACACGTTACATAGTTAATACTTAATTAAAATCATGTGAACTTTTTGTATGATAAATATATATATCTATGCATAAAAAAAAAAAAAATTACCAAAGTAACGGTTGAAAAAAAATATATATATAAAAGAACTTCTGTTGAGAGGTATGTAGGATGGATTGAGGTGGACCTAGCCTAAGATTATTATAGGCAATATCCCAGACAAAGTCCTATTGGGACAGTGGCCCGCCATTGAGAAACTGTACCAAACAGTTTCCTAAACAAATTTCTGCCGTCACCCTTCAATTTCATTATCACATTATGCATTGAATCATGAGGACGGTGGGAAGACTGACCTAATAATTAGTAGCTCTTTTTAGTTAATTAAGAACCATGTTCTTTTAGTTGGAAAAGGACTTGCATTATTCTTAATTATAATTTATATATAATTAAGTTTGAACGAAAGAAACATTATTTAGTTTTTTGGTCGAACTAAATAGTACTCATAAATTATAGAGTCAAAATCTTATATATCCATTTATTTTGATTGTTTCAAGATTAATTATTAACTAGAATGAGACCCCGCGATGCGCAGGACAGTAAATTAATGATAGTATATAATAAATATTAAAAATTGTTATATTTTGTAGAAATAAATTAAATATGTGTAAATTGAAGTTAAATTTAAAAGGTGTTTTATTTTAAATAATTTGTAGTACAAAAGATTTGAATATTAGAGTTGTACAAAGTGACATTTTTATTTGGTGGTTTGATTTTTGTATTTGTTTTAGTTGATGGACTTAGTCATCTTATGTGGCGCTCATCCTCTTTTTTTTTTGTTGGTTGTTAGAGTTGGTGCTTTCTTCTTTTTGTCGTAGGTTTTTGCGAAGACATGTTCTTTATGAATTGTTGAGTTTGATGCACTTTCTATTGTGTTATTTGGTTTCATCTTTGTATGCATATTCTTCTTTCGAAGATGTGTCTTGAATTTGTATGGTTTTCTTTCTCCTTAATCTCTTGATGGGGTGGTGCTTCAATGTCATTATTTTTTTGAAATGTCATTAGATTTGAAGCAGTTGTGCCCAATAAATTTTTTGCGTCGCCATCAAATAGTACAAAAGTTGTTGTAACACTTTGATCTAAAACCTTTAATTGAATTCTGAACCTAAAATAAGTATTGGGCTAGCAACTAATAATTTGATAGATGAGATTATGAAAAGTATATAGAGTTATCTTATTGTTGGATATTGTGGTGTTTGATTACATGTGTCACAAATGTAGTTGTTTCTTTTTTTTTTATATGCTTTCATCTGACACTTTTTACATTTAACATAGTTCCATCATAATTTGTCATCAATTTCGTTTATAGTTGCTAAAATTGTGAAGATTTTTTTCTATTCCAATATTCAATTTATGTTATCATTAGGTATATGGTATTTGAGTAAGTATGAATGTATGATGCATGTTGTGATTTTTTTTGTCATACCTGATCATCAGATTCTCATTGCAGTTCGAAAATAATTTTTTTGTGCTAAATTTGATGTTATGTGAATGAATAGTGATAAAAGACTTATATATGTAGTTTAAATGGTATGGAATTTAAATACTTATAACGTAAAATTATTATGATTAATAATATTATTATAACATTTGTAATATGTTTGTTAAGTTATTTATAAAAATTAATAAATTAATTGTTGCAGTTATAAATTTATTGTATTGTTTATAACGATAAGATATAATAAATATAGGAATATGAATTCAATGTATTTTTTTTTTTTTACCAAAGATAGGAGACTCGAACCCGCAACCTCTTAATTGAGTATGGGGAGACTATGCCATTTGAGCTATAACTCATTGGCATGAATTCAATGTATTTGGAGGTTACAAATTTATTGGATTCTATTTTTTAGTTTTTTTATTTATATCTAATATGAAAATGTATGTCTAATATCATATTTTTTGGTTTTGTTTTGATACTCTTTTAATAAATTTGTTTTTTGTTTAGTTTTCAAATATTCTTTTCAAAATTTATATTGGTAAAATAAAATAGAATTTGTTTTTAATAATAAGTAAAAACTACAATAATAGTTCTTTGTACCTAGTGTTACTTCTAAAAATTAAAATGATTATTTTTTTTAACCAAAGATACAGACACTTGAACTCGCGACCAATATGGGAGACTATGCTATTTGAGGTATAACTTATTGGCAAAAATTAAAATGATTATAATAAACATAATTATAATAATAAAATATAATTTTTATTTTTTAAACTTTTAATTTATAAATTAATTGTTGCGGTTATAAATTTATTGTATTGTTTATAACGGTAAGATATAATAAATATAGGAATATGAATTCAATGTATTTGGAAGTTACAAAGTTATTGGATTCTATTTTTTAGTTTTTTATTTGTATATTTTATTTTTTTTGCTGATTTAGAAATAATAGTTGATTTGGCAAGAATTGAGTGGTTCATTCTAAAATTATGCCAAGTAAGCAATATTACTGACATGGCATTAGTAGAAGAAAAGAAATGTCTCAAAAGTAATGTGGTGCATGCTTATGTATCTACTTTTATATATTAAGAATAGATTACCATATGTACATATTTTTAACATTTAACACTAACATACAAATGTGGTGTTTGTTTTTGTTGCTTATGCTATTCTCCAATCTGATAAATTAAGGATTAATTCGTCGTGGATCTGAGCTCCATTTAAGGGTCTATCGCTGGCTAATGGATTGCTGCATATACAAGGCAGAATTCAAACTCCCGACACTTGCTTAAACGGACGAGTAAGCTGACCACTCAACCAATCCAAGTTGGTTAATACAAATGTGTTGTAGAGGACGAAGGCAGCTACATAGACTTTTTTTTTATACGTGAGAGCTAACTTGGATCTTGTACTAACTTGAGGGTGGATAGTGGATTTTCAATCCTAAGTAATCCAACGAATTGATGGTAGTGGTGCCTGTCAAAAAGACTTCGACACTTAAGCAAGTAATAGTTTAAAAGGTATAAGAATTAGAAGTAAATAACATACATTAGGCGTATGATTAGACTGTTCACATAGAACTTCAGCGCTGAATTTAAATGTAGAATTGTTGTCATGCCATTGTCGATTATGAGCAGCATGTGGAAATCATATGCAAACATGATCTGAGTTCCATCAACTCGTTTTAGCAAATTGTTTGCTATACCTAAAATTGTCATATTGCCAATTGATTATGGGAGGCCGTTTTGAATGATCATGAATAGTGGTAGGATTGAGTGGTGGTGGCGGTGGATTGAGGATTGGAGAACGATGGAGTAAAATTTTAGAGTTGGGATTAAGTCAGGTTAAAAAAAAAATACCTTTTATGAATAAAAAATTATAAGTGTTTGCTACGGTACGATGATAAATTCATACGTACCGATACGTTAAAAATATGGACAAGTAGTAACAAGCCACATGGAATTTACACATCAGCATTTAAGTTTTTCTTTTTTAAATATATATTATATCACCACTTTTACTAATACATCTCTTTAATTAAATAAAAATAAAAATATATTTTTTATTTAATTTTATAAAAAGTCTTAAACATCATTTCTTTATTTGATTAGACAAAAAGGCCCTTTTAAATTAATCAAATTTTAAAATTCAATTAATCCTAATTTTATAGTTTCAAATAATTTAAACAACAAAACAAAAACATATTAAAAAAACAAAAAATCAAAACTGTTCTTCATCTGGGTTCAGAAACCCTTTCGTTAAATCACGCCTTTTTCAGTATTCTTCATCTTCTTTTCTCCTCTTCCTATTGTCTCTCTCTATTTCTCTCTCTCTCGCTGGAGCTCGATCTCTCTCATCTGTCTCACTGTGCGTCGCACGCAAGATCTCTCCCTCTCTCCTCTCTTGTCTCGCAATCAAGGTCATCGTCGCCTTCCTCCTGGTTCCAGAGAGCTCGCCTTCCTCCTAGTTTCGTCTTCCTCGCTGTCTTCTTTGCCGTCTTCCTCATTCTTCATCACTGTCGTCAGCTTCTCCCTTCCGGTAATATACAAATGTGTTGTAGAGGACGAAGGCAGCTACATAGACTTTTTTTTTATACGTGAGAGCTAACTTGGATCTTGTACTAACTTGAGGGTGGATGGTGGATTTTCAATCCTAAGTAATCCAACGAATTGATGGTAGTGGTGCCTGTCAAAAAGACTTCGACACTTAAGCAAGTAATAGTTTAAAAGGTATAAGAATTAGAAGTAAATAACATACATTAGGCGTATGATTAGACTGTTCACATAGAACTTCAGCGCTGAATTTAAATGTAGAATTGTTGTCATGCCATTGTCGATTATGAGCAGCATGTGGAAATCATATGCAAACATGATCTGAGTTCCATCAACTCGTTTTAGCAAATTGTTTGCTATACCTAAAATTGTCATATTGCCAATTGATTATGGGAGGCCGTTTTGAATGATCATGAATAGTGGTAGGATTGAGTGGTGGTGGCGGTGGATTGAGGATTGGAGAACGATGGAGTAAAATTTTAGAGTTGGGATTAAGTCAGGTTAAAAAAAAAATACCTTTTATGAATAAAAAATTATAAGTGTTTGCTACGGTACGATGATAAATTCATACGTACCGATACGTTAAAAATATGGACAAGTAGTAACAAGCCACATGGAATTTACACATCAGCATTTAAGTTTTTCTTTTTTAAATATATATTATATCACCACTTTTACTAATACATCTCTTTAATTAAATAAAAATAAAAATATATTTTTTATTTAATTTTATAAAAAGTCTTAAACATCATTTCTTTATTTGATTAGACAAAAAGGCCCTTTTAAATTAATCAAATTTTAAAATTCAATTAATCCTAATTTTATAGTTTCAAATAATTTAAACAACAAAACAAAAACATATTAAAAAAACAAAAAATCAAAACTGTTCTTCATCTGGGTTCAGAAACCCTTTCGTTAAATCACGCCTTTTTCAGTATTCTTCATCTTCTTTTCTCCTCTTCCTATTGTCTCTCTCTATTTCTCTCTCTCTCGCTGGAGCTCGATCTCTCTCATCTGTCTCACTGTGCGTCGCACGCAAGATCTCTCCCTCTCTCCTCTCTTGTCTGCTCGCAATCGAGGTCATCGTCGCGTCATAGAGCATCGCCATCTTGTGCGTTCCAGAGAGCGTCGCCTTCCTCCTGGTTCTAGAGAGCTCGCCTTCCTCCTGGTTCTGTCTTCCTTGCTGTCTTCTTTGCCGTCTTCCTCATTCTTCATCACTGTCGTCAGCCTCTCCCTTCCGGTAATTCCCTCCTATGATTTCTGTAATTTGAATTATTATAGCATTGGTGTGATTTTTGTAATTAGGGTAATTTGGTTTGATTTATGTGATTTGATATTAGTTGATGTTAATTTTGACAAATTGTTGAATTCTTATTTTATTTGCATATGTTTCTGAAACTGTGAATGCAATTTTTTCAATAAAAAACTTAATTTAGATGACAATAGTTTCATTTTTCAAATGTTGCATAGGGTCTTAATGCACATCTAATTTCTCAAATTCTAAGTGATGCACTGCAAGATGCCACTTAGCTATTTTTAATTATGAACAAAATCTCTGAAAAAAAACAAAATTTCTAAAAATTTTGGTACTAATAAAATCCACCTGAACAGGACAAAAACTGTCCATATATTTTAACTGCATCCAATCTTTGGTTTCACTTTGAGTGCTCAAAAGTCTATTACTAAGATAAAGATCTTATTTTAAATGACATTATTCTTAAGATGGATTATGAAAATACTTCATTGTGCTTGTAATAGGATACATTACAAGTGAGCCTCCAACTTTTAGTAATCTGAAATCGTTAGTGAGAAGATTCAATGTGAGTTTTAAGAGAAGGATATGCATATGACTTTAGCCATGCAACATTTTTTTTAATGAAAATGACAATAGTTAAATTCAACAATATCCGGTTCATAAATCACACAATTTCCGTTTCAAGTTCAAATAATAAGGCCAAAACACTTAACCATGTGAATGAAAAGTTAAAAAATATAATATATACTACTAGCGTGCAAATGATGCGATGAACTATATTGGAAAACACAAACTATAATAATCCACGTGGTTGTTCTACTAATTGATCGTTTAACAAAATTGGAAAATATCTATGACATCAATATTTTAGAATGAGAAAAGCAAGCAACAGCGATAGACTTTTGAGAACAATGCCGTCTGAAATAACAACTTTACCTTAGTAATAGATTTTTGAGCACTCAAGTAAGCCACATCATCTTTCACCTCTGCAGTAACACTAAGGGTCGGATGCAGTTAAAATATATGGACAGTTTTGTCCTGTTCAGGTGGATTTTATTAGTACCAAAATTTTTAGAGATTTTATTTTTTTCAGAGATTTTGTTCATGATTAAAAATAGCTAAGTGGCATCTTACAGTGCATCACTTAGAATTTGTGAAATTAGATGTGTATTAAGACACTATGCAGCATTTGAAAAATGACACTATTGTGATCTAAATTAAGTTTTCTATTAAAAAAATTGCACTCACAGTTTCAGAAACATATGCAGATAAAATAAGAATTCAACAATTTGTCAAAATTAACAACAACTAATATCAAATCACATAAATCAAACTAAATTATCCTAATTACAAAAATCACACGAATGCTATAATAATTCAAATCACAGAAATCATAGAGAGGGAATTACCGGAAGGGAGATGCTGACAACAGTGATGAAGAATGATAAGACTTTTTATAAAATTAAATAAAAAATATATATTTATTTTTATTTAATTAAAGGAGTGTATTAGTAAAAGTAGTGATATAATATATATTTAAAAAAGAAAAAATTAAATGCTGATGTGGATAATAAATTTCATGTGGCTTATTATTATTACTTGTCCATATTTTAAATATATCGGTACGTATAAATTTATCATCGTACCATAGCAAACATCAAAATTATATTATTTCACTTTTTATAGATAAATTTATTAATATATTAAAATTTTGTAAATGAAAATAATAATTTATTTTAATACTTAATTGAAAAATAAAATTAAAATTTGAATAAATTTTGCTAATCTGATTAGAATACGATTATTAGAAATACACATTGTGTTCACGTACTCTCCGAAAGAGTATTATTTATGGCTGAATGTGATGTAACTTTGGTTTAACGAGAGGTTAGTCCTTAATAGTTTTAAATTAAATTCAATATTTTTAATTCTGTGCTACTAAAATCTATATATAGTATTTTTTTTATGGTTCATAAATCTAGATTTAAGAGTCAAATTATTTTGTTTAATTTTTTAATTTATTATTCATTCTTGACTATTTCATAGAATAAGAATGTATTCTTTATTTTTCATCAAAGTTGATCCTTTTAAGTTACAAGTTATAATTTTTTATGATATATATATATTTTTAATTTTTACCATTCTATTATTCTTTTGATAATTTGATTATTGTTATTACTCAAATTTATTATTTTTTTCGTTTAGCGTTACAACGCGATTATTCCTTACCACAATTATTTACAATGCACCACATCTATCAAACATCACATCGAGTTGTATACATTGATTCGAGGTATAATAAAATGGATGTAAGAGTTTAACGAAGGGATATATAGTAAACTCTATTTTACTAAAAAATGGTTGGATCTACTCATATATTATGACCAACCTAATGAAAAGTGGGTAAATGTAGTTTTCTTAGGAGGAGCTCGATTTTTTTATTGAGCAATAGTTTTCAATCATTCCCTCCATGCTTTCTATAACTAGAAAATTTTCAAAGTGAGCATATAATGAGATTGAGTTTTCTCATCAATTTAGGTTTAGTTTTTAAAGAATTGTGTTAGGTTTGAAGATGTAATTTTAAATATTGGTACTGTATTTACATTTTCTTTTTTTAAACTTTTCGTAATAAAAAATAATTTTATAACATTTTGTGATTTTTTTTTTCTAAAATTACCAATCTTCTTGTGCGTCATTGCAATGTCAATGGTGAGAATAAAGATCAATTTAGTTTCTCGCTATGGCTATTCTATACCTTGTTGTAGTACATGGATAGCGGATGATGAAGCTTATTTAACAAGGGATTGGTCTAAATTAGTACGAATTCTAAATATTCAAGCTGATGACATTATTTTAGTTGGTTGTTGTTATAAGAATAATTCTAATCTATATGTGTCTAAGGTCTAGAATATAGTTTAAATATTATTTAAAGATTTAGTTTCAATATTAGCATTTAATTAGATTAGTTTTCAATCTGTTGAGTTAAAAAATTAACTAAATTAATTAATGATGACAAACATTATTTTATTGGACAAATTATCTAATAAATATTAATTATTTGTGATTAAGTGTTGCAGGCTAAAATGAATTGTTGCAACAGTCCAATATAAAAGCAAACAGCCCAAGTGGATGAAAACTAGAAACAAGGCTGGTGGGCTATAATATAAATAGAAGCCCAAAGAAAAACAATGCAAGAGATCAGGCGGGCCAAGCAAATCAAGACCCGATCCAAGCCCGATTTGATTTCAGCAAATCCCTCCATCTTGCTTCCAAAACAATGTTCATTTTTCTCTGTCTCAGTCAAATCACAAAAGTAAGAGAAAGTGCTTAGTTCTTAAGCTATTCACAGAAGAAGAAAGAAAGAGAAGGATAGGCAAGAAAGGTTGAGGTCAAATCAGCAAGTTCAAACCAAATCAAGCTTAGGCAAAGGTTAAAGGTAAACCATTTCCTATTGCATGAATACTGCGTTCTTCTCTTCTCAACTCTCTGTCCTTCCGAAAATGGGTTACAAGGAAAAGTTGATTTCTGCCCTAATCTGCTGTGTATCTACGGTCACAAGTAAGTCTTAGGGAGCAAGTAGCTTCTCAATGGCCAAGATCTGGGTTTACCATTGAGGATATCTGTTTTCTGCTTTTCTATGGTTTTTGGTCAACAAAAAAAGGTCAGAGCACAGTTTCCTTTATGAAGATTAATGGGAAAAAGGTGAGATGGTAGGTTGTTGAAGCGCATTGCTCAAAGTTTGACCTAGAAAGAAGAACCCAGCAACATGCAAGGAGATAAAAAAAGATTTTTGTTCATTCAGAAGACAAGGAGAGATAACCCAGTGTATTGAGGTTTTGTTCTGTGAAGAAGTTTTGTGAAGAAGTTCTTCTACTTGGACAGTGTTTTCTTTCAAAGAAGCATTCCGCCAAAAATGAAGAACTGAATCAGAGACATGCAAATATGGTTTATCACATAGCAAAGAGGCTGTTGTAGAGTCAATCTTCTTCATGTTTTACAGATTGTTATTTACTTTTCTATGTTTATCTTTCTGTAATTTCTTGAGTGAAAAGGCATATTGAGAGAGCTCAAGTAAAAGCCAATGAGTGAAAAAAGGCTGAGTGATACACTTGAGAGAAAAGTCTAGTGTTATTTTCAGATTTCTTTAGGTAAGTCTGTGTCTTGTATCTTGTACCTGTGAGGTATCCCTTTCTTAGTTGGGTTAGCACTAAGAGTGAAGAGTTAGGTATTAGCATACCGAATGTCAAGTTAGGTTATAACTTGAGTGTGAGAGGATTGTGTCAATCCTGTGGAATTGGTGTATGTAATACTTTAACTATAGTAGAAATTCCACCACTGTTGTGGTGGAGACTGGACGTAAGTTGCATAGCACAAGGCAACCGAACCAGGATACATGATGGTGTAAACTCTTCTACTTTCTGCTCTATTCTGTTTTCTGATATTCATGAGACAAAAATAAATTATCTCATAAATTTTCGCTGCTGAGTTCAAACAGAATCAGAATTGCAAGATTATTTAAAAGAGGTTATTTCAGTAACTTAAAGAGAGACATAGATTCAACCCCCCTTCTCTAAGCCTACTACAACCTTCAATTGGTATCAAGAGCTAAGGTCTCAAGAATCAAGCTTAACCGCTTGGAGCAAAGATCCAATGGCGAACAACTTGGGCATAACCACAGTTGTCTACAACCTCACTGAAAGCCAGTCAAACAATAGGCCTCATTTCTTCAACGGGAAGAACTATGCCTACTGGAAAGAGAGGATGAGGATCTTCATCAAATCCATTGACTACAACATATGGAAGATTGTTATGAGCGGTCCCAAGATTCCAACAAAAACAAGTGCTGATGGAGTGGTGACTCCAAAAGAAGAAGCTGAATGAAATGAGGACGACAAGAAGAAGATGGAGCTGAATGCTAAAGCCATCAACCTTCTTTACTGTGCTATCAGCTTTGAAGAGTACCGAATAGTGTCTAGATGCAAGACAGCCAAAGAAATCTGGAAAAAACTCCACGTTACACACGAAGGTACTAAATAGGTCAAAGAAATGAGAATTAATATGCTGCGAAAAGAATACGAGAAGTTCAACATGAAGGATGGAGAAAGCATTGATGAAGCATTTGAGAGATTCTCAATCATAATCAACAACCTTGATGCTATGGGTACAAACTACTCAGAACAAACCCTAGTGAGAAAAATCCTTAGAAGCCTCACAAAAGAATGGAAAACCACTGCCACTGTCCTAACCGAGAGCAACAACCTAAGCCCTATAACCTATGATGAGCTGAGAGGAAAACTCCTTGCCTATGAAACAACACACACAAACCCGAACTCAAAGAAAAAGGGAATATCCCTCAAGTCAAAAATAGAACCAAAAGAGAGTGAGTCTAGTGATGGTATTTCAGATGATGAGCTTATGCTTTTTTGCTAGGAGATTTAGAAGGATGATGAAGAACAAGGGAAAATACAAAGGTTCAAGCTCAAAGGAACACAAGATGGACTTGAGCAAGGTGACATGTCATCATTGCAAGGAGGCTGGACACTTCAAGCTAAACTGTCCAAAGCTCAAAAAGGAGGACAAAGAAAAGAAGGAAAAGAAGAGAGTACACATGGCAGTTTGGGAGGATCTTGAGAACGACTCCAATGAGGAAGAAGACTCTGAAGGTGAAGATAAAGACTGTTTCATAGCTGGAAACAATAATCTTGATGAGGTAAATTTCTATGATCTGTCCATAGATGATTTACATGCGATTATTGATGATCTTACTCTAAACACCTCAAAATTGCTAGATAAGTACAATGGGTGCAGATCTGAAAGAGATGTGTTAAAAGTTGAAAATAATTTTTTAAAAGAAAAAGTAAAGGAAACTGAATGTGCTTTGGACATTACTGAAGAAAACAGATTTCTAAAATCTGAACTTGAAAAATTAAAAGGGAAGCACATTGTGGATCCTTCTCATGAGTTAATTGCTGAAAATGAAAGACTAAATAATATGATTAAAAGGCTGAATAGTGACTTAGCAAAATTTGCTCAAAGCTCAAGTAGCTTGGACAAATTACTTGCAAGCCAAAGACCATTATTTGAAAAATCTGGTTTAGGTTATATAGCCAAGGAAAGTACAGTTTTAAATGATTCCTCTATGAAATTTGTGGCTTCTTCATCAAATACTAAATCCACAACAAACAAATCTAGTATTGGATATGTTTCAACATTTAAAAAAAATTGATGAAGTATACACAAGTGAAATTGAGCCTTCACCAAGAACCGAACCTAGTTCAAACAGGCCAGGTTTGGGGTACATTTCGAAAAATGAGGTTGCTTTCAAGAAACCACCATTTTATAACGTAACAAAACCTCATATTCGAAAAGTCTAAAGGTTCAAAAAAATTCTGGTGAAAATACTTTTGCAAAGAGGAACAAGTCTAACAAAAGTCAAATTGTCAAAAGAAATGCACTTCTTCCAAAAACCAGAAAATTTCAACCCTTTAATCATTTCCAGCAAAATAACTCACTTCAATTTCAGTGATATACATCAGAAAATCAGTGTGTTAATTGAAAAAAATTTGGTTACTCATATGCACAATGTTTCATTGAAAAGAGAGTTGTGGAAAACAAAATTTACAATATTGTTTGTGATTTCAATGCACTTGAGCAACCAAGGTGGATTAACTTCAAAGGATCCAAATTAATTTGGATACCTAAGGTTACTTGAAGTTTTTCATGCAGATTTGCCTAGCATCCAAAACAAAAGGGATATGTGGTATGTGGATAGTGGATGCTCAAGGCACATGACTGGAAGGTTAACTTACTTCGTCAAACTAAACAAGTATGATGGAGGTTTTGTGACCTTTGGAGATGATGGTAAAGGTAAAATTATTGCAGTTGGAAAAGTAGGTAATGAACAATCTACTTTCATTGATGATGTATTTTTGGTATGTGGTTTAAAGCACAATCTTTTGAGTATAAGTCAATTGTGTGACTTAGGATATTTAGTGACTTTCAAAAGACTTGAATGTTGTATTGAAAATGAAAAGACAAATGAAGTGCTTTTTGTTGCCAAGCGTTGTAATAATGTGTATGGACTTATCCTTGATGAACTAAAGGATCAAAATGTAGCTTGTTTTCATTCTAAAGAATCTGAAAAGTGGCTATGGTACAAGAGATTAGGTCATGTAAGTATATTTCAAATAAACAAACTTGTAAAGAAAGAGTTAGTAAGAGGTCTTCCTTTGATAAAGTTTGACAAAGACATCACTTGTGATGCTTGCCAAATGGAAAAACAAACAAAATGTTCATTTAAACCAAAGGAAGACATCTCTACTAAAAGGCCACTTGAGTTGCTACACATTGATTTATTTGGTCCAACAAGAACTCAAAGCCTAGGTGGTAAACATTATAGTTTAGTGATTGTGGATGACTATACTAGGTTTGGTTGGATTTTATTTCTTGCACACAAAAATGAAGTCTTTTCGGCATTTGAACCTTTTTGCAAGAAAATTCAAAATGAAAAGGATTCTAAGATCTCTTCTATAAGAAGTGATCATAGAACTGAATTTGAAAACAATTTATTTGAATCCTTTTGTGAGGAACTTGGAATATCTCACAACTTCTCTTGTCCAAGGACACCACAACAAAATGGTGTGGTAGAAATAAGAAATAGAAGCTTACAAGAAATGAGAAGAGCTATGCTTTGTGAGAGAAATGTTCCAAAATTCCTTTGGGCTGAAGCGGTTAATACAGTTTGTCACATTTTGAACAGAACTATCATAAGGAAATTTTTGAAGAAAACCCCATATGAACTTTGGAAAGGTTACCCACCAAACTTGGACTACTTGTACATCTTTGGATGTAAATGTTTTGTTCTTAATAACAAGGATAATTTGGGTAAATTTGATCCAAAGGCGTATGAATGCTTGTTTGTAGGATACTCCACAAATAGTAAAGCATATAGAGTTTATCATCAAGATGCTAGGATTATTGAGGAGTCCATACATGTTATATTTTTGTGATACTAACTTGGTGCAAAGTGTTTTAGAAGACTGTGATGTAGGAAATCAAGCTCAAAAGGATGATGAATCTGTGCAAAATCATGAAAATGGAAATTCTGTTCAAGCTGAACAAGAAACTACAGTTGCTGAAAATTCAAGAGACAATTCCATTTTGTCTCATGAATCTGAAGGAAATCCTAAAGCCAGCAGCACCCAGAATCTTTTGGTATCTGAATCTGCCTCCAAGTCCACCAGACCTCGTGAATGGAGATTCTTGAAGAATTATCCTGAGGAATTTGTTATTGGGGACGTCTCTCATGGGGTTAGAACTCGGTCTTCATCAAGAAAGGCAAATGAAGGATCAAAAACTGCCGTTCTCTCTCAAATGGAGCCTTAAAATGTCAAGGAAGCCCTTGGTGACCCTTCTTGGGTAAAGGCAATGGAAGATAAGCTCCAAGAGTTTGAGAAGAGCCAAGTTTGGACATTGGTTCCTAGGCCAAATGAAAAGAAAGTGACCGGAACCAAGTGGATTTTTCGAAACAAGCTAGGAGAGGATGGTAGCATTGCAAGAAACAAGGCAAGGCTAGTTGCACAAGGATATGACTAAGAAGAAGGAATAGACTTTGATGAATTCTTTGCCCCTGTTGCCCGAATGGAAGCCATAAGACTTCTCTTAGCTTATGCTGCATTTTGTGGTTTTAAATTATACCAAATGGATATGAAATGTGTATTTTTAAATGGTGTGATAGATAGGGAAGTGTATGTGGAGCAGCCACCAGGTTTTGAAAATAAAGAGTTTTCCAACCATGTTTTCAAATTATCTAAAGCTCTCTATGGTTTGAGACAAGCTCCTAGAGCTTGGTATGAGAGACTCATCACATTTCTTTTGAAAAATAGTTTTCAAAGAGGCACCACAGATACTACCCTCTTTATAAAAAATTCGAATGATTCTTTCATTCTAGTCCAAATATATGTTGATGACATTATATTTGGATCAGCAAATGAATCCCTTTGCACTGAATTTGGAAAACTCATGACAAGTGAATTTGACATGAGTATGATGGGTGAACTTAATTTTTTCCTTCGGCTACAAATTAAAGAAACTGAAAATGGTATTTTCATTCATCAAGAGAAGTATGCCAAGGAACTAGTTAAGAAATTTGGTATGGAAAATGCCAAATCCATGAGAACTCCCATGCACCGTAATTCAAAATTAGATAAGGGAGAAACTGAGAAAAATGTTGATGAGACTAGGTATGGAGGAATGATTGGTTCTCTTATGTACTTAACTTCCTCTAGACCCAATATTGTGCAAAGTGTTGGCTTGTGTGTTTCAGTTTCTGTCCAAAAAGGGTTTTCTTTTAATTTTATTTTAACTTTAAGTTCAATAAAGATTTTTTAAATTCTGAACTGATTTCCTTTTATTTTAAAATAAAATAAAATCTTTCTCTTTTGTGATGTCAAGTCTTTTCAAGTCATATCAAAAGGTGATGCAGCTGCATGGTTTAAGAAACTTTTCTTTGGGTATGGTTACCAACACTCCTTCTCTTCCCTCCATAACTCCTTGACGTCGGGTTTTCTACCAGTAAAGAAATTCATAAAAACGTCTAACATGGAGTTCATAAATTAAATTGAGAAAGTAAATAAAAATAAAGAACCTGGGATTGAGAGTCACTCCTAAAACTAAGAGAAATCCTAAATCCTAATCCTATGAGAGAGGAGAGAACCTCTCTCTCTAAAAACTACATCTACTCCTAAAATTATGAATATGAGAGCCTTCTTATGAATGGATGCAGTCCCCCACTTTATAGCCTCTAATCTGTGTTTTTTGGGCCGCAAACTGGGTCAGAAACAGTCCAGAATTCGCTGGTTTCGAATTTTGCCACGCTGGATTTCCGTCACTGCGATGCGGCCACATGGATCACACAGTCGCGTCGCCTAGCGTCAGGAAAACTATAATATATTATATATCAAATCGAAGCCCCGGACGTTAGCTTTCCAACGCAACTGAAACCGCATCGTTTGGACCTTTGTAGCTAAAGTTATAGCCGTTTGAGTGCGAAGAGGTCAGGCTGGACAGCTTAGCAATTTCTCCAACTTCTTGTATTCCTTCCACTTTTACATACTTTCTTCTCATCCTCCAAGCCATTCCTGCCTTATAATATCTGAAAATACTTAACACAAATATCAAGGCATCTAATGGTAATAAGAGAGGATTAATAATAAGAAAATATAAGATCAAAGAAGCATGTTTTCAATCAAAACACATAATTATGAAGGAAATATAAAACCATGCAAATAGTATGAATAAGTGGGCAAAGAGTTAATAAAAACCACTCAATTGAGTACAAGATAAACCATAAAATAGTGGTTTATCAACCTCCCCACACTTAAACAATAGCATGTCCTTATGCTAAGCTCAAGAGAAGCTATAAAGAAATAAAGATGAATGGTAAAATGCAACCTATTTCATATGAATGCAACTATATGCAGAATGTTTCTACCTACTTGGTTTAAAAGTAAACAAATTCTCCAAGAATAAATATGAACTAGATTTCACTAATTCAAATCATACAATAAAAAGCAAGTAAACTTGTAAGAAGATAGCTCATGAAAGCAGGGAACATAGAATCAAGCACTGAACCCTCACTGGTAGTGTATATCACTCTAACTCTCAAGTGTTTAGGGTCAATCACTCTACTCTTCTCTAGTCATGCTTCCTAAATTTTGTTCTTCATCTAACCAATCAACATTATTTAATGCACCAATGCAAACATCATGAGGTCTTTTCAAGGTTGTAATGGGGTTGAGGTAAAGGTAAGGATATATGTATGGCCAAGTGAGCTATAATATGAATCTTCAATTAACCTAAGCTCTCACCTAATATACATATACTTTATATAATTCTAATTCATGCCTAGCTACCCAAAAATTCCCACTTTTGTATAATTTCCATACTCATGTACCAAATTTTTGATATTTCTTTACTTTTGTCACATGTGCATTGATATTTTCATTAACTTAGCATTGGGACAATTTAATAAACATAACTTATCAATGCACATGGATTTTTCTATTTTGGTTTTTCATGAGTAGGTTCCCAAATTCTCAATATTTAAATAAATTAAAAATATGATACATTCCCTTATTAACCCATGTTCCCACAGTTTCCCCATACTTAATTAACACACTATCTTAAGCTAACCAAATATTCAATTGGGATAATTAATTTGTTTTCCGCTTAAGGCTAGTTATGTGGTAAAATATAGAATAAATAGAGATTAAAAGGCTCAAAGTGGCTGACAAGGGTGATTTAAAGGGTAGGCTTATTTGGAATAAGTGAGCTAAAATCAAATAATGGCCTCAATCATATGCAAGCATGTAAATACACTAAATAATGGACATATAGAATGGAACAAAGCAAAGATTACAGTCATAGAGAAGTAAACACACAAGAATAAAATATTTATGGTTAAATAATGTAACCATATAAATAAGCTCAAATCTCACAGGTTGTGTATTCTTTGGCTCAAAAACTATGTTCCAAATACAACTTCAAGCAAGTTTTAACATAAAAAAAATAATTTTTTTTCAATTTAAATTAGTGAAAATTTTCAAAAATAGAGTCCTAAAAAGAAATTTATTACTTTAACCAAGTAGTAAATAAATGCATAAAATCAAATAAATATGCAAATGCAATAATGAACAAACAAATAAAACATTGGTGTTGAAAGAGGAAGTAACTAACCCATGGAGATCGGTATCGACCTCCCCACACTTAAAGATTGCACCGTCCTCAGTGCATGCTGAGATGTGCAGGTGGACGGGTTGTTTCAACTGACGCTTTTCTCATCAAGGAATGTGCGTAGGAACTTGTTTGTCTCTCCTATGTAAATGTCTTCCGGTTCTCTTCCTGGTGGCCATCTTGAAAGAAAAAGGGAAGGAAAGTAACCCAAAGCAAAGATAGAAAACAAATAAAACATGGGTTGGTTAATGCCAAAAGTGAGGGTCTCAATTACATGGTAGCTACAATATGCAAGTGAGAAAATAATAGAAGTACATGGCATACTAGTGGTGCAAAATGTTACAACAATGAGGGAGAGAGTGTGGGTAAGGAGAGATAATATATATTCATATCAATGTAAAAGTAATACATGTATAAAAGATTCGCATTGATATAAATAATATTACCTATTCAAAATAAAACAAGTCACTAAGCACCAAGAAAATACCAGAAAAGATGTAACAGTTGAATAAGAATATTTGAACACCAATAATAAATTTAGAAAAAATAAAAAATATGCAATGAATGAGAGTATGCAATTAAATAAAATAAAATGAAAGTGAAAAAGAATGAGAAGTAGAAAAAGAAAGTGAGAAAGGAGAGAGAAGGGAGATTTAGGATTAGAGAAGAAAAGATAAGAAAATTGGCACTAATCTGGATAGGTTGTGCGACGCTGGCGACGCGATCGCGTGGGTGACGCGGTCGCGTGATGCGCGATATGGTTGGGTGACGCGGACGCGTGGGGCACGCGATCGCGTGACTCGATTACTGCTAGTGGCACGAGTGCAGCCTCGCGGTCGCACAACTTTCTGTTCAAAGCTCAGTATTGCCAAAATCCAGGGTGACGCGGTCGCGTGGTCGACGCGATCGCGCGGGTGGCCTTTTTCTTAAAATGACGCGGCCGCGTGGGGCACGCGTTCGCGTGGGAGGGCTTGGGCTTCCAGCACGAGTCCAGCCCAACTCCAGCTCAACTTTCTGCCATACACCCTTTTTACGCCGATTTCAGGTCACGCGGTCGCGTGGGAGGCCATTATTCCCAGGTGACGCGGTCGCGTGGGGTGATTTGTGCCATTGGCACGCCTCCAGTGCTGCTCCTGCGAAACTCTCTGTTCGTTTTTATTTTTCTCCCCTCTCCTTGCGACGCGGACGCGTCGCTGATGCGGTCGCGTCGCGTGCTCGCTTTTTTTTTTTCGAAAAGATGCAAAATGCAGTGTTAATAAGAATGTTATGCAAAAATTCAGGTTCAATATAACAAAATAATATAAAATTCAAAAACAAATAAAACTAAATAAAATTGAAAAAGGACGATCATACCATGGTGGGTTGTCTCCCACCTAGCACTTTTAGTTAGAGTCCTTAAGTTGGACATTTGATGAGCTTCCTGTTATGGTGGCTTGTGCTTGTACTGATCCAGGAATCCCCACCAATGTTTGTATCTCCAGTAACCTCCGGGGTCCCAAACTTTACTTTTACACCCGTTTTTGTCTCGATCTGCATTTTTCCAGCCGGGTGAAAGGTGATCTGAATTCTCACTACAGTGACCAAACAGCTTCCTAGACCCATTCAGTTGAGCTTTATACCAACCTTTGCGTTTGAACTTAAAGCTTCCAACCATGATGAACCTTGCGGGACAATTCTTACCACTGGCCATCTTCCTCTTACTCTTAATGCCACAAAGAGCTTTAAGTTGACCATCCGTCTCCAGTAGCCCATATTCAAGTGGGATTAGAAAGCTATGGGATATGAATTTTGCCCACTTGAATGTTGTGAAGGATGATGGCAACTTAGGGGGAGGTATTTTTAATGAAATTGCAAGCTCCACTCCCTTGTGCTCTTTTCTGATAACTATCACCTCTTTGCAAGCTTCTTCAATTTCAACCTCTTCCTCTTGGTAGCTCTCTTTCAATTCAATCTCCTCTTCATTGCTTTCCAAGGGCATGGGAGGTTGTGCTTCTTCTTCTTGAATCTCCATCTCTTGATCAACCTCTTCCAAGTCTTCAACTATGATATGCTTTGGAGGTTGTACACCCTCCTTAGCATCAATTACAACCGTCTTGGAAGGAGGCTCTATGTCTTGACTTTCCCATGGAGGTTCTGCATCTCCTAAGTCTTCAACCACTTCTTCTTCTTCTTGAACAATGACAGTTTCTTCTACTTGTTCTAGTATGAATTCATTCTCTATCTTGTCCACTGGGGTTTCTGGTATCTCCTTCATGCTATGCTCTTCACTAGACTGTCCACATGGGGCTGTGGCTGATCCTTGTGTATTTAAGCGTCTAGAAGCCCATTGAATTAATACTTGCCCCAGTTGTTGAACGGTTGCCTGACATCGATCCACTGTTTCCTTGAGACGATCATTTGCCTCTTGATGCACTCGGCTTTCATAAATAGGATCATAGTGCTCTTGGATTGATGGATATGGAGATGGTGAATATTGAAGTGGTGGTTCTTGTGAGTAATTGGGTTGGAATTGGGGTGGTTCTATATATGGTTCATATGGCTCATAAGGTGGTTGGTATGGTGGTTGAGGGTTAGGGTCATATGGAGGTGAATGGCGGAAACGGGCTTGTGAGTTTGATGGTCCAAATTTATGTTGAGGAGAGGGTTCATAGGCATATGGTGGTGGTTGTTGATAATCAAAAGAGTGCTCACCATAGCCATTGCCTTGATATGCATCACAGAATGGTTGTTGATAGTCTATTGGAGGTGGTTGTTGCCATGACGGTTGATTAAATCCTTGTGGCTCCTCCCATCTTTGATTCTTCCAACCTTGATGCCTGTTCTCATTATAGTTTCCATTCCTAACAACAACATTGGAATCAAACTTGAAGCGAGAGGGGTGAGAATTCATAGTAGCTAATAAAAAATTAAAAACAAAAATAAAAATAAATTTAAATTAAAAGGTTATTTAAATTTTTAAAAATTAAATTTTGAAATTTTGAATTTTAAATTTTTGAATTTTGAATTTTTGAAATTTGAAATTTGAAAATTTTTAAATTTGAATTTTGAAAAAAAATTTAAATTTGAATTTTTAAATTTGATTTTTGAAATAAGATAAGATAAAATAAAAATTTTAAAATAAAAAAAAACCAATAACCTCTTAACTTAAGAAAAGCAAAAATAAAAATAAAAATAAAAACAAATAAACAAGCAAAAATAAAATATTTACAATAACCAATAATAAGGCACACGTTTACAATTCCCCGACAACGGCGCCATTTTGACGTCGGGTTTTCTACCAGTAAAGAAATTCATAAAAACGGTCGCGTTGTAGATATAGTCTCTAAACCGAAAAAAATCCCTTCGTACAAACGTTTTGGTTGTCACAAGTAACAAACTCCTTTAAAATTGATAACCGAGTATTCAAACCTCGGGTCGTCTTCTCAAGGAATTGCAGGGAGGTATGTTCTTATTATTGGTTATGGAGATTGTAAATTTGGGGGTTTGAGAAATTTGGAGTCTGGGCAATGTGTACAGGTATATTTAAATGACAAATTAAATAAATTAACAATAATAAAATCTCTTGGCAAGGTATGGAGAACTGGAGGTCCTATCCTAGTTATCCTTATCAATTGTGATGAGAATTGGATTCTTCCCCCACCTTATTAACCTCTAACTATGAAGGTAAGTTAAGTGGACAAATTAATTCCAATTTTCAATCAGCAATGAGTTTGATAACTCAAGAGTTACCAATGTCTCAACCAAAGCCAAAAGGGAAGTAAGTCTACTTGAATAAAAATAATTTGGATACACAAAGGGCAGTGATAAATTAAAGAGAGCAATCATAAGTCTGAAAATACCTCAAATTATATTAAATAAAGAAATCAATTCTAACATGGAGTTCATAAATTAAATTGAGAAAGTAAATAAAAATAAAGAACCTGGGATTGAAAGTCACTCCTAAAACTAAGAGAAATCCTAAATCCTAATCCTAAGAGAGAGGAGAGAACCTCTCTCTCTAAAAACTACATCTACTCCTAAAATTATGAATATGAGAGCCTTCTTATGAATGGATGCAGTCCCCCACTTTATAGCCTCTAATCTGTGTTTTCTGGACCGCAAACTGGGTCAGAAAGAGTCCAGAATTCGCTGGTTTCGAATTTTGCCACGCTGGATTTCCGTCACTGCGATGCGGCCGCATGAATCACGCGGTCGCATCGCCTAGCGTCAGGAAAACTATAACATATTATATATCAAATCGAAGCCCCGGACGTTAGCTTTCCAACGCAACTGGAACCGCATCGTTTGGACCTCTGTAGCTAAAGATATAGCCATTTGAGTGCGAAGAGGTCAGGCTGGACAGCTTAGCAATTTCTCCAACTTCTTGTATTCCTTCTACTTTTGCATGCTTTCTTCTCATTCTCCAAGCCATTCCTGCCTTATAATATATGAAAACACTTAACACACATATCAAGGTATCTAATGATAATAAGAGAGGATTAATAATAAGCAAATATAAGATCAAAGAAGCATGTTTTCAATCAAAACACATAATTAGGAAGGAAATATAAAACCATGCAAATAGTATGAATAAGTGGGCAAAGAGTTAATAAAAACCACTCAATTGAGTACAAGATAAACCATAAAATAGTGGTTTATCACTCCTCCTCAAACCTTTCAGTTTCTTCCCACTCTCTTTACTGCTTTTCTTCCCTAAAAAATCTGAAACAAACCAAATGAGGAAGAAAACCGTAGCTCACAAGCCTCCTCGTGAAAAGGTCTACAAGCTTCCTACAAAACCCTCAACTCGCTCCCAAGACAGAACATTCACTCCATCTCCTTCTTCTCCTACCTCACCTCCTCGAAGTGATCCAATGGCTCGCACTAAAAATCCCTCTAGGGTTCCATCTTCAGCCAAGCCAATGCCTCCTCAGAAGGAACCACCATCCAAACCTGGGTCGTCGAAGCCTAGCACATCAAAAGGGAAGTGACCAGGACCAGCAGCACCCGAACCAGCCTCTGAGCGCACACAACCAAAGTCTAGGTCTGTTCCATTACGTTCTCAGCGAGGTAAAACTCGAGTTCCTCTTAAATCTGTTAAAGAACCTGACATTGATCCTTTTGCTCATAAATCCCACTTTATGACATCTCATTCCAACTACAATCCTTATAGATTTAGGTCTGCCATGAATAATGACTTTTATGATGGAGTTATTAAGTACCGTACCCTGTGTCCCTCTTTTCTTGCTGATTTACCCACTTTGAAAAAGAAAGGCTTTCCTTTTGTTGAAAACTTGGAATTTCTGGACTGGAATCATCTTTTTAACATAAAAAAGCCTGTTTATCCTCTTTTGGTCAAAGAGTTTTATGCCAACATGACATATCATGAAGGCACTGTTCACTCATATGTAAAGGGCTGAGACATAGTTTTAAATAATGAAACTATCAGTGATTCATTGAAGTATAATGATGTTGGGCCTTGTGCTTATGTTTCTGTTAAGTGAGATAGATGAAGGAGTTGGTGTTTCTTACAATGATGCTTTGGCTTATATTTGTTAACATGTCTCCTTGATTGATGGTATTACACCCACTCACAAAGTCCTAGGATATGAACGTGCTCAGTTGCACCGAATCATCAATCACATCATACTTCCTCAAAGTGGTTCATATCAAAGGGTTTCCTACATTGACACTCTTGTTTTATATGCCCTTCTCACCAAAACAGAAATTTCATTTGCATATTTGATGGTTAGATACATGTTTGACTCTGTTAGGAGTGAAAAAGACAAAGCACTTCCTTATGGCATGTTTCTAACTTGCATATTTGAGTATTTTGGTGTTGACTTGACCAATGAGGATTATGACAATAGACATTCATATCTAAAGGGAGGTGGTGCAGTGAAACAGCAAAAAGGACCTACTCGATCTGAAAGAGTGGTTCTAGATGATGATGATGAAGAGTTCATTCCTGAGGAATCTCCTCCTCCTTCCACCGAGGGAACTTCCATCTCTACTGGCAAAAAATATGCTCTGCTGAATGTTGTCAAGGATGTTGTTCAGGAGTTTGTCTCCCAATCTAATCACATGATTGCCATGAGCAAGGAGCAAAGAAAGCTAGCCAGCAAACATGAGAATTTCCTCTGAAAATCAAGGGATAGAGTGGATGTGTTTATGAAGTTCATTGATAATCTTAACCAAGATGAAGATCCTGCCACTGATGTTGAAGAGGAAGCTGATTCGGAGGAAAATGGTTCTGATGCCTAGTTTTGTCTCATGAAATACCTGCTGTTTGCTCTTGTTTTATCTCATAAAAACTGTTTCTTTTGTTCCTTTTGAACTAGTTTTTTTTTGTTGTCTTGGATGATTGTAATATCTTAACAACTGCAACACTTAATTTTAATTTATTGGGTCTTTTGAACTCTGCACTAACAATTTCCTGCAGGATTTAAGGTGATGTTTTGATTAAGTTTGCCTATTTTTCACCCTTGATGACAAAAGGGGGAGTAATAGCGCATGATGAAGTAGTAGAATTGTGTATATACTTGATCAATCTGGCATGAGTTTGGAAACTTGCTTTATGATATGTTGCTATTTTAATCTTGACCCTGAAGTTTTAATGCTCTATTTTGACTCAAGTATGATCTGTCATGAGCTATTAAAAACTATCACTGTCTGCTGCATCTTTGGTTTGTATATGGTATTTATTTGGTTCCAAATAAGCATATATAAACAGGAAAGAAGACAAGAGCATAAATCCAGGGGGAGCTACTCTTGAAAAGGAAAGGGGGAGCAACATAAAAGCAAGTAAACTCATTCAAAGGAAAGTTTCTTAATCTTACTCAAATTCATTTCCTTTGATTTTTGTTTTAAATATGTTTATCATCAAGTGGGAGATTGTTGAGTTAAGAAATTAACTAAATTAATTAATGATGTCAAACATTATTTTATTGGACAAATTATCTAAAAAATGTTAATTATTTGTGATTAAGTGTTGCAGGCTAAAATGAATTGTTGCAACAACTCAATATAAAAGCAAGCAGCCCAAGTGGATGAAAACTAGAAACAGGGCTGGTGGGTTATAATATAAATAGAAGCCCAAAGAAAAACAAAGCAAGAGATCAGGCGGGCCAAGCAAATCAAGACTTGATCCAAGCCCGATTTGATTTCAGCAAATCCTTCCATCTTGCTTCCAAAGCAATGTTCATTTTTCTTTGTCTCAGTCAAATCACAGAAGTAAGAGAAAGTGCTTAGTTCTTAAGCTATTCACAGAAGAAGAAAGAAAGAGAAGGATAGGCAAGAAAGGTTGAGGTCAAATCAGCAAGTTCAAACCAAATCAAGCTTAGGCAAAGGTTAAAGGTAAACCATTTCCTATTGCATGAATACTGCGTTCTTCTCTTCTTCTCAACTCTCTGCCATTCCGAAAATGGGTTACAAGGAAAAGTTGATTTCTGCCCTAATTTGCTGTGTATCTAAGGTCATAAGTAAGTCTTAGGGAGCAAGTATCTTCTCAATGGCCAAGATCTGGGTTTACCATTGAGGATATCTGTTTTCTGATTTTCTATGGTTTTTGGTCAACAAGAAAAGATCAGAGCACAATTTCCTTTCTGAGGATTAATGGGAAAAAGGTGAGATAGTGGGTTGGTGAAGCACACTGCTCAAAGTTTGACCTAGGAAGAAGAACCCAGCAACATGCAAGGAGATAAAAGAAGATTTTTGTTCATTCAGAAGACAAGGAGAGATAACCCAGTGTATTGAGGTTTTGTTCTGTGAAGAAGTTCTGTGAAGAAGTTCCTCTACTTGGACAGTATTTTCTTTCAAAGAAGCATTTCGCCAAAAATGAAGAACTGAATCAGAGACATGCAAATCTGGTTTATCACATAGCAAAGAGGCTGTTGTAGAGTCAATCTCCTTCATGTTTTACAGATTGTTATTTACTTTTCTATGTTTATTTTTCTGTAATTTCTTGAGTGAAAAGGCATATCGAGAGAGCTCAAGTAAAAGCCAATGAGTGGAAAAAGGCTGAGTGATACACTTGAGAGAAAAGCCTAGTGTTATTTTTAGATTTCTTTAGGTAAGTCTGTGTCTTGTATCTTGTACCTGTGAGGTATCCCTTTCTTAGTTGGGTTAGCACTAAGAGTGAAGAGTTAGGTATTAGCATAGCCAACGTCAAGTTAGGTTATAACTTGAGTGTGAGAGGATTGTGTCAATCCTGTGGAATTGGTGTATGTAATACTTTAACTATAGTGGAAATTCCACCACTGTTGTGGTGGAGACTGGACGTAGGTTGCATTGCACAAAGCAACCGAACCAAGATACATGATGGTGTAAGCTCTTCCCTTTTCTGCTCTGTTCTGTTTTTTGATATTCATGAGACAAAAATAAATTGTCTCATAAATTTTCACTGCTGAGTTCAAACAGAATCAAAATTGCAAGATTATTTAAAAGAGGTTATTTCAGTAACTTAAAGAAAGGCATAGATTCAACCTCCCTGGTGCACGAAATTGTGATTCACACTTTTCACAACTCCGCACAACTAACCAGCAAGTGCACTGGGTCGTCCAAGTAATACCTTACGTGAGTAAGGGTCGATCCCACGTAGATTGTCGGCTTGAAGCAAGCTTTGGTCATCTTGTAAATCTTAGTCAGGCAGATTCAAATGGTTATGAGGTTTGATAATTAAAAAATAAATAAAACATAAAATAAAATAAAGATACTTATGTGATTCATTGGTGGGAATTTCAGATAAGCGTTTGGAGATGCTTTGTTGCTTCTAAACCTCTGCTTTCTATTGCCTTCTTCCAATCATGCATGCTCCCTTCCATGGCAAGCTGTATGATCCTCTCGGATGAAAAATACCAGGTATGATCTCTGCACAGCTAATCAACTGTCAGATTTCTCGTCTTGGATGAAAAATACCAGGTACAGCTACCGCACGGCTAATCATCTATCAGTTCTCACTAGCGTCGGAATAGGAGCCTTATCCTTTTGCACACTGTCACTGCATCCAACATTCGCAAGTTTGAATCTCGTCACAGTCATCCCTTCCCAGATCCTACTCGGAATACCACAGATAAGGTTTAGACTTTCCGGATCTCAGGAATGGCTGCTGGTATGCGAAATTGTTACTCAGGTTGTGAATTATTGTTCGAAATTGATTCCCTGGCGATGGCACCAAAAACGGATGCACAGAACCATGGTCTAAACATATCTTCACAACTTCGCATAACTAACCAGCAAGTGCACTGGGTCGTCCAAGTAATAAACCTTACGTGAGTAAGGGTCGATCCCACGGAGATTGTTGGTATGAAGCAAGCTATGGTCACCTTGTAAATCTCAGTCAGGCGGATATAAAATAGTTATGGAGTTTTCGAAATTAATACTAAAATAAGGATAGAAATACTTATGTAAATCATTGGTGAGAATTTCAGATAAGCGTATGGAGATGCATTCATTCCTCTGAACCTCTGCTTTCCTGCTGTCTTCATCCAATCAGTCTTACTCCTTTCTATGGCTGGCTTTATGCAAGGGCATCACCGTTGTCAGTGGCTACATCTCCTCCTCTTGTGAAAATGGTCCAAATGCTCTGTCACAGCACGGCTAATCAGCTGTTGGTCTCGATCATACTGGAATAGGATTCACCCTCCTTTTGCGTCTGTCACTACGCCCAGCACTCGCGAGTTTGAAGTTCGTCATAGTCATTCAATCCCAGAGTCCTACTCGGAATACCACAGATAAGGTTTAGACTTTCCAGACTCTCATGAATGCCGCCATCAATCTAGCTTACACCACGAAGATTCTGATTAAGAGATCCAAGAGATACTCATTCAATCGAAGGTAGAACGGAAGTGGTTGTCAGGCACGCGTTCATAGGGAATGATGATGATTGTCACGTTCATCACATTCAGGTTGAAGTACGGATGAATATCTTAGAAGCAGAATAAGTTGAATTGAATAGAAAAATAGTAGTACTTTCCATTAATCTTTGAGGAACAGCAGAGCTTCACACCTTAATCTATGGAGTGCAGAAACTCTACCGTTTGAAAATACATAAGTGATGAAGGTCCAGGCATGGCCGAATGGCCAGCCCCTCTGATCTAAGAACCAGGCGTCCAAAGATGATCAAAGGATCAAAAGATAATCCAAAGATGTCTAATACAATAGTAAAAAGTCCTATTTATACTAAACTAGTTACTAGGGTTTAAGAAGTAAGTAATTGATGCATAAATCCACTTCCGAGGCCCACTTGGTGTGTGCTTGGGCTAAGCTTGAATGTTACACGTGCAGAGGCTCTTTCTGGAGTTGAACGCCAGGTTGTAACGTATTTCTGGCGTTCAACTCTGGTTTGTGACTTGTTTCTGGCGTTTAACTCCAGACAGCAGCATAGAACTGGCATTCAACGCCCTTTTACGTCGTCTAAACTTGGTCAAAGTATGGACTATTATATATTTCTGGAAAGCCCTGGATGTATACTTTCCAACGCAATTGAAAGCGTGCCATTTTGAGTTCTGTAGCTCCAGAAAATCCACTTTGAGTACAGGGAGGTCAGAATCCAACAGCATCAGCAGTCCTTCTTCTACCTCTGAATCTGATTTTTGCTCAAGTCCCTCAATTTCAGCCAGAAAATACCTGAAATCACAGAAAAACACACAAACTCATAGTAAAGTCTAGAAATGTGAATTTAACATAAAAACTAATGAAAACATCGCTAAAAGTAACCAGATTCTACTAAAAACATACTAAAAATAGTGCCAAAAAGCGTATAAATTATCCGCTCATCAGCTGCCAATTGGTTCTAGCCTATACCACGAAGATCCTAATCTCACGGACTCGGTCCGTGTATTAGAGACCCAAGAGAATATACTCTGGCTGTCGTCCAATGACTACGTTGAACATCATATAGACTGCTTGTGGTTGTCAGGCACGCGGATCTTGGCTAAGCGAGTAACGAAGGTAGTGGGTGATTGTCACGGGTCACCCCTTTATTCTGACTTAACTAAATTAAGTACGAGAGTATATCTTGGAGAAGAAGTAAGCATGAATTAAAAGAGAAACAATAGTACTTGCATTAATTCATGAAAAACAGCAGAGCTCCACACCTTAATCTATGAGGTGTAGAAACTCCACCATAGAAAATACATAAGAGAAGAAGGTCTAGGCATGGCCGAATGGCCAAGCTCTCCAAATGTGAAAAATGGCATAAGCTCTATAATACAATAGTAAAAAGTGCTATTTATACTAAACTAGTTACTAGGGATTACAGAAAATAAGTAACTAAGTGTAGATAGTGCAGAAATCCACTTCCGGGGCCCACTTGGTGTGTGCTTGGGCTGAGCATTGAAGCTTTCACGTGCATAGGCCACTCTTGGAGTTAAACGCCAGCTTGGGTGCCAGTTTGGGCGTTTAACTCCAGTTTTGGTACCAGTTTGGGCGTTTTACTCCAGAAAAAGGTCAATGGTGGGCGTTTGAATGCCAGTTTGGGCCATCAAATCTCGGACAAAGTATGGACTATTATATATAGCTGGAAATTCCAAGATGTCTACTTTCCAACGCAATTAAGAGAACGCCAATTGGGCTTCTTTAGCTCCAGAAAATCCACTTCGAGTGCAGGAGGGTCAGAATCCAACAGCATCTGCAGTCCTTTCTCAGCCTCTGAATCAGATTTTTGCTCAGGTCCCTCAATTTTAGCCAGAAGATACCTGAAATCACAGAAAAACACACAAACTCATAGTAAAGTCTAGAAATGTGATTTTTGCATAAAAACTAATAAAAATATAATAAAAAGTAACTAAAACATACTAAAAACTATGTAAAAACAATGCCAAAAAGGGTATAAATTATCCGCTCATCACAACACCAAACTTAAATTGTTGCTTGTCTCCAAGCAACTAAAAACAAAATAGGATAAAAAGAAGAGAATATACAATAAATTCCAAAATTATCAATGAAGATTAGTTTCAATTAGATGAGCGGGGCTAGTAGCCTTTTTGCTTTTGAACAGTTTTGGCATCTCACTTTATCCTTTGAAGTTCAGAATGATTGGCATCTATAAGAACTCAGAATTCAAATAGTGTTATTGATTTTCTTAATTCAGTATGTTGATTTTTGAACACAGCTACTTTATGAGTCTTGGCCGTGACCCTAAGCATTTTGTTTTCCAGTATTACCACCGGATACATAAATACCACAGACACATAACTGGGTGAACCTTTTCAGATTGTGACTCAGCTTTGCTAGAGTCCCCAGTTAGAGGTGCCCAGAGCTCTTAAGCACACTCTTTTTGCTTTAGACCACGACTTTAACCGCTCAATCTCAAGCTTTTCACTTGACACCTTCATGCCACAAGCACATGGTTAGGGACAGCTTGATTTAGCTGCTTAGGCCAAGATTTTATTCCTTTGGGCCCTCCTATCCATTAATGCTCAAAGCCTTGGATCCTTTTTTTACCCTTGCCTTTTGGTTTAAAGGGCTACTGGCTTTTTCTGCTTGCTTTTTCTTTTTCTTTCTTTATTTTTCGCAAGCTTTGTTTTTCACTGCTTTTTCTTGCTTCAAGAATTAATTTTATGATTTTTCAGATTATCAATAACATTTCTCTTTTTTTCATTATTCTTTCAAGAGCCAACAATTTTAACATTCATAAACTTCACTATAAAAAAATATGCACTGTTCAAGCATTCATTCAGAAAACAAAAAGTATTGCCACCACATCAAAATAATTAAACTATTTTCAAGATAGAATTCGAAGCTCATGTACTTCTTTTTCTTTTTCAGAAAATATTTTTCATTTAAGAAAGGTGAAGGATTCATGGAATTATTCATAGCTTTAAGACATAGACACTTAAACACTAATGATCATGTAATAAAGACAAAAACATAGACAAAACATAAAGCATAGAAACAAAAACAGAAAAATAAAATAAACAAGGAGATTAAAGAACGGGTCCACCTTAGTGAGGGCGGCTAGTTCTTCCTCTTGAAGATCCTATGGAGTGCTTGAGCTCCTCAATATTTCTTCCTTGCCTTTGTTGCTCCTTTCTCATGGCCTTTTGGTCCTCTCTGATTTCATGGAGGATGATGGAGTGCTCTTGGTGAGGTCCATGAGTGGGCTCTCTTGTTTGCTCCATCCTCTTTCTAGTGATGGGCTTTTGAGATGAATCTCTCCATCTCCCATGACTCGGAGTTGGAAGCAACTTCCTTCTCTTTCCTCTTTCTAGAGGTTTCTCCGGCCTTAGGTACCATTAATAGTTATGAAAAAACAAAAAGCAGAGCTTTTTTCACACCAAACTTAAAAGGTTTACTCGTCCTCGAGCAAAATAAGATAGAAGGGAGTAGAAGAAGAATGATGCAATTAATTTTTAAAACTTATTACTACATACAAGAAAAATTAAAAAGAGTTGAAAAGAATTTGAAAATATATGTAAGTTTTGAAAACGTTTTGGAAGGAATTGAAAAGAATTAAAAAAGAATTAAAAAGAATTGGAAAGATTATTAATTTTTGAAAATAGAAATTGAAAGATGAACGTTTAAAATATGTTTGATGCAAAAAATTATGAATTAAAACATGAAAAATTGAAAAAAATTCGAATTAGAAACAAAATTACCTCCCTTGTGTCATCCTGGCGTTAAAGGCCCAGAATGCTATCCATTCTGGCGTTTAACGCCCACTTGACTGCCTATTTGGGCATTTAACGCCCAGCCAGATACCTTGGCTGGCGTTAAACGCCAGGATTCCTTCTTTACTGGGCATTTTTCTGAACGCCTAGAATGCTGCCTACATGGGCGTTAAACGCCCATTCTGCTATCTTTACTGGCGTTTAAACGCCAGTAAGCTTTTCCTCCAGGGTGTGCTGTTTTTGATGCTGTTTTTGATTTCGCTTTATTTCTGCAGCTGTTTTTATGATTCCACATTATCATCAACCTAAAGAAAACATAACATGGCAATGGAAAACAAATGTCTATAAAAATAAATATAATTAAATAACATTGGGTTGCCTCCCAATAAGCACTTCTTTAATGTCAATAGCTTGACAGTGAGCTCTTTAGAGAGCTTCACAGAGACTCAGAGCATGATGGTGGCCTTCCAACACCAAACTTAGAAGTTGAGTATGGGGCTCTGTTTGACTCTGTATTGAGAGAAGCTTTTTATGCTTTCTCTCCATGATTACAGAAGAAGATCATTGAGCCTTAAACACAAGGTAGTCCTCATTCAATTAAAAGACTAACTCTCTTCTGTCCACATCAATCACAGCCCTTGCTGTGGCTAGGAAGGGCCTTCCAAGGATGATGGATTCATCCTCATCCTTCCTAGAGTCTAGGATTATGAAATCAGCAGGGATGTACAGGCCTTCAACCTTCACTAAGACATCCTCTACAACTCCATAAGCCCGTTTCCTTGATTTATCTGCCAATTCTAGTGAGAATTTAGCAGCTTGTACCTCAAAGATCCCTAGTTTCTCCATTACAGAGAGTGGCATGAGGTTTATTCCTGACCCCAGGTCACACAGAGCCTTCTCAAAGGTCATGGTGCCTATGGTACAAGGTATTAAGAACTTTTTATATTAATTTAAAAGAAAAGAAAAATATTTTTATTTTTATTTTAATTATCAGTTAGAATTCAAATTTATTAAAAGAAATAAAATAAAATTAGAATTTAAAATAATTAGTTAATTAAAAAGAATTTTGAAAAAGTTGTTAGTGGTTTTCAAAAATTAGAGAGAGAAAAGTAGTTAGGTGGTTTTGAAAAAGATAAGAAATAGTAAACTTTTAAAATTAAAACAAACAAGTGAAAACAAACACTTGAAAAATCCCACTTGACTTGTTTATTAATTGAAAAAGATTTGAAAATAAATTTTGAAAAGATGAGAGGTTAGAAAAAGATTTTGAAATTAAATTTTGAAAAAGATATGATTGAAATTTATTTTAAAAAAATTTGAAAAAGAAATTTAAAAAGATTTGATTTTGAAAATTAAGGTTGATGGCTTGACTAACAAGAAACTAAAAGATATGATTCTAGAATTTAAAGATTGAACCTTTCTTAACAGGAAAGTAACAAACTTGAAATTTTTTGAATCAAAAAATTAAATGTTAGCAATATTTTCAAAAATTATGAAATAAAATTAAGAAAAAGATTTTTGAAAAATTTAATTTGAAGAATTTTCGAAAAACAGGAAAGAAAAATGAAAAAGATTTGATTTTTAAAAAAGATTTGAAAAGATAGAGTTTTTAAATTGAAATTTTGGCTTGACTAACAAGAAACAACTAAATTTTAAAATTTTTTTACTAAGTCAACCCAAAATTTCGAAATTTATGAGTGAGATAAGGGAAAGATATTATTTTTTATTTTTTTTGAATTAATAAAGAAAGAGAAAAAATAACAAAATGACACAAGACATAAGAATTTAAGATCAAAACAAATAATGCATGCAAGAACACTTTGAATGTCAAGATGAACACCAAGAACACTTTGAATGTCAAGATGAACATCAAGAATATATTTTTGAACATTTTTGAGAAAAGAAAGATATGCAAGACACCAAACTTAGAAATTTTTAATGTTTAGATACTAATAATTCAAAAATGCAGATGAAAAATAACAAAAGACACAAAAAAAAGAAAATGTAAAGATCAAACAAAGAAAATCATCAAGAACAATTTGAAGATCAAAGAAGAACACATGATGAATTTTCAAAAATTCAAGAAAAATTAAAAACATGCAATTGACACAAAACCTAAAATTTGACACAAGACTCAAACAAGAAACACAATTTTTTTTTGGTTTTATGATTTTATTGATTTTTTTGTATTTTTTTCGAAAATAAAAATAAAAAACTTAAACATAAAATAAAATTACCTAATCTAAGCAACAAGATGAACCGTCAGTTGTCCAAACTCGAACAATCCCTGGCAACGGCGCCAAAAACTTGGTGCACGAAATTGTAATTCACACTTTTCACAACTCCGCACAACTAACCAGCAAGTGCACTGGGTCGTCCAAGTAATACCTTTTGTGAGTAAGGGTAGATCTCACGGAGATTGTCGGCTTGAAGTAAGCTATGGTCATCTTGTAAATCTTAGTCAGGCAGATTCAAATGGTTATGAGGTTTTGATAATTAAAAGATAAATAAAACATAAAATAAAATAAAGATACTTATGTGATTCATTGGTGGGAATTTCAGATAAGCGTTTGGAGATGCTTTGTTGCTTCTGAACCTCTGCTTTCTATTGCCTTCTTCCAATCATGCGTGCTCCCTTCCATGGCAAGCTGTATGATCCTCTCGGATGAAAAATACCAGGTACGATCTCTGCACAACTAATCAACTGTCAGATTTCTCGTCTCGGATGAAAAATACCAGGTACAGCTACCGCACGGCTAATCATCTGTCAGTTCTCACTAGCGTCGGAATAGGAGCCTTATCCTTTTGCACACTGTCACTGCGCCCAACATTCGCAAGTTTGAAACTCGTCACAGTCATCCCTTCCCAGATCCTACTCGGAATACCACAGACAAGGTTTAGACTTTCCGGATCTCAGGAATGGCTGCCAATTGGTTCTAGCCTATACCACGAAGATCCTAATCTCACGGACTCGGTCCGTGTATTAGAGACCCAAGAGAATATACTCCGGCTGTCGTCCAATGATTACGTTGAACATCATGTAGACCGCTTGTAGTTGTCAGGCACGCAGATCTTGGCTAAGCGAGTAACGAAGATAGTGGGTGATTGTCACGGGTCACCCCTTCATTCTGACTTAACTGAATTAAGTACGAGAGTGTATCTTAGAGAAGAAGTAAGCGTGAATTGAAAGAGAAATAATAGTACTTGCATTAATTCATGAAGAACAGCAGAGCTCCACACCTTAATCTATGAGGTGTAGAAACTCCACCGTAGAAAATACATAAGAGAAGAAGGTCTAGGCATGGCCGAATGGCCAGCCTCTCCAAATGTGAAAAATGGCATAAGCTCTCTAATATAATAGTAAAAAGTGCTATTTATACTAAACTAGTTACTAGAGATTATAGAAAATAAGTAACTAAGTACAGATAGTGCAGAAATCCACTTCTGGGGCCCACTTGGTATATGCTTGGGCTGAGCATTGAAGCTTTCACGTGCATAGGCCACTCTTGGAGTTAAACGCCAGCTTGGGTGCCATTTTGGGCGTTTAACTCCAGTTTTGGTGCCAGTTTGTGCGTTTTACTCTAGAAAAGGGTCAATGGTGGGCGTTTGAACACTAGTTTGGGCCATCAAATCTCGGAAAACATATGGACTATTATATATTGCTGGAAAGCCCAAGATGTCTACTTTCCAACGCAATTTAGAGAGCACCAATTTGGCTTCTGTAGCTCCAGAAAATCCACTTCGAGTGCAAGAGGGTCAGAATCCAACAGCATCTGCAGTCCTTTCTCAGCCTCTGAATCAAATTTTTGCTCAGGTCCCTCAATTTCAGCCAGAAAATATCTGAAATCACAGAAAAATACACAAACTCATAGTAAAGTCCAGAAATATGATCTTTTGCATAAAAACTAATAAAAATATAATAAAAAGTAACTAAAACATACTAAAAACTATGTAAAAATAATGCCAAAAAGGGTATAAATTATCCGCTCATCACCCCCCTTCTCTAAGCCTACTACAACCTTCAATTGGTATCAAGAGCTAAGGTCTCAAGAATCAAGCTTAACCGCTTGGAGCAAAGATCCAATAGCGAATAACTTGGGCACAACCACAGTTGCCTACAACCTTACTAAAGGCCAGTCAAACAATAGTCCTCCTTTCTTCAACGGGAAGAACTATGCCTACTAGAAAGAGAGGATGAGGATCTTCATCCAATCCATTGACTACAACTTATGGAAGATTGTTATGAGCGGTCCCAAGATTCCAACAAAAACAAGTGCTGATGGAGTGGTGACTCCAAAAGAAGAAGCTGAATGGAATGAGGACGACAAGAAGAAGATGGAGTTGAATGCTAAATCCATCAACCTTCTTCATTGTGCTATCAGCTTTGAAGAGTACCGAATGGTGTCTAGATGCAAGACAGCCAAAGAAATATGGGAACAACTCCAGGTTATACACGAAGGTACTAAACAGTTCAAAGAAACGAGGATTGATATGCTGCGAAAAGAATACGAGATGTTCAACATGAAGGATGGAGAAAGCATTGATGAAGCGTTTGAGAGATTCTCAATCATAATCAACAACCTTGATACTATGGATACAAACTACTCAGAACAAACCTTAGTGAGAAAACTCCTTAGAAGCCTCACAAAAGAATGGGAAACCACTGCCACTGTCCTAACCGAGAGCAACAACCTAAGCCCTATAACCTATGATGAGCTGAGAGAAAAACTCCTTCCATATGAAACCACACACACAAACCTGAACTCAAAGAAAAAGGGAATAGCCCTCAAGTCAAAAATAGAACCAAAAGAGAGTGAGTCTAGTGATGGTATTTCAGATGATGAGCTTATGTTTTTTGCTAGGAGATTTAGAAGGATGATGAAGAACAAGGGAAAATACAAAGGTTCAAGCTCAAAGGAACACAAGATGGACTTGAGCAAGGTGACGTGTCATCATTGCAAGGAGGCTGGACACTTCAAGCTAAACTGTCCAAAGCTCAAAAAGGAGGACAAAGGAAAGAAGGAAAAGAAGAGAGTACTCATGGCAGCTTGGGAGGATCTTGAGAACGACTCCAATGAGGAAGAAGACTCTGAAGGTGAAGATAAAGACTGTTTCATGGCTGGAAACAATAATCTTGATGAGGTAAATTTCTATGATCTGTCCATATATGATTTACATGCGATTATTGATGATCTTACTCTAAACATCTCAAAATTGCTAGATAAGTACAATGGGTGCAGATCTGAAAGAGATGTATTAAAAGTTGAAAATGATTTTTTAAAAGAAAAAGTAAAGGAAACTGAATGTACTTTGGACATTATTAAAGAAAACAGATTTCTAAAATCTAAACTTAAAAAATTAAAAGAAAAGCACATTGTGGATCCTTCTCATGAGTTAATTGCTGAAAATGAAAGACTAAATAATATGATTAAAAGGAAGAATAGTGACTTAGCAAAATTTTCTCGAAGCTCAAGTAGCTTGGACAAATTACTTGCAAGCCAAAGACCACTATTTGAAAAATCTGGTTTAGGTTATATAGCCAAGGAAAGTGCAGTTTTAAATGATTCCTCTATGAAATTTGTGGCTTCTTCATCAAATACTAAATCCACACCAAACAAATCTAGTATTGAATATGTTTCAACATTTAAAAAAAATTGATGAAGTATACGCAAGTGAAACTGAGCCTTCACCAAGAACCGAACCTAGTTCAAACAGGCCAGGTTTGGGGTACATTTCGAAAAATGAGGTTGCTTTCAAGAAAACATCATTTTATAACAAAATCTCATATTCGAAAAGTCCAAAGGTTCAAAAAAATTTCTGGTGAAAATGCTTTTGCAAAGAGGAACAAGTTTAACAAAAATCAATTTGTCAAAAGAAATGCACCTCTTCCAAAAACCAGAAAATTTCAACCCTATAATCATTTCCAACAAAATAACTCACTTCAATTTCAGCGATATACATAAGAAAATCAGTGTGTTAATTGCAAAAAATTTGGTTACTCATATGCACAATGTTTCATTGAAAAGAGAGTTGTGGGAAACAAAATTTATAATGTTGTTTGTGATTTCGATGCACTTGGGCAACCAAGGTGGATTAACTTCAAATGATCCAAATTATTTTGGATACCTAAGGTTACTTGAAGTTTTTCATGCAGATTTGCCTAGCATCCAAGAACAAAAGGGATATGTGGTACTTGGATAGTGGATGCTCATGGCACATGACTGGAAGGTCAACTTACTTCATTAAACTAAACAAGTATGATGGAGGTTTTGTGACCTTTGGAGCTGATGGTAAAGGTAAAATTATTGCAGTTAGAAAAGTAGGTAATGAACAATCTACTTTCATTGATGATGTATTTTTGGTATGTGGTTTAAAGCACAATGTTTTGAGTATAAGTCTGTTGTGTGACTTAGGATATTTAGTGACTTTCAAAAGACTTGAATGTTGTGTTGAATCTGAAAAGATAAATGAAGTGCTTTTTGTTGCCAAGTGTTGTAATAATGTGTATGGACTTACCCATGCATGTATGTTTCAAATAAACAAACTTGTAAAGAAAGAGTTAGTAAGATGTCTTCCTTTGAAAAAGTTTGACAAAGACATCACTTGTGATGCTTGCCAAATGGGAAAACAAACAAAATATTCATTTAAACCAAAGGAAGACATCTCTACTAAAAGGCCACTTGATTTGCTACACATTGATTTACTTGGTCCAACAAGAACTCAAAGCCTAGGTGGTAAACATTATGGTTTAGTGATTGTGGATGACTATACTAGGTTTGGTTGGGTTTTATTTCTTGTATACAAAAATGAAGCCTTTTCGGCATTTGAACCTTTTTGCAAGAAAATTCAAAATGAAAAGGATTTTAAGATCTCTTCTATAAGAAGTGATCATGGAACTGAATTTGAAAACAATTTATTTAAATCCTTTTGTGAGGAATTTGAAATATCTCACAACTTCTTTTGTCCAAGGACACCACAACAAAATGGTGTGGTGGAAAGAAGAAATAGAAGCTTACAAGAAATGACAAGAGCTATGCTTTGTGAAAGCAATGTTCCGAAATTCTTTTGGGCTGAAGCGGTTAATACAACTTGCCACATTTTGAACAGAACTATCATAAGGAAATTTTTGAAGAAAACCCTTTATGAACTTTGGAAAGGTTACACACCAAACTTGTCACCGCGCCGTTGCCGCCGCTAGGGGAGTTTCGTACGTCGCCGCCAGCTTCGTCAGATTTTCACCGTCGATCGTCGATTTGCCACGCCGGGGATAGAACTGCGAACGAGAGAGGAGGCACGCTGCCGTGTGGAGCCGCGAGTCCAGTTGCCATCACCGTCGCGAATGGCGTTGCCATTGCTGTCACGTCTAGCTACTACTACCACATGTTCCTTTGCCATTGCTAGAGGTGAGCTACCGGAACCCTCTGCCACCGGGAACCAACATCTGAGCTGCCCAGGAAACCACCATTGGAACCACTGCTGTGTTGGGTAAGCTCTCCCCTGTTTCTGCTTCCTGGTTCTGCCAATTTGTTTCTACCTTGGAGCTTGTCACTGAAATTGTTTGTATGGGATAAGGTGATTATTGTAAATTTTCTTGCAGCTGCCGTTGTTGGAATCACGGACCAAGGTAGAGGAGAAGGCCATTTTTCCCCGCTGCTGCTATAACCATCCTTACTACTGCCGCTGCTTCGTTTTGTTAATTCAGTGAGTATTTCATGCTTCGAAAACCCCTGCTTTAGCGTTTGGTTGTGTTTGGTTAAAGACCTTGAGGCTTGGTAATGTAGGTTTGAGTTTTGATGATTGCGTGTTGCATAAGTGTTGCGGAGGCTGCTGTGCCATTCCTTTTATTTCAGTAAGTGTTTTTATCTCGGAATCCTCGCCATTTGTTTTCAGTAATGAGTTCTAAGATTTCCGCGATATTGATGTGTTAGGAAGTAGTAACTAAGCTTATATGTGGCGTTGAGGCTGTTTCTACTATTGAGAAAAACAAGCGAAGCTGGGATTTCGGTTGTTGATTTCGGGTCGAGGCGGAAAGGACGCTGTGAGGCGCTTGGGCTGTGGTTTCGCGTGTCGAGGTAGGGGCTTTTTCCTAAAACTATGTCTTATATATCGGAATTATTACATATGGATACTGATGTGAGACAATGTCTATTTGGTGATTGTGTCAGTCTTATGTATTGTTTGGTTGCCTTGAATGATTATGAACGTTTGTTTGACTGGATTGTTGTACGGCTTTGTGAAACAGAATATTTTTGAAGTTGATTCTTTTAAAGATTTGAGATCGAGTTTAATCCGTTGGGAATCTCATTGAGTTGAGTTGATTTTCTTGATAATGTGAAAAATAGAATACTCCTTTGGATTCAGCTTGGTTTGCTTTAATTAATTTAGTTTGATAAAGGATTTGATTTGGAAACGGTTTCCTTGAGATATGAAAATGAGATGACTGTTGGATTTAGCTTGCTTTTGAATTGATTTTTGGATTTTAGACTGTTGAAAAGGATTGTGAAACGGTTTAGTTGGGACTCGAACCGGGTGGCAAAGTCCAAGTCTTAGGGGAGGTGCTGCCGAAATTTCTATAAAACTCCTAGACTTTGTTTGAAAAGTTATTTAGAAAGGTTTGAATTTAGGAAATTGTATTATTTGATTTATTAAGAAAATATTTATGTTTTCGAGCTTAATTTATTTAAGTAAACCATATGTCTCGAGTTTGATTTATTTAGAAATGAACTATTTTACCATTTGAATCACTGAAAGAGAGTATTATGTTCTAATATTGGTTTTAATATAAAGAGGGCTTTTGCTTTTGGTTAGACTTAAAGGTTTCGTTCAAAGAAGCTTTTAGTGATTTTAAAGGAAATTGGACTTTGACTGAATAATTGCGTTTGTGACATTTTGGAAGAAATTAGAGAATTAGTTTTAAGGAGGAACCTGAAAGTGATTTTGATTTAAAAGAATCGGTTCTGTTTCAAGTGAATTGACTTTGGATTGGGTTGGGACTTGTGACTTTATACGATCTGGTTTTATAATAAACCCTGTTTTTATTTGTGAAATGGGGATTTTAAAGCCAAGGCTGGAAAGAATTGATTTTCGATTTCAAAGTAAATTGAATTGAGAAAAAGTGATTTATAGCTTGAATGATGATTTTATGAGTTTGATGATGTTGGATGGTGGAAGTGCTTTATGTTATGAGCCGGAATGGCTGTATATAATAATGAATTATGGCTGATTGTGAAATATGTTATGAGCCGGAATGGCTGTATATGAGTATGAATGATTTTGAGATGATAAAGTGATTGTTGCACTTCCAATTATCCGAGATACGAGTTTTTCTGGGTGAAAGCAGTGGCTAGCCACCACGTGCTCCAGGTTGAGACTCGATACTCTGCTGACCCTATGTCGTAAGTGTGGCCAGGCACTGTAAAAGTCCTGGATGAGCTCACCCCCGTAAATATACACCAGTGAGGGTGTTGGATATATATGAGATTATGATTTATGTTGAGTATAACTCGAGTTGGGGATGCACGACAGAGGGACAGTCCAATGGTTAGCTACCAGGACTTGTCGGGTTGGGTTTATAACCGACAGATGATATCATTAGCCACTAGGACAGGCATGCATCATATGCATCTATGTGACATTGTTTGGGTATGCATATTGTATTTGGTTTGCCTTTGTGATTACTTGTGATTAACTGCTAATTGTTCTACTTGCAGTAACTGTTTATTTGTGCTTGAACCTTCCTATTTGTGTTTGCGACTGAGACTCTGTTGGACTGTGGTGATTGGTTGTAGTTTGGGTTGTTTGGGCCTAGAGCCGTGGTTGATCATGAGGTGGGCCGAAGGCCATGTCTAGTTGATAATTCTTGTTTGGCAATATATGAAAGGCTAATTTGGTTCAGCATAGATAAACCTTTTAAAAGGCTTTTGAATTTTGTTTTAATGAAAAGTTACCTCTTTCAGAAAAGGTTTCAGATTTTCTTGATGGTAAACTGATGAGCGGATAATTTATACGCTTTTTGGCATTGTTTTTAGTATGTTTTTAGTAGAATCTAGTTACTTTTAGGGATGTTTTCATTAGTTTTTATGTTAAATTCACATTTCTGGACTTCACTATGAGTTTGTGT